>NC_044390.1:46079453-46383620 GCF_006542625.1 Nomascus leucogenys | reverse complement strand
CTACCTGCCTCAGAATGGTCCTTGACCCGTGGCAGGCTTTGCTTTGCTTTTGAAGCTGAGCAGATTGTGCCAAATGGCATATGTTTTCAAAGTGATTCCCCTAAGGAGAAGAGCACAGACCTCAGACACACCCCTTCTACTAGCCTCCATAGATTATTCAATTGAAGCAGTTTGTCCGCATCCAAGTGGGTGGTTAGGGAGAGGTTATTAAATTTACTCCCACCCTCAAAAAAATCAAAAAAGTCTGTTTTCACCCCGAGCCTCCCCTTAATCTCGTTTATGTGGCAGGGGTGACATGCTGGGTTTCGCATTCTCTCTTTCTGATTGGTTTTCTGGTAATTATTTTACAATGGTGGTGTCTGGAAGCCAGAGCCCCTAGGTCCTGCAGGGTGGTCAAAGAGACTCACAGGGAGATGAGAAATGGTGTGATTGTGTTGGAGCAAAGAAAGATGACCAAGTAGAATAGTGACCAGTAGACGGGAAGACCCAGTGTCCCAACCTGCAGGAGGACCTTACCTCTCTTTTCTAGGACTTTATGCAGCTCTTCTGGTGGCTTTTCTTGGGGCATCAAGACCAGCTTCTTCTGCTTGATTCCAGAGGGCACCACCCCTACCCCACCATATCTGCCCCTCCAGGCTGTGCTTCCATGCTGCATGCACAAAGCACCTGTCTTGGCCTCCACACCCAGAAGCTCTTCTCATCCCTTCATCTCCATCTTGTACTTGCAACGTCAGGACCCCTCATTGTTGACTCTGGCTCTGGGTAGCTTGCGGAGCTCAGTATCAGGAATCCAGTGACCTTGACTCCAGTCTGCTCTGTCCTTACTAGCTGTGTGAACCTGGATTTGTAATTCAACCTCTGTAAGCCTCAGTTTTCTCATCTGTACATTGGGGATAATAAAACTCTGTGGCCAAGCATGGTGGCTCACACCTATAATCCCAGCACTTTGGGAGGCCGAGATGGGAGGATCGTTTGATGAGCCCAGGAATTTGAGACCAGCATGGGCAACATGGCAAGACCCCATCTCTACAAAAAACACCAGAAAAAACTCTAAAAATTAGTTGGGTGTGGTGACTCACACCTGTAGTCCCTGCTACTTGGGAACCTGAGATGGGAAGATCAGTTGAGCCCAGGAGTTCAAGTTTACAGTGAGTTATGATCGTACCACTGCACTCCAGACTGGGTACCAGAGTGAGACCCTGTCTCAAAAAATAACCGAAAACATAACAACAACTTCTGCCCCACGGGGCTGTTGTGAGGATGGATTTAGACAATGCTTTGAAAGCACATAGAATATGCTCAATTAATGTTAACTGCTATTGAAGTAGTTATCGTTTATGATAAGATTTCAGATTTTATTATTATTATCACTGTTATTTTTAGTATATTTATTTTGCTCTCCCTGGTGCATGTGAAGCGCCTTCAGGATAAAAACCTGAATCGTCCTCATGGGGAGTGTCCCGTGCTGTTGGGACAGAGTAGGATCTCAGACAGCGCTGTATGCTCTATGATCACAGCAGCAGGAAGGCACCTCAGGACGCCATTGGTAAAACACAGGGGCTTTCTCCATCTTATCCCTTAGCCAGAAATCCACAGCGGACAATGTAGAAGTGGATACAAAATTGTTCCTGGCCTTCCTCTTCTTAATGGAATCTCCCAGAAGTAAAATAAGAATGCCCAGTGCTCTAGGCGAGGCGTGGTGGCTCACCCCTATAATCCCAGAACTTTGGGAGGCCGAGGTGCACAGATCACCCGAGGTCAGGAGTTCAAGATCAGCCTGGCCAACATGGTGAAACCCTATCTCTACTAAAAATGCAAAAATTAGCACAGCATGGTGGCAGGTGCCCGTAATCCCAGCTACTCCAGGGGCTGAGGCAGGAGAATCGCTTGAACCCAGGAGGTGGAGGTTGTAGTGAGCTGAGTTCACGCCACTGCACTCCAGCCTGGGCGACAGAGTGAGACTCCATCTCAAAAAAAAAAAAAAAAAAAAAAAAAAAAAAAAAAAAAAAAAAAAAAAAAAGAAAAAGAAAAGAAAGAAAGAAAGAAAAGAAAAAAGAATGCCCAGTGCTCAGTTGAGAATCCTACATAGGCCCAGAGATTTGTCCACAGAGAGACAAGGGCAGAAGGGAAAAGTGGGTGGATATGTTTGCTGTGGTCTAATTGCTCTAAGGTGAATGAGGACCATAGAGAGAACTAGGTACCTCACCACAAGATGCAAACATCAGCCAGGAAGGACCCAGGTGCCTCCTTTGCCGTCCTCGGTCCTCCTGGGTAGCTTCTCCCTGCACGGACCAGCCGGCCTGGTGTGTGTCTCCACGGCGCTGAACCTGTGCAGGGCAGGCTCTCCATGAATATTTGCTGGCTGAATGAATGAACTCAGGGGCGACAGGAAGAGGACAACATTCAAGCCAACACTAGGGACATAAACTTAAGTGAGACAATGAGGCCAGAAAGTCTAAAGTGTTTTCTGTCACTTGGTCGGATCTTTCTTTCTCCTTGAAGAAGCCTTATGAAGAAAGCCCTGGAGGAGATGATAATGGCGCCTTTCACCACGGAAAGGTCAACCCACATGTGTTCATTGAGTGACTCTGTGGGCCAGCCCTTCGCTCGGCTCTGTCGATGATTACGAGACAGGCAAACCCACAGGGCACTCTTGGTAAGTAGGCTGGAATCAAAACACATGATAAAAATTAGTGAGCATTCCAAAGCAGCGTGTCATTGTATAGAAATGTTCAGAAAAGGTTTAGAGACAGAGTGTGCCGGGAGGCCAGGCGAGGCTTTGTGGCGGCAGTGGAAGTGAAGTGGTGATGAGAAATGCTTGAAAGGCATTTCTAGGGAGGAGAAGGTCCGGCCTTCTAAACTTGGAGAAGATAGGGGAAGGCCAGGTGTGATGACAGATCCCAAGGCCGGTGCAGCAGCGAAGAAATGTGTCACTGTCCCCTTGGCTCAGGCCCAGCCACCAAGTCCTGGGACGTGATCTTTACATCACCTGGTTCTCTGGTTGATCCATCTTTCCCTCTGATCACTGCCCTTCCTCCTGGGGCCTTTTTGAAATCTGACTCATGTTCTGAGCACACGTTTCAGCATTTCTGGATGCAATTTGGTATGATAGCGAAGAATCAAAGGGTATTTGCTATCACTTGAAAGTCTGTTTCTCTCCCTCTTCCTCTGAGTACCTGACCCCACAATCATCACTGGCTTTGAAATAATAGACCCATCATAATTACGAGAATTAGTCTGGAGGCTTCTGCCTTATTTGCCTAACTGAGGTTATTAAGGCCGTTTTTAGAGGTGGAAAGGGCTCCCAGGATCATCTCAGCTGAGATGGCAAATTCAGAGAGATGCCTGCAGGGTGGGGGCCAGCCAGGTAGTGAGGGTAGGGAAGGGGCCTGGTGGGGAGGACGCATCCACTGCCCAGCCCATCAACCCTTGCTCCTTGGGCCCATGGGCTCAGCGTTGGGAGATAACAGAGTTTCTCAGGAGAAGCTGGAAATGCTGACCATGTATAAGTGAAATGTCCCAAATTTGTAAATGTTAAAAACAAACTTATAGCCTGGGTGACATAGTGAAATCCTGTCTCTACAAAAAAATTTACAAAATTAGCTGGGTGTGGTGGTGCACATGTGTCAGCTACTTGGGAGGCTGACACGGGAGGATCGTTGGAGCCCAGGAGGTCGAGGCTGCAGTGAGCCATGATCACACCACTGCATTCCAGCCTGGGCAACAGAGCAAGATCTTGTCTCAAAAAAATAATAAATACATACATACATACAAACAAAAAAACAAATTTAGCACATGAAAACCCTGTGTGATTAAACCTTTGCATCTCAATTAGAGTCCTCTGTCCCCATTCCATGATTTGGGGGTGCAAACAGAAGCCCCAAAATAGGAAAGGACTTGGGCGAGGTCATTAACGTGGTGGGCACAGCATATCCCTACCCCCTCCTTTGCCAGGTCCACAGAGTTATCTACAGAGGTCAGTCTAGCACCGTCTCATTAGCCTGCTGCCTGAACTGTCTCCTTCTTTCCAGAAACTTCAGCATGCCAGTGACCAGATCAGCCTCTCTGTGGCTTTGAACCCAGGGTGCAGAAGCCTGATCCAGTCAATGCTCCAAGCACCATCCAGCCATCACCCTGCAGCTGGCCCTGTCACCTCCTGTTGCAGGCAAAGGGGCAGCAGCAACCTGGCAGCCCTGGGCAAATGGCAGGAAGGGCCAAGCACTTACAAAGGGTGGCTTCAGTGTTCTTACAGGGTATTAAAGGAATAGAGCGAGAGTTAATGCGAAACTCCTTCTTTGACTTAATTTATTATAATATATGTGGCTAAAATGTAGATCACACTGCTGTGTTGGATCTCCGTTTTGACTCCCAAAATTGCAATCATGATAGTGGATTATAACCGTGCTCTAACACATAGATGAGGAAATGTATTCCTGTGCAATTTTCCTCGAAGGAGAAGTCAGAGGATAAGGGGCAGGAGTTTTGAATAACCTTGCAACATTTAGTTGTCTCTCTCGATTATAGGATAGAAATTAGCATCCCAGGATGATGTGCGTGTGTACGCAGCACCGCTTTGAATATTAGTGCAGAAGGGCATCTGAGGGAATGGAGAAAGTAATTTTCCATATGAAAGAAAAAGTCACTGGTATCGAACTGAGCAATGTGATATTGCCTTTTATTCAATAAGTGCCTACTGTGTGCTGGGCACCTAACTAAAGGTCGGGGGTGCCACCGTAAACCAGACAGACCACAGATTTGCCATGGAAGTGAGCCTTAGTAGTCAGTGTTGGGTGATGCCCGAAAAGGGGTGAACCAGGGCAGAGGGACAGGTGTGCAGGGATGGGGGAGCTATGGGAGAGCCTGGATTGCAGGCTGAGGGAAAGAAGCATCCCGGGAGCAGCACGCAGATGGGAAAGCCAAGTTTGCTCCCTTGTTCTGGTGGTGCGCGCAGAGCATCCTTGTGGCGGGATGCTCCCAAGAACATACGTCTGGGCGGACTTTCTCCTCAGGCCCAGAGACTCAGCAGAAGTACCTAGGCAGAACGAATGGCCTGAGGTGCCGCCCCAGGGCCTGGACTCTGCTGTCTCCACCAGCAACGGTTCAAGGCCAACACCCACCCAGCCTATCGCATCCCAAGGTTCTGTTGGCTCAAATCACACCACCTGCCTCCCCCAGCCCAGCTCTGGGGTGGGGCTCCCAAGAGCCGCCGGCATTGCTGCAAAATAGAATTGAATTTCCATGTGGATGTCGAGCCCTGGCCGGGGCAAGTGTGGACAGGGAAGGGCCCTGTGGCAGGAGGGATTGGAAGCTTTGCACAGCACCTTGGGGCAGGTGAGGCTAGGAAGACCAAGCCGACTTCTTTTTTCCCTCCACGGGGTCGTGCTCTGGCAGTTGGAGCCCTGCACTCTCTCAAGGAGAGCCTGGAGGAGCTGCAGTCTGCAGCTGCAGGAGGAGGGGACTGGACTGATGGAGGACAAGGGAATGGAGCCCTGGGCTACCAGACACCAGATTCCCCACGTCCAGCCTTCCTTTCTGGAGACAGCCTGTGGCAGCCTGTCCACTCACAGACACAGGCCACCTGGACCCACTGCCGGGCCCCACACCCTAGAAGGACAGGTCAAAGGTGGCTAGTTATCCACTTAAAAGGAAAAGGCAGACTCCTTAGATTGCATGATCATGGAAGGGTGCCCAGCCCTCCCCAACACCATTCATTCATTCATTCATTCAGTCGGTCACCAGTATTTATTGAACACACTGTGCCAGGAGGCTCTAGGGATACAAGAGTAAGAAAACAGATCCCATCCCAGCCTTCAAAGAGGCGGCAGTTTGGTGGCAGAGACAGATTATTAATCACACATATACACTCCGTGCAAACTCTGAGAAATGTCCTGAAGGTTAAATTCTGGGGTGATTGGGCAAACCTGACTTAGTCTGGAAGATGAGAGCAAATGACATTGGAGCTGAACCCTCAAATGTGAGTGGGATTAACCAGGCAAGATGCAGGTGGTGGGCCTGGGGCTGGTGTTTGGGGTTTGCATTTCAGGAAGAGGGAACAGTATGTGTTGAGATTCTGAGATCTAACAGAGAGAGAAATTTCTGGCCCGGTGGGCCAGTAGGGCCAGCTCTGGGATTTTTAAGGCATTTCAGGATGAGAGGAAACATTTCTCAGATCACATTGCAGTCCCAAGTTCCTGAAGCTCTGAAGTTCTTTTTTGATATCAGGGCATGTGTTCCTGGGGTAGGGCATGAGCTAGCCAGGGGGCTTTCCGGGTACAAGCCCCCAGTGTGTAGGACTGAAGGGCCCTGGGGCCTGTGTAGTTGTGGATGAATGGGGCGCTCTTTGGAGGTGTTGAGAGACCAGTGGGATGCTGAGGCCTGAGCTTCTACCTGCTGTCTGCTTCTTTCTCCCTATCATCCCAGTGCCAACATCCCCCCAGGTCCTCATCCCCTCAACCCCTTCACCTACTCCCCTCAAAGGGATGTTTGGAGGATAGTGCCAAGTAAGCTCTAATTTCTGGGTTAGGCAATGTAGGAATGAATGAAGATGTGTTATGTCTACATGGAGTTCCTACTCATGGCTGGGTGGTGCTTGGCACTAGGAAACCTTGTTCATCATGCAGGGGGAGGGGCTGACCATTTTGGGGGATCCTGTGGTGACTCCATGACATGGATCACCACCTGCTGGTTTGCTGTATTATGCTGGTTTACTTTTTTTATATTTTAGACCTTGTAGATGGTGGGGTTGGGAGGCTACCAACTGGGACTCTGCTGGATGACCTTTTATCCACAGTAGGAGGCCTTATTCCCACGTCATAGGAAGTGTTTGGAGGCTGGGCGAAGGTAGGAGGCATTTACAAACACACAGCTTGGAAGTAGCCACACCAGACGGAGCGCAGAGCTGGCCATTTCCAGGCCAGTGGCTTTCCCACTCTGCCATGCAGAGTTTAAAGTGCATGCAGCTTTGCAAGCCTATTGTCTCATGAAGCACTCAGACCCTCTGTGACTGGCACCATTCTCCAGTGATCCAACTTTAACAACAAGGAAATGAAAGCTCATGAAGCTTTGGTGCTTTGCTCAGGACCACAGAGCCAGTGCTAGCAGAGTTTAGATTCAGACTTGGCTCCTGGAGTCCCTTGGTGTTTTGAGGTGCTTGAATGCCCAGGCAAGCCTGTTCAGGCAGCATTAAAAGTGGCCCGTGTGTCTCCCTGTGTTGAGGAGGATTGGGCCATCTCTGCGTATGTCTGGGGGCTGTGGGGACACTTTGCTCAGCTACCTGCTGCTCCCCTTCCCCGAAAAGCAAGGGCTGCTATTCTTGCCTGCTTCTTCTAGGGGGCTTGTTGGAGGACACACTCATCTTGGGATCCTTGTCTCTGGTCCGAATTTCTCTGGACCGGTCTATGGGATTCCCAGATTTTGGGAAGTTCCCATTGAGAATTTGCCAGACTTGATACTTTCATCTGTGATCACAAGAAGAACAAGCAAACTTGACATTCCTCCTGGAAGCTGCTACCCAGGAGGCTAGTCCTGGAGCTAAGTCCGTTCATTTATTAATGCAATATTCACCCCATTTGGGGTGAATATTGGCTGGACACTTGCCACCTGCAAGGTATGGAGGAGGAGGAACCTCAGCCCTTGTCCTTTGCGCTTTACAGGCTAGAAGGAAAGCTGGTGTCAAAGAAGAACAAAATTCAAGCCCTGTGTCTAGCCAGAGAAGCCAGCTGGGGGCCACTTGGGATGGGACCAGGTGCTAACCACAGTGATAACTGGGAGTGACATGGCCTGACTTATAATCAAGAAAGGTCACCCATATGGATATATCAGAAGAAAACAAAGTTGCCTCTCAGTAACTACCAGGAATAAATTCACACTCCTCTCAGTCTCTACAAGGGGAAACACAGTGAAAACTTAGCTAAAAGTGTCACAGTTGTATTGGGTAAAGTACACTCCCTTTCAAGCAGCGTGGGACATCGCACTACCAGGGACACGAACACTGGACCGGGAGAGCCATTCACAGGGCACCACCCAGGGCTTCCGTTGGTCTGCAGGTACCGAGACAATGGACAGTGGAGTGGCCTCAGCTGTCTCCTTGGCTCCTCTGCTCTGTGGTCTGAGCCCAACCTGAATGTTTTGTCCTTTGGAAGTCCACACCAGCTGGGAACAGGTCTCCAGAAAGATCCATGTGCCTGTGTCTGATTGGCAGAGCTGGAGATACATATATATATATAATGTATACATATATACATATGTATATATACATATAATGTATACATATACACATATATAAAATCTACATATATATAATGTATTTTTTTGCTAATTTTAATCTCTACTGAAGTATTTATTACTACAAGATATTGAAGGGTTCAGCATTTATTTAAAAAATTTTTTAAAATTGATCCGAGGATTGTGTTCATCTGATATGTTCTCAAACGAAAAGGGCTAGATAAGTCAGTGCAGCTCAAAAATGGCAGTAACTTCAGAGCTGGCAATTGACACTTGTTTTCTGCCACTGTTTACTCTTCAATAAAAAATGCATATTTACCATAGCAACCTCCTGATCACGTGGAGCCCTATCCTACATGCGACCCTCTAAAACAGAATAGCTTCTTAAAGGAACACACACATCCTAATCGGCATGCTTTTCAGATGCAAAAACGTGTTCTTTATAAGGAATCCCTCTTTCCTGGGATTTAGTGCTAATAAACACGTCATCCTTGTAGAAATCATTTTGGTCCCATGTCTTAAATTTTAAGATGTTCTTTCTGGAAATCCAAATAAAATTACTCTTGGAGGGGCTTTCGATTATCTTAAGGATTTGTTGATTATTTATTTTAATATGGTTCTAAATATATATATTTGTGTTTATACATGCACATATGTATATATATTTTAAACAGCAGCCATTAGTATCATCTGGAAGGGAGTTTGGTGCAGATTCTAATGACCTGCCGCTTCATCTGTGATTAAAGATTGTCATCTATGTGAAGCTCAGTTGCAGCCTGAATTGTTTTTCACTGTTAACTTGGGAGGATTGCCTGGGATTTTAGAGCTTTGGAGGAGCTGCCCCAACCTGGACTTTTCAGGGAAGGAACATGTCCCCTCATGCTGGCACTTTGTATGTGTCTGATTCCATAGCTTGGAGCTGGCTTGGGGTTGGCGGGGGGGCACTGCCAGGGACACGAACACTGAAAGCTGCTACCCAGGAGGCTAGTCCTGGAGCTAAGACCACAGGTCTGCTCCCTCCCCATGCCATCTTTACATATGACGCATTGCTTTGGCAATATTCATGTTGAAAGCCACTATTAACTGGAGCATAACCTCTGTCTGGCACCATGCTAAGTGATTTATATACCTTAGACTTTACAATCCTTTGAGACATGAATTCATGTGAGTATTCCCGTTTTGCAGATAAGGAAACCAAGCCTCAGAGAGGTTATGTAATTTGCCCAGGATTACATGCCTAAGACCTGGGGAACTCGGTTTTGACCTGAGGGCTTTTGGACTGCAAAACCTCTCCGCTTATTCTGTCTTCTGAACCTGTCTGTCAGATTTAGCTCTGGAAGGACAAGTGGGGACAAGATGGAGAAGCCTTTGGAGATAGGGACAGTGACAGTGGCTTCCCTCTCAGAATGCTTCCTCCAGAGATTCCTGGGTACTCTCAGTTTCAGCAGAGATTTGTGGAACTCTTTTCATACTCTGATTTTTTTTTTTTTAATGCCTGCACCTGGCAGTCAGCCCTTCCCCTGTGCTGGGTTGAAGTCAGGGCTGGAGTGCCAAGGGTCTCTGGATGCCACAGCCCCAGGGAGAGGTAGTATGGCTGTGTGACCACAGGTGTGGTCAATGCCTCTCTGAGGCACCACTGTAGGCTAAGGAGGCATCCCAACTGGGCCTGGTGGATTTTTAGTTTCTTTCAACATGAGAAACAAGAACGTATTTGTGAGTCTGTTATGCTTAGTGGCTTTGGGGCGAAATCCGATTGTGAAGTGAAGCTGGGTTCTTCGTGGCACAGAGGCATTGTGACCTGCACTCCACGGAGAGGCATTGCCCCCACCCCGTGCCCAGGCCAGCCAATCCGATGGTGGCAGGCACACAAGCCATTTCATAATTATCCATCACGAATGCTTCCATGCCGCCCTAATAGATTATTTAAAATGGTATGTGTGTCTCTCATGCAACCTCAAGTCAGCCCCAAACTGTACATGCGTACAGGCTGGGAGAGGTAATTGTTTATCATGTATCTCTTTGTTGCAGACACTTTTATAAAAGAGTATGTATTATGTATGGTGTGACCTTCAAATGTCAGGAATGTGTTGTGCAATAAACTGTCAATATTTGTGGTTATAAGGTACTAGATGACTTTTACAATAATTGGAACGGCTATATTAAAAGCTGGGATCATTCGGCTGGTTAAAGAGAAAGACACAGGCCAGTGTTCAACAGGGACTTGCCTTCTGCCAACTATTAAATGAAAGATATTGCAAGGTGCTCAAGATGTCTTCTTTGTTTAAGAAAGAATATGGCAAGACACATCTCTAGGGGAGGCGTTATCTCCAAATCATCCCTTCTCCTTTCAATGTGTTCCATTCCCAGGAGAAAACTCAACTCCACAAGTTATAGTGACTGACCAAATGCATTTTTAAAAAGATCAGTCCAGCTTGTTCCTGGTGTCATTTAGGTAAGAATTCCTGGAGTCAGATCTTTCATCTTCTCCCCTCCCCCACCCCCACCCAAACAGGAGGGGCTATAAATTATCTTGAGGATCTTAAAAGCTATAGTGTTTTTTTTCTTTCTTAGTAAAATAAATTACGTAGACATCTTTTGGGAATTTATGCTTTAGTGAAAGTAGAGGCTTATACTATAATTTTCATTTTTTGTTTAAAGAAAGGAGTACTTAATTTAAATTATGAAGAAACAAAGGCATAACAAATATTTTATTATAATTATAATAGTAATTGGATCATAGATTACATTAAAAATATCTGTTTCACTATGCTCTTCTATGGGTGAATATCTCTTTATGCTTATGTGAAGTCGTTTCTCCTTATGATAGTCAGATCTTCGTTTTTAACCGGGAAGGAATTGAGTAAATGAAATGGGGAAAGGGGCCTCACACTTTCGTCTTCTAAGGAGCTCACTTGTGGCCTTGCTGATTATGATTGTGTGTTTGTGGTTCCTTCTACCTGGATGGAGGGAGAACTGGGTGACATCCTGAGGTCCCTTCCTCCAGGAAGCCTCCCTGGACATCCCCAGGCCTCCCCACCCTGCAGTCATCCAGCTCCAGCCCCTGCATGCGCTGAGCACTCTGGAGCACTTCCGATGTTTTGACGGTGCCCTGGACTGTTTCTCCCCTCCAGCTGCTCAAAGTAGCTTCCCTCTCACAGTCAGGAACTGGTCTTAATATCTGAATTCCAACTTGCTTGCCTTCTCTGATGCTTTTATTTGTTGAAATTGTATTTATAAAGCACGTGCTATGAGCTGAGGACCTCTCGCATGCTAGAAATGTCACGGCAAGCCATAGTGCCTGGCCCCTGTTCTCCTGGAGCTGACATTCTAGGAAGGGGACAGGCAGTGAGCAGTTTAATACACAGATCAGCTGACCATCTGCGAAGGGCGATGTGGAATGTGACATGGGCTGAGGGCTGGGGGTTGGGAGATTCCTCCCAACAGTACGATCAGAGACAATCTCTCAGAGAGGTGACTTTTACATGAAAGTCAGAAGAGAATTCTAGGAGAAAGAGAATTCCAGGAGGAGGGGAAGCAGGAGCAAAGCCTTACTGGAGAAGGGACCTAGCCTCAGAGGAGAACGGAAAGTTGGGAACCAGCCTCAGAGGAGAACAGAAAGGTGAGGGCTGGAGTGCAGGTGGGGAGTTGGGATGAGGTCAGAGCAGTGGGGAGCCACCTGGACATATTGAGACACAGCTGGAGGTTATTCTAAAAAGCAATGAAATGAGTAGCTGGTCCCTGCCCTGCCTGCAACTAGAGGCTGTTCCCAGGAGACGACTGCGGCCTGGGCTGAATCTCTCAGACTCATTCTCCTTCCTGGGTCTTCTCACCAAGGCCAGGTTCTTAGGTGACCCTGCTCAGCCACACGAATGGTCTCTGGGGTGGGCTCCAGCCCACTGTCCCTGTCCCACAGAGAAGAGACAGGTGTGCAGAGCTCAAAGAGACATGTCACACCTCATGTCTTGTCCCAGGTCGATTCTGTGAATCCTAAACCTTGCCCGCTGCATCCAGGATTGCAGTCTCTAGCCTGGGGACTGAGAGTACCTGCCCACGGCCAGCCCATAGCCACCCCTTGGGGCCTTGGCAAGCTGTGGTGGTCTACGGATGACAGGGGATGTTGTCACAGCAGCATCACATGGTGCCAGAGGGCAGAGACCCCATGGGTGGCCTAATACCCAGCAGGGAGTTTCACAGACTCCACTGACAATTAAGAATGAGTTCAGGGCTTGGGAAAACCAGAAACGCATTTGGCCCACAGTTCTTGATCTTGAAGCCCTGGTGTATTTTAAGGAAAATGTAATCCATGTGTTTCTGATTCATTTTCACTTAACTCATCAAAATGTTGCTTTAGAGAAGCTATTTGAAATCCCAGTGTCTTATATTTCTCCCTTTTTCTTTTTTTGAGACAGATTCTCACTCTGTCGCCCAGGCTGAAGTGCAGTGGTGAGAACTCGGCTCGCTACAACCTCTGCCTCCTGGGTTCAAGTGATTCTCCTATCTCAGCCTCCCGAATAGCCAAGACTACAGGGGCCTGCCACCACACCTGGCTAATTTTTTTATTTTTAGTAGAGATGGGGTTTCACCATATTGGCCACGCTGGTCTCGAACTCCTGACCTTGTGATCTGCCCGCCTCAGCCTCCCAAAGTGCTGGGATTACAGGTGTGATCCACCATACCCAGCCTCCTTTTTTTTTTTTTTTTTTTTTTTTTTTAAGAAATTAGCCTTTCGATAACCTACTTCCCCAATTCCAGAAATCCTCTTTTGCCACCAGCAAATGGAGCTCTGCCCAGTTTTGAGTTTGGGTAGAGGGTGAGACATGACAACATGGAAAGCATGCCACCGCTCTATCTCACGTGTCCCAGGGCTCGCCAGTGAAGTCCAATCCCGACCCCGTGGGTAATAACCCACGAGCAAGCTGCCTGTTGCCTCCTCACAAGTGGACATCATTTTCTAAAATAGTTCTTTATTTAAACAAATACTTTCACCAATCCATAAGAACACTTAACTGTTTAACATGACTATATGTGGCCGTCATAAAATTGAGGACTCTGATGCAACCACAGAGACACCAAGTTGATACTGACCCGAGGCATGAGTTATGTCTTCCAAGAGTTAGGTAGAATTGTTTACAGTAATGTTACAATTTTCATGCATACCATTAATTTTAAATAATTAAAAAAATAAAAGGGCCAGTCATGATTGCTTTATTTGAGTCTATTAAAGTTTTCAAAATAAGGGAAGTGTTAAGCTTTTAAGAGTAGCTATACATTCCTTTGGACTTTCCCCAAGGTGTCGGTATTATCTTGCTGCTGAAAAGATCTTCAAGCCCTGCTATACATGGGCAAGGACATTAAGAAAGATGTGATTTTTTGTTGTTGTTGTCCCGCTGAACTGCTTCTTCACCCCTTAGACTCCACAAATAGTTTTTTTTCTTCATTAATGAAGTGAGAGCTGCGATTTTGAGACGTTCTTTGCACAAGGCATACTTGCAGAATTAACTGACAACTCATCTGGGAAAATGTATTTACTGTTATACTAGAAGCTCCATAGAAATTAAAATATCATGGCATTTTATGCCATAAATGTAGTAAGCACCAGGGTGTTCCCAGAGTTAGTCACCTTACCCATGCGTGGTTGCTGGGGTAACTCTCCAGTCACGGCTCGGACCTCACCATAACCATCATCATTGCCAACAGCATCATCGTTATAATTTTTTTTTAATGGAAGTCTGTCCAAAATGTACTTCTGGGCATCTGAAGGGTAAGGCTGCCAGCGAGTTGGGATGAAGCGAGAACGAAGAATCCACATGCAGTATAAGAAGAAGCCATTCTTTCCTTTCTCTTTGTCCTCTCACTCTGCCTCTTTTGGTTTCTATCTCTGGCTTCTCCCTCTCATTCTGTGAGTTAGTTGGACTCCCTGGAAGATTGGTTATAAACCCAGAAGACTTCACCAGTAGAGGATTGACTCTTCTTAGTCAATTTCTGACCTTTTCCCACAATGGCTACCCCCAAAATCTCCATGGCTTAATATAACCAGGATTTGTTTCTCATTCATGCAAAGTGTGATGTGGGTCAGCTGTCATCCATCTGGTGACTCAGTGACCCAGGTGCCCTCTATTTTGTGATTCTGTTGTCTCAACCTTTGCGTTGCAGGGTCACTGTGGCCCAGGAGGAGAGGGTGGAGGAGGTGCAGGCACACTCTCTCTTCATTTCCTTCATCTGTTGGCCAAAACTGACCACCTGTCCTCAGCTTAATGCAAGAGAAGTTGGGATACGTAGGGGTCCAGGGACTAGTTAGCAACCATTTGCCGTCCTTTTTACAGTCATTTCTTCTTGCCTCTTTAAGACCCAACGTCAGTATCTTCTTTGGCGGTAGGGTGAGGTCAGTGGGGAGAATGAGAGGCCAAAAAAAAAAAAAAGCAGTGGGCAGAGACAGACTGGGATAGGCTTGGAGCTCTTTCAGCGTGGCAGGACCCGGAGGTCTAGTCCTTGTGAGAGAACCAAGGGCGAGGGGAGGGGTGAAGGGACTTGCTTGGGACAGTTGGATATTAGGGACCCGGGAGGAAAAGATTCTGCCTCCTAACACCTGAGTCAGCATTTTTGGAAAACAAGGCTATTTTATTATACAAAGAAGTTCAGTGTTTAGAGAGAATCTAGGGGGAAATCAACCCTTCAAGTACAAAATCATTTTATAAACGAAGTTTTAATATCCCAAACATATTATATATAAATAAGGTTAAGTGTGTGTTGAGGCACCCATCCATTCAAATCATGTTTGTATACAGCAAGATAGCCAACCTCAGGGGTGGTTTCAGACAGCTGGTGACAGTGTTTTCTAAGTATCGGGGCTTTAACTTTTGAGAAGTTGTTTGTCTTTCTGAGCATCTGTTTCTTTGTCTGACTGGTACTGCCACTTTGTGGTCCAGTGGATGATGAGGGTTCTAAAATGATCCCTAGCCATTTTAACCCCCCCAACTCCTTCAGCCCACATCCCCTCCTCTGAATACTTGGGGAAAGCATGCACCTTCATGTCACCTTGATCGAGGCCAACCTTGCTGTAGACTCAGAGGATAAGAACAAGCAAATGGGCATGTAGACAACATTGCTGACCTTGATAAGACAAAATTAGGAAGGTCTGTTGCCTGATGTCTCCTTGCTCCTGGTAACATACCTTTAAAAAACTTGAATCCACCTCTTTTTTCTTTAGCAAGTCACTTTCAGCTTGTATGCACGGGCAGAGGAGAAAGCTGGCAGAGCTTTTGATGCCTATTTCAATGCATTTGCTCTTGGCTACAGTCTAGGAGGGTTGCAAATATGGCCTGTGTCTGTCTAGAATATTATTTGTTGTATCCGTGCAGGCACCCACTTCTGAAGAAATAATCCCATATTATTCAGTGGAGTCAAGAAAAGAAACAAGGGTCACAGTAGCTGTTTCTCAGCTGTTTCTCCATCGAGTGGGAGCCCAGAGCACACACCCAGGTTGAGGGTGCATTAGGCAAGAGAGGGCCTCCCCGCCTGCAGCCAAAGGTCCCCTCCAGGGACATCTCAGCCTCTAGGAGCTGGCAGGGGTCTGTCCTTTTGCAGATGAGCAGGGAGGAACAGATGGCAGAGTTGAGGCTGACCTCTGTCCACATGTCTGCCTTCAGTCTACCCAGCACATTAGAGAAAGTGTCAGACAGGAGGGAAGGAATACCCCTGGTTAGAGGAAAAGAAAATTAAAAAAATAAATAAATCTCAAACCAATGCATGAAAGGTTTAACAAAGGATCACAGATGCAATTGTTGTAATACCTCTCTCTCTCTCTCTCTTTTTTTTGTTGTTGTTTTTGTTTTTGAGATGGAGTTTCGCTCTTGTTGCCCAGGCTGGAGTGCAGCAGTATGATCTCAGCTCTCTTCAACTTCTGCCTCCCAGGTTCAAGCGATTCTCCTGCCTCAGCCTCCCAAGTAGCTGGGATTACAGGCACGCACCACCATGCCTGGCTAATTTTCATATTTTTAGTAGATATGGCATTTTACCATGTTGGCCAGGCTGGTCTCAAACTCCTGACCTCAGATGATCCACCAGCCTCGGCCTCCCAAAGTGCTGGGATTACAGGTGTGAGCCACCATGCCCAGCCAATACCTCTGTCTTTCTACTACCTGCTTCCTGGAGTGGCTGGGGAAGGGCTGGTCTGTCTGCAACATAAACCAGTGACTGCTTTCTCCACCTGACGGTATGGGGTGCCAGGAGAAGCGATGGGACCCCCTCCTGCAGTTTGCAGAGGGGCAGATGTCAGTGCTTTTATACTCGGGGTAGAGAAGGAATCCAAGAGCAGCTGCACCTTCCCCTCTGAATGACACTCTCAGGTTCTTGCTGGGGCTGGGCCGAGTTCAGCACACACATCCTCACCAGCACCCATCCTGGCACAGGCTGGGGCTCATGCACAGCGCCCTGAGGGTGTCCCGCCAGCACTCGCTTCCCCAGCCTTCGCTGCGCTTGGCTTTCAGCCTCTCTGGACACTTCCTGGGACCACCCACAATCGCCCTTCATCTTCTCTTAGCATGATTTTCCAGTAGGATTAGTCTAACCATAAATGCCATAGGCCTTCTGGCCCTCCAAAAAAAAATCCCTTTTCTTTGTGAAGTAATAATTAGACTCTTAAATCTGCAAAGAAAACTGTTTATCTTACAAATTTATTCTTTTTATTGGGCCACACATATCCAAGATAGAAAGATAAAAGGAAAACAGATACAGGCCATCACTTAGAGTGATGTATAGTGAGGCAGGGCTCATCCTCAAGTTCTGCAAAATGTTCCACAGTGCAGGGCAGCCATATTGCTATTTTTATCTGTAATGTGGCCTGGGCAAGTCCTTCCC
This sequence comes from Nomascus leucogenys, assembly GCF_006542625.1. Classification (NCBI taxonomy): domain Eukaryota; kingdom Metazoa; phylum Chordata; class Mammalia; order Primates; family Hylobatidae; genus Nomascus; species Nomascus leucogenys. The sequence goes on along the minus strand of NC_044390.1, from coordinate 46,366,541 downwards.
AAAAGCTCCAGGAGAAATATGCCCTCTCTCATTTCTCCTGCAGTGTCTTCTTTTTTGTGATTTTTTTTTTTTTGAAGATTCAGGGGGTACATGTGCAGGTGTGTGGCATGAGTATATTGCGTGATGCTGAGGTTTGAGCTTCTGATGATCTTGCTGTCTAAGTAGTGAGCATAGTGGTCGATAGGTAATTTTTCAACCTTGCTCCCCTCCCTACCTCCCCTGCCTTTGGAATCCCCAGTGTCCATATATATTTTCTGAGACAGGGTCTTGCTCTGTCACCCAGGCTGGAATGCAGTGGCATGATCCTGGCTCACTGCAGCCTTGACCTCCCGAGTTCAAGCGATTATTGTGCCTCAGCCTCCCCAGTAGCTGGGACTACAGGCATGCACCACCACACCCAGCTAATTTTTGTATTTTTAGTTTTGCCATGGTTTTGCCATGTTGCCCAGGCTTATCTGGAACTCCTGACCTCAAGTGATCTGCCCACCTCGGCATCCCAAAGTGCTAGGATTACAGGTGTGCACCACCACACCTGGCCTCCAGTGTCTATTATCCCCACCTCTGTGTCCATGGGTACCCAATGCTTAGTTCCCACTTGCAAGTGAGAACATGAGGACATTCTCCTGCAGCTTTATTCCACAGTGACTCCTTGCTACTGCTCTCTGGTGGGCTCCTCTGGAAGAAGCTTTATGGGAAGGTCCAGAGCATGCCATAGGAGGCCCCACAGGAATTACACTTTTTTTTTTTTTTTTTGAGACAGAGTCTCACTCTGTTGCCCAGGCTGGAGTATGGTGGTGCGATCTCATCTCACCACAACCTCCACCTCTCAGGTTCAAGCGATTCTCTTGCTTCAGCCTCCCGAGTAGCTGGGATTACAAGCATGCATCACTACCACCTGGCTAGTTTTTGTATTTTTAGTAGGGATGGGGTTTCACCCTGTTGGCCAGGCTAGTCTTGAACTCCTGACCTCAAGTGATCTACCCACCTCAGCCTCCCAAAGTGTTGGGATTACAGACATCAGCCACCATGCCCGGCCCAATAATTACATGTCTGAAACCTGCCCCTGCCTACCTTCATCCTGAAGCCAACATCCAGGACACCTTAGTCCTGCTTATAATTCAAATCAACAGTGATTGGCCTCCTAACTTAAATTGGGTATCTCGACTATGTTACCAGGAGCACTTGGGCAGGATTTTAATCAGGCTCATCATTGTTTGAAGCTGACCTTCACGATCCCAGCAAAAGGGAAGCTGAGGGAGGCCGGGAGGGCAAATGCAGCATGCTCAGGGTTGGGGTGGGTGGGAGTGGGAGAAGGGTAGAAGGAGATGGCCTTCCCACTGTCTAAAGCTAGGGTATGTGGTTGGCTGGCAATGACATCTGGCCATCACTCCCTCTGGCAGCAGCTACTGGTAGACTCAACCTGCAGGACATAGAGCCACTGTGACCATATGTAGAGCATTTGTCTGATGGTGACTTTGTAACCTTCTCTTGTGCCCGTTTGCCCTGATCAATAAGCCATCTTTGGGGGCCTTTCCACATTCATTTGGACAACCACAATCTAGGGCTTGGTGGAGTGACTTTGAGTTCTAGATGTGGATGAGCCTAACTTCCTACTTGTGCAAAATTATAATGAGAAAAAGCTAGGTAATTATACCCTTTGAATAGCTCTCCAATGATGGTTAGAAGAGTTGGGGAGAATAGGATTAAAGTGAGATTTCAAATATAAATAACTTTGCCAGGGTGATGATACGGTCGTACACAGTCCAAATGCAGAGAGAATGCTCCAAGCCAAGAGTTTCACAGTTGCTCAGAGCAAATGCTCAAATAAGAGCATTCTTATTATTATTAGAGTGAATGCTCAAATAAGAATTAAATGTCTCGGACCCGGTGTAGTGGTTCATGCCTATAATCCTAGCTCTTTGGGAGGCTGAGGTGGAAAGTTTGCTTGAGGCCAGGAGTTCAAGACCAGCCTGGGCAACAAAGCAAGACTCTGTCTGTACAAAAAATAGAAACTTAGCGAGGCATGGTGGCCTGCACCCATGCTACTTGGCCTGCACCCAGCTACTTGGGAAACTGAGGCAGGAGGATCACTTGTGCCCAGGAGTTTGAGCCTGCAACGAGCTATGATTGTGCCACTGCACTCCGGCTTGGGTGACAAAATGAGACGCTGTCTCAAAAAAAAAAAAAAATTAAGTGTGTTGGCCTTCATCTTTCTCATGGTCTACAAGTCTGCCCCTTTTGGCTATTAGCAGAGAATACCAGGAATAAACATTGAGGAGTAAAAACAGTTTGCATTTTCCATTGCTTGGAAGGCACAGATTTATTTATTGTGATCTCTGCAGAACTCACAGATCTCATTATCCCAGAAGGTTCCCTTGTTCTCCTAGTGGGATTTACCGTGAGGCCTAGAGGGTGGGCTGGAAGCTACGGTGAGGAGGACCCCGCTATCCTCAGGAGCTTAGATTCTGTGCCAGGCCTTCAGACTCCTGCTCTGTGGGGAGGTCCGTGATTCTGGAAGAAAAGTGAGAGCCCAGAGAAGGTTCTCTTGCTTCTCCTCCTCGAGTCCCCAGTTGTCACCTCTTTGGCAGTGTGATGTCAGGCCTCGGGGGCTGCAGTAACATATCCTGCAACCACTAGACATTTTTCCAGTTTTATTTACTATTGTGTCCCACAATTTCTTTGCAGAAGGCAGCCATATGTAAATTTTATTCCGTTTTCTAATGGTTTGGGTTACATAACAAATAACAACAGGAAGGAAAATTTGTATTGATACTTGACAGAGGAAGTTCTCAAGTCACTGCAAAAAGATGTGTCTGCAGTGCTGTAAGTTTATGGGAGTTTTGCAGCTGAGTCTCTGCATATGACTTTGAATATGTCACTATATGTTTATCATGGGCTAATTGTGGAATCACATTTCCATACTTTTTCTTCTCCTTTTCATGAGATTACACCAGCCAGCGATGGATACAAGACTCTACAAGGAAGAAATGATCAGTTTTGGATAATTTTCTTTCCTGTCCCAAAATAGCCATATGTCTGCATGTCTTAGGGACTCAGCTGACACACATTTTTTTAATTTGTTGCTTGCTATAATGCAAATATGATTTCAGTCCTATAGTGAACTCTACAGTGAGTCCATATTACAAATTAATCAGATTCAACAAACACCAACATTTTTAAACTTTTGAAAAAAATATTTAATAGGAACTAAGCAAAAGAAGAAATCAAACCAGCTGCTGACACAGCTGTTTCTTTTCTTGTTTAATTCAGTTCAATATAAAGGTACCATATGCTGCTTAAAATGATGATAGGAAAGATGAAATAATTTAAGAGAATAACAAGAAAATACATGAATTGTCAGCATTCTGTCAGATTTAAAGAATGAAATAGACAGGTGTAGTATTGACATGTTTAACTTTGTGTGGTGTTAGCAGTTTGGGTGCGAACAACTCCTGACATGTGCTGAAGTGATGTGAGAACATTTCTCCTTCGCTGCAGACATTGGCGAGGAGGCTGGGAGATCTGCCGGCGTCCAGCAACCGGCGCTACTTCGCGACAGAAGCCTGGGCTCGGCCATGAAGGACTGTCCGTACTGTGGGAAAACTTTCCGGACATCCCATCACCTTAAGGTGCACCTGAGGATACACACAGGTGAGAAGTCAGTGCATCCAGGGGCACAGCCCCGAGGAGGAGGCCCCCGTCCTGTCTGCTTTCTGGCCCAGGTCTACAGCTGTGTGGGTCACTAACTCTGGAAGGTTCTCCCTGGGCCTGTCTAGCTACCACTGTGTGGGTCAGAAGCGGCCCTCATTTCCTGATTCATCACTTAACTAACATTCACCTCGCAAATGACACAGGGACTGGTAAAGGTAGACTTGGATGGTCCTGGCCTGGGATAACTGGGTCACGTCTGAGCCTCTAGGGCATTTTGCTAATGGTTTCCTTCTGCTGTATTGAAGGAGTCCCTCCCCACGCCCCTGTATGAACCAGGAGTCTCCCAGGTGTCAGTGATGGGGTCTCAGCTCAAACCTTCCTAAGTGCAGAAGGGAATGAAGCCACCTCTCCAAGCATCCAGGTAGAATAGGCTTTAGCCCAGCCTGTGTTACATGCCCAGACCTGGGACAGGGCAGCTGGAGTCCATCCCCGTCACTCCATGTGGTGTGGAGGAAAAGTGACTCTTCCCTGTGTCTCCTCAAAGGAGAAATTGAGATGCTCTTAGGCAAAGGGGGGCAAGTGGCTGCTGCACCCCTCTGGCCGTTTGTCATGTTTCAGCGTCATACTGGCCGAGGGCTGGCTGGCAACAGGGAGTTCTCTGTGTCCCTCAGTCATCGTCCTTTTTAGCTTTTCTGCTTGTTGCTTGCACATTGCCAATATAAAAAAAAAATCTATCGGAGATATGGACACTTCCATTTTCTTTGATTTTCCTCCTGACACTTTATCTATTGGAGTATGAGCTGCTTCAGAGGCTAGACAAATATGCCATCTATTTTCAAAAATAATTGTGGTTTATTTCCCAAGGAATCAATAAGGCTCCGGGTTGCACAGGAATATTGAGTGCATGTGGGCTGCGTGGGCATCACGTGGGGGGAGACAAGAAACCCCTCACTTGGTGCCTCACCTGGTCCCCACAAATCTCCCTGACACCAAGGGAAGCCTGAGGACAGATGGGCACAGGTGGCCATGGGCTGAGTCACCAGCCCTGTTCATCCTACATGCCTCTCTTGGAGTCATCTCAGGCCAAAGAGGTGTCTTTTAAAATGGTCCTCCAGGTCCCACCACTCTCCCAAAAGACCTCATGTGAACTGCGCATGCCTTGCCCTGGCCCCGTCCTGCTCCCTTCTTCATCCTCGGCACCTTTCTGAAACACCGCCTGCATTCTCCCTGTTCCTCCAATGCAGAATGCCTGTTCCAGCTGCGGGACCTGTGTTCCTGCCTCTCCCTCCACCTGGAATCTTCCTCCAGGTGGTCCCTGGGGACTTAGCTTCACTGGCATCTATTCGGAGAGGCTGCCCCTTACTATCCCACCTAAAACAGCCCTCGCATCCCCTGCAATATCTTCTTTATAAACTTGACAGTTTCAGAAATGACCCTGTTGGGGTCCATCGCTTATTTGTCTCCCACCAAACAGAGTCTAAGATTTGCACCGGTGGCAATATTGTCCATCTTTTGAATTGCTATCATTTCTATAACCCCAGGGTCTGCAAGGGCACCTTACACCCAGTAGGGGCAGATGAATTTATCAGAAAGGTTGAATGACAGAAGAAATGCGCGAATAAGTGAGTGACTCCTCCTGTCTTCCCTGCATTATTCAAGGTGGCACGGAGGAGTCAAGGGCTGTAGGGAAAGTGGCCCCTTCCCCAGGGAACACAGGAACCCATCAGAAACCACAATCTGACAGTCAGGCTGCAAGTGCTGGTTTCTTGGGCACAGACAAAGTGGAAGATCCTCTTCCCCGGGAGTTCAGGGAGGGGGCCTTGCATTGTGATCTCAGGGTCTTTGCCCTTTGAACTTCTCTGCCAGATACTTGCATGGCTTGCTGCTTCCCCTTCAGGGTCTGGCTCTGATGCCCCCTTCTCTATGAGGCCCACCCACGTGGCAGTGCACCCCCCACCCCACCAGGACTTTCTAGACCCCTTTCCTTCCCTGTGTCACTTCTCTCCATAGTGCTCACAGCCTCTGACACACCATGCATTTGTATTTCGTTGTTGTTTCTCTCCATGCACTAGAATGTGACCTCCTTGAGAGCAAAGGCTATGTCTGTTTGTCCAGCTGTGTCCCCAGCCTAGAACAGAGCCTGGCTCATGTAGGCACTCAGAAAGTATTTGCTGACCCAGGCATTCCTGCGTCAATTCATGAAAGTGACCAGGCTCAAAAGCAGTCAGCCCAGACATCTGTTTTTCTCAGATGATGCCAATGTCCATTTTCCTCCCCAGATTGGAGCCAGGGTTGTGGTGGTGGTTGGGCAGGGTGGGGACTCACAGACTGCCAGGATATGGGAGGTGATCCACGGGGCACCCACCCTTGAGCTGCCTGCAAGAGTGTGGAAACCAGGCCAGGCATGTCTAGACTTGTGTATTTCATGTCGATACAGAACCCTGGACCACGTTTCCCAGCCAGGTGGTGGCTCTCCATGGGTAAGGTCAGCCTTGCAGGGTGTAAGAGTCAGTGAGGAAAGGCTCAACGAGGGGCTTCGCTAACCCTGTCACCCCAAGCCCAGCCAACTTCCCCAGGGGTAAGAGTAGACACTCCACAGAATATTTCCAGGCAACTTAGGACCAAAGCTGACAGAAATTCTGGATAACCTGGGAGAGAGCAAATGGTTATTGCTCTTCGCAGTTTTCAAGCTTGAGAAAGACTAATGTTTCTGAACTTCTGCTTCACAAACCTCAGAATAGTCTTTGGAGACATTGAGAAAGACAAGATAGGGCCATGGACAGAGGCATTCTGGAAACTTCCTAGAATCAGAGAGAAAATGAAAGAAGCCATGGAAACATCACACCACCTCCACCACCCCTCGGAAGCAGCATTTGCCGTGTGTAAAAGGCAGAATGGTAACCAGATAAAGATCAATTTCCTTTTTATCTAAGAACAAAGAAGCTGGAAAATGCTTACACTTGTGCATTTGAATAGAACAGAAAGTGTTACATGTTATAAATCACCCAAATAAACATCTATTATGACAATGTAAAAGTGTAGATTACACAAGTAATTAAAAATCAAAATCAACGTATCTGTTAATAAGTGATTTCATGTGGGACTCAAGTTGGTGAGAGGCCCTGACTGCCTTCTCTTTTGGCCCTAGTGTCTCTCCTTGTTCCAAATACCATACAGTTTTTGTATTTCTAAATGACATGGCCAGAGGACAGCAGTCTTATTATGAAACAAAAATACATGTGCTCCAAAATGCCATCTTTTTGAAGTTTTTAACAATGGACCCGTATGAGCACATTTGAAAACCCAAGGTGTAATAAATATATTTTTGATTGGGGTATCAGATGGCACCTTCTCTGTATTTTTTCTGTCCGACTGCATCTTTATTGGAAGTCTCGATCATGTAACATCAATGGATAAAACCTCTCTCCTTTTTCTCCCCACTGCATTAAGTCAATTACTGTTTCTCTTCTCCTAACTCCTATTTATTGGAGAGGTGCTGACTAGATGCTCCAGTCAGGTTGTTCTGAACATCTGGGAGCCTGGGAGAGCCTATGGGTCACTAGGATGTTTCTGGTGTATCCTAAGCTTCAGCCAGGTCCACAGGGGACCAAGCGGAGGCTCCTGCAGGACCTCGGGTGTCCCCAAGGCCATCAGATCCTGGACGCTGCCGTGCTCTGGCTCCAGGCAGGGCAGACATTGATGGCTGCTTGACCCAGAGGGGGCTGAACTTCTCTCCTCATGGAAACATTACCCTGGGCAGACTAGGGTCCAATAACTGGATATGGACAATTTTTCTTCTACAGCACAGTGTCTGTGATTCAAATTCAGAGCCAGTTATTGCAGGCTCAGAAAGGAGATTGCATCAGTCAGAGTTCTCCGGAGAAACAGCACCAATAGGAAATGTATATATGGCCAGGCACAGTGGCTCATACCTGTAATCCCAGCACTTTGGGAGGCCGAGGCAGGAGAATTGTTTGAGCCCAGGAGTTCAAGACCAGCCTGGGCCACATAGTGAGACCCCATCTCTATAAAAGGAAAGAAAAGAAAAAAAAAGAAAAGCAAAGAAGGAGATATGCCACCCCACCCCACACACACACACGCACACAGGAGAGATTTATAAGAAATTGGCTCAAGTGATTATGGAGGCTGAGAAGTCCTAAGATCCAAGATCTGTAATTGGTGAGCTGGAGACCCAGGAGAGCTGATGGTGTAAATTCCAGTTCGAGTCTGAGCCAGAATGCAGGAGACCAATGTCCCAGCTGAAAGACAGCCAGGCAGAGCGAGTGCACTCCCTCTCACTCAGCCTTTTGTTCTATTCACACCTTCAACAGATTGGACAAGGTGCACCCACATTGGAGAGGGCCACCTTCTTTACTCAGCCCACCCATTCAAACATTCATCTCATCCAGAAACACCCCCATGGACACCCCCAGAAGAATCCTTAACCAAATATCTGGGCACCCTGTGGCCCAGTCAAATTGACACACAAAAATTAACCATCACAGAGATACATCAGCAAACATCTAGGTGTAACATGCAATGGGGAGGGCGCATGTCCCCAGAGTCTCCTGAGAGGTTGGCAAATCATTTCAGGATTGGTCTCCATGCACACATGCCATTCTTTCCCTCCATGTCCCCTCCCTGTGCCCTACCTTGGGAAGCCAGGTGCCTGGGGGCACTGTGGAAGGTCTGATGTATCTGTTTTGTGTGTAGAGGAAGCAGGCAGTTGCTGACAGGTCCCTGAAAGGCTGGGGGAGGCATGGCCCCCCGGTTGGGTGAGCACCTCATGCGTGGCTGCAGGACTCCTGGCTGGGTTCCCTAGGGTGGCTCTCCCATGTGTGGGTTTTTCAGGATGGGGTTGTTGTCTCAAGGAATGACCATTGTAGAGAAATGTAATAAGCAACTTCACTTGTGAAAACTTGGAGGCATGAAAGTTCAGGGACTAATTAAAAATAAATCTCATTAGTTTCTTCCCCCTCTCGAGTTCTGCGAGTGGTTTATTAATCTGGTTTTGATGTGCCGCATGTTCCAGCCCCGAGTCGGAACCTCTTTGTGGGAATGGATCCGCACAGGGAAGTCAGTGGTGGTTTCCCAGGGGTCTCAGCTGTGATCACAAGGGGCTCGGTACTGGGCTGAAGGGCACGCCCGGCACCCCCCAACTCCTGGCTGCTGTCTTCACGGCACAGCCCCTGGATGCTGGCTGGGCACTCACCTGTGTTCTTGTCCCTTTCCTGTAGGACCAAGGAGGATTGTGGAAGGGAGGGCGTTCTCCCTTGCAGCCCCCAAACAGCTGCACACCCAGTCGGGTGTAGGGAGGGAGACCTGGGCCTTATCTTGCCTTGTGACTACAAAGCATGACAGCAACTGGCTGAACGTAGAACTCGGACTGCGGGGATGGAGTAATGGCACAATAACAGTAATGGTAGTTCCCACGTTCTATCCACGCCATATGCAGGCTCTGCGCTAGACACTGCGCATTAACTCGCTCCTTCATCCCTACAGCACCTCAGTCACCAAGGCTCCATCCCCTGCCCCGCTGCAGGGGAGGGCGCTGAGCCTCGGAGACAGAGACCTGAAGTTATCCCGCCCTGGAGTTGTCCAGGCTTGGATTAAAGGTTATAATCAGATCTGCCTAATTCAGAATATCATTCTCTTCACCGCTGCACTGTATTGCTACTTTTTACTTTTCTGAGTGAATTTCTGGCTTGTTTTAGGGAATTAATGCAACATTTCTTTGACAGTGTGTGTCCACACCATACCCAACAGGAAGGAAAGAAGTGACTTGTACTCACAAGTGGTGTTGGCGCAGCCTCCAGGGAATTTAAAAGGGAAGTACTGTGCACCCCGGCTCCTCCTTGACCCCTCCCTCAGACTGGCCCCAGGCCAGGCTTCCTTGGCCCCACGTGCTTGGGTTTCCCCACTAGCACAGCGTGGTTAGGGGTGAGGCATGGCCACTGTGGCATGTGGAGGCACTCTGACCTCCTGGGATGGAAACGGGGTGGGGGTGAGTGGGAGTGGAATCACTCCCAGCATCACAGAGCTGATAAGCTTCTCATGCTGTGGTGGAAACCACCTTTCATCTTCAAAGTGCTTCCCGAGCAGCGGCTGGTACATAAACATGGGTAGAAATGAAACTTCCAGCCGGCCTCATCCAGGTGCCTTATGGCTGGTGTCTACGTCTCTTACCTTTGATGCTTCTATGTAAGGTATCCAGGCTGTTTTCACACACTGAGTAAATATAAAAGCACCTTGCATACATTTTCAAAAAGGAATCGGTTAAAATGGGTGTTCTTCTCATTTCCTTTTCCAAAAAGACAGCATGCGTTTTTGCCGTTAGTGGGGGAGCAACCACCTGAGTAATGATGAAAAAATTAAAAAAAACAAAAAGATCTCCAAAAGGAGATGTCTTTTTTTCTTTTTGTTTTGAATTAAAATTCCATCATTTTTCTATTTCCGAGATGAACTAAAAGCCCGGTTTATTCCTCCTCGGTTTCCTATCCTTGCTTTTCCTGCCTTAATGACATCCTAAACTTTTGTTGAAAATAATTGATTGAATTTAAATTTCCTTAAAAGTTGAAGAGGTAATGTTACAGTATAAATTTCCTACCAAACACTAAGTAGGGAAATATCCATTAGTGAAATTAACTACAGTTTCTAGGTAGCTAACAATGTGCTGTATACAGTAGGGCATGGCTAATGAACACTGCAGTGGGTGATATTTCATTATACAAATTAATGCTCACATTTTAATGGGAAAGTCACATAATGAATCTGGGCTTCAGTGACAGCAATTAGAGACACAGATTGTCCCCTTCTGGACAAGGCACTGTTTAGCAATAAGCAGCTGTGTGAAAAGTCTTCAGGTTTACAACATATATATGCTTTGGGGGAATTAGTGTACAATTTATATTAATGTACTGAAGCTTTGCTGCAAAGACACCACCATATTTATCTCTCCTGGTGTTAACTAAGTAAAGAGATGGAGAAGGACTAAATAAATATCAAATTGAGGATGCAAATACAGGAAAATATTCAGTTGCTCAACTTAAAAGTGAAACACTTTTGGAGATTTAGAAAAAAAAAAAACAAAAAAATTAGAAGCATAAATCACATCTTAAACCTTAAAATGGTTTCCAAAGAGAATATGAATCCACCTGTTATTTTTGGAGAGGTGCTGGTGGGAACTTGCTCTAAATAGCTCTAGAATAACTCCCTGGAACAGTGAGGGTTCCTTTGACATATCAAGAGCAAAGTAGAGGCTCAGAATTATAAAAGATATGACCATGTAAAAATAGGTACAGTGAACTAATTAAACCACCTGGTCGTATATTTCTAGAAATTGATGATACAGTGACTTGGGAGAGGTTATCAATGATATTCTAAAGCTAAATATATATCTTACGCCATATGTCAGTGGGAAGCTGGCTTACTGTACGACAGCTCCAATAATTTCAGTAATCCATTGGAATGATGAACTGCAGCCTTTTAATTTCATTATGCCTTTTCTAGCAAAACTCTTCTTTCTAGAAATGCATTGTTTGGGCCCACATCTTACTCCTTTAAAATATAGTGAGAGGTTTCCCCATAGAAGGCTACCAGTGTTCGTAGCTGCTTCCTTTATTGGGCAAAGAGCCCCATTCTGCACATTTCACAATGACTGCCTGCTCCAGACCCCATCTGTAAAATAGAGCACTGTGACCCTTCAGTGTTTGAAAAGTTTTGAGATAGGTACCAATATTTAAAAATTAAGATACTGCACACAGAAACCTCATAGATATGACACTTTTCTTTTTTTTAGAGAAAGGGTCTTACTCTATCCCCCAGGTTGGTGTGCAGTCGTGCAATCATAGCTCACTGCAGGCTCCAACTCCTGGACTCAAGCGATCCTCCTGCCTCAGCCTCTCAAGTAGCTTAGACCACAGGTGTGTGCCACCACACCTGCTTAATTTTTAAATTTTTTGTAGAGACGAGGTCTCCCTGTGTTGCCCAGGCTGGTCTTGAACTCCTGGGCCCAAGCGATCTTCCTGCCTGGCCTCCCAAAGTGCTAGGATTACAGGCCTGAGCCACCACACCTGGCCGAGACTTTTCTTGGAAAATCAAAGGTTCTAGTGCCCACAGTTGGTTAGAGTTGAGTGACACTGTGCTCCAGGAGAGAACGGCTGTTTTGCATACTCATCTGATCTGCGTGGTTCTGCCTGCGTGCGAGTGTGTGGCACATATAACAGATAAACATAAAGCAATGAACCGCAAACATCATGGAGGTCACCAGAGGACTCGTGGCCCCCTGGAAACCTTGGGGGGCAGCCTGAGTGGTCCCCTCAGTAGATGGGACTCATTTATGGCCTAAGTGGCCAATCCTTCAACTAGACAGAGCTGCTGGCGGGGTCTGGGGCTGCCTGTACCATGGGGCCGCCCAGGCAATGCAGGCCTGAGTCTCAGGCACAGTCCAGCCTTGGTTGGGCAGGGCTAGGCAGGCCCAATGCCTGGCTCTTTTGGCATGGATCTGGCCATGCCCGGAGGCCTGGGATTTGCTAGAGTTAGCCCAGAGCACTTGGGCAGAAGAGCACATCCAGATGCAGAGGCCTTGGCTGGGAAGCGGTTCTCAGCTCAGGTAGACTCAGCATCTGCCTGTGCCAGCCCAATGAAAGAGCAGACGTAGACCGCACCCCAGAGTCTGTGAAATGTGCTGTTAGGCCTCTCTTCGTGGTTGCCACCCCACCCCGTCTAGGTCAACGTTGTGAGAAGTTTGCCTCCTGAGCACTCTGAAATGGGCCCTCTGGGGAAAGAATGCCTGGGAAACAGCTGAGATGTTTCCAGTGGAGCACAAGGCCCTGGGGCTGCTGGGGTTCTAAGGAGGTTCCCAGCTTAGCCCCTGGGTGTGCCTGGCTAGAAACATGCCCTGGCCAGGGCTCACTTTCATCTCCAAAGCATTTCCCTCTGCCCCTTGTTGGATAGGAAGCCCGGAAAGGGGAGTGAGGGCTTCGAGACAGAGGGCAGGGGTGGTTCTTCCAATCATTTAGTGATTACGAAGAAATTAAAATTGAGCTTGTTTCTTTGTGAACATAAGTCCAAAGTGGAAGGGTTTATCCCCTGGAACAGTGTCCCCACCTGGAGCACTTAACTGAGGAATTTGGATGATCGGAAGAATCCACCCAAACCAAGCCCTTTAGCGACCCGGCAGGAGGTGGAACTGTATAGAGAAATGGACAGAAAGAGCAGTGCAGCCCTTTCATCCCAGTGCAGAAGGCAGAGGAAGCGTGGGTGGAGAGCTTTCTAGAAACTTGCATAGCATGTGCAGTCAGAAAACCCTTGAAAGCTCATGAAGCCTCCCCTAGTTCACCAGGCCTGGGCCCGTGGAGACTCCAGTGCTAGGAATTAGCCTTTCTTGTTTCTCAGCTCTGGCTTTTATTCTCTGGAGCAGTGAGGGGCAAGGCCTATTTTGAACTCTAAAGACAGTGGGTGGAGTGAAGGGATGCTATCTTCCTGCACACTCGCATGCTGTGTGTGAGTGTGAGAGTGCGTGTGCGTGAACTCTTCTAGCCTACTATATGATATGTATCCTCCAAAAGCCATGAGAGCAGGGGACCTGCCTCTTTGGTTTTACTCAGTTTGCAGGGTCAAGAAGGGAGGTTGCAGGTGTTTATTCATTCATCTATTGGTTCCTTCCATCAAAAAAGTGTGTGTGAATCAAACTGAAGGTTTCTGAGTCAGTGGGTGACATGTATGTGCACAAGTATCACTGGCTTTATTCAGGAGACTTAGTTTAGCTCCTAAATGAGCTTAGGATTGGCATAAGACCCCACAGAACACGTGCTTCAACATGTCTTATTACAGGTTGAGGAAGAAAAAGTCCCAAGAGCGGGATTCTGTGTCCAGTGGAGTTCAGAGTAGCATGGGTGTCCAGTCCCTAGTCCAGATTCTCAAATACCTCCTGAGGTCTAGACTGTCTTCCCTGCTAAACCGTTCATGGTTCCCACTTTAAAGGCACTTCCAAGGAAGGCCACCCACAATGGTTCCCCACTCAGGATCCACAGAGGGCCACCTGGGAAAGTCCCGAAAGATCCGGAAACCAAGTTTGCATCTTTGGCCAATTAACTCAGAATGTGGGGAGGTGGGACCAGGTATCAGCACCTTGTCAAGCCTCCAAGGCAATTCCAGGTTGGTTTTTCAAGGGGTTGTCTTTACATGTCTGCATCAGAATCATAGGGACGCTTACAAGGCCAGCTTCTGCCCCGACCCCAGACCCAGGGAATCAGAACTGCTGTGCCTTAGGGCCAGAACTGGTGTCTTACCACACTCCCCTGGTGGTTCTAATGCGCAATACAGTTTGAGTACTGCCGCTCCCGTGTACCTTTTTTTTTTTTTTGAGATGGAGTTTCGCTCTGTTGCCCAGGCTGGAGTGCAGTGGCGCCATCTCGGCTCACTGCAAGCTCCGCCTCCTGGGTTCACGCTATTCTCCTGTCTCTGCCTCCCAAGTAGGTGGGACTACAGGTGCCCACAGCCACGCCCAGCTAATTGTTTGTATTTTTAGTAGAGACGGGGTTTCATCATGTTAGCCAGGATGTTCTCGATCTCCTGACCTTGTGGATCCTCTCACCTCGGCCTCCCAAAGTGCTGGGATTACAGGTGTGAGCCACTGCGCTTGGGCCTCCTGTGTGCCTTTCAAACATGTATCCATTGGAAATAGACACACACATCCTCTGTGCATCCCCACAGTCCCCACCCAGAAAGGCAGCCCCCCACATCCCCAGGCTTGAGAGGAAAGTCCACGTTCCCCTTCTTTAGCTCTGCTAATGAATGCCCGTGCTTTCTCTACGGCCCCTTTGCCTGCCAGATGCACGTAATCATTTCCAGGTGCATTTCTAAAACACAGCCTGAGTCCCACCCGGCACCTGCGGGCCTCACCTCTGCAGGCTTTCATCGCCCGGCCCTCCCGCAGGGCTTGCTCTCACCCGTAGGCCAGGATCCTGAGTTTCTAGGTAGGCTTGCCTGCTGCGGGCCCCATCACAACCCCTCTAAGTTTCAGGGACTGCCTCTGTCACACCTGATCACTGGGCTTCCAGGTAAGCTGAATCAGCCATGACGTCCTGCTGCCCAGAAGTGCCCCATCCCAGCCTGGCCTGCGATGGGATGTCTACATAGCAGTAGCTCAATGAGTCTGAGTCTAACCCGGGACTGACTCTAAGAAGGGGGAAATTACTGCCTGAAATTCTCTGTACCTTTACCCCAAAGGGAATGGAGCCTTCCTCCTAGATTCCTGTCATTGGTCTAGTCATTTAAATTCAACACCCCCAACTTCTATTGTTCTTTCCACGATGGAAAAAGATACCAGAAGAGACAACTTACATTTGCTGGCATTGTGGGATAGAGATGGGGAAGAAGGTAAATGACTGCAGACTTAAATATATTCCAAGAATTTGTTGGATGACTGTGACCTTTATGTTTAGAGAAACAGATTCCCTGCTGGGTTCTCTTCCTAGACCTAAGAGCCACCTCTGAAAAAGTGTCCAGGAGAGATCTCAGCTGCTCATAGCACCTGGCACCCTTGTTCTGATAAGGCAGGCAGGCTGTCCATGGTTCTGGCACGCGATCTGGAGATGACATGCCGTCTCCTCCTCAGAACCAGGCTGGTGGCCCTCTTGCTCACAAAGTCCATGCCCCCAAATGCCCTGTGCCTGGAGAACTGGGACTCATGCCTTCCGCTGAGACTAGACACAGTGAAATGTCTTCAGAAGACACCATTCACTGACGATTTGTTGTTACTTTTTAGATCAGTCTATTTTACAATAGAACAGAGGAAGGGGAGGGGGAATAGTTGAGGTTCCTGGAAGAAATAATTGTGGATATTGACAGGGCACCATTGTGAATAAGAGAGCAGGGACTGTCACAGTCCCCAATCCTTCCAGAGAGCCTTTTGATTGCAAAGTCTAGAAAAGACCTGGGATTGCTAACAAATTATTGGAATATATTTAAATCTGCAGTCGTTTACCTTCTTCCCCTTCTCTATCCCACAATGCCAGCAAATGTAAGTTGTCTCTTCTGGTATCTTTTTCCATCGTGGAAAGAACAATAGAAGTTGGGGGTGTTGAATTTAAATAAATATTTAATTTATGAAAATTATCTTATATGTTTTAAAACACTCTTTAAAGCTATTTTTATTCTCTACAAAGCGCTTATTATAGGTAAATTACACATTTTACTACTGGAGCATTAGGTTTGCCATTAGTACAAATTTAAGGCACTACAAAGACCAGTAGATAATGTTAATTTCAAATACAGAAACTAAATATATTTTGTGCCGTTTTATTACTCATTTTCTTTTAAGTTTTATTGACTGCTTTTTATCTTAACTATATGTCTTTACATGCTGCAATCATAATGCACTGTAATGGTATTAATATTTTATAGAATCTGTATTTATAGTTCTTTATTTAGAAACAGTGCAGTAGGTCTGCAGATATCTGAGCCCGTCTGGAATGGTGCCCTCCAAATAATGATAAATTACTTGTGCAGTATGCCATTTGCTAATTATATCCATGATTTACTGCAGAGCAAGACTTAAATCATTCATTTCAGTCTTGCGTAACAGTGCCATAAAATTTTTAGGTTTAAAAATGGTTTCCATGTGTATAATTTAAACAAATTTTAGAGCTATTGTATACACAAAATATTGCAACCACCCATTTGTTACATACTTTCTCTTTTTAAACTTCTACTTTTAATGATCACTGTGGCTGAAATTATTATGCTTAATTTTCATAATCATAGCTTTTAAATCTACAGCCGTTTTCACATGTTAGATAAAGAAAAAGATAGCTAATTGTGTGTAGATAGTATGTCATTCCTGAATAGTCCCAAATGGTACAAAATCATTAAAAAAGCTTAAGAGTACGAATTATTCTTCTATTAAAAAACAGTTGTTCTCTAATTATTAGTTTGAGCTGCTTTGTTTCAAAGAACAAATGTTGATCCTTCCAGCCTCGTTCAGCACACCAAAATGAGATAAACGCCTCTTTTTTTTCTTATATCAAAATCTTGCAGGTGAGAAACCCTACAAGTGTCCGCACTGTGACTACGCCGGCACGCAGTCAGCGTCCTTAAAATACCACTTAGAGCGACACCATCGGGAGCGGCAGAATGGGGCTGGGCCGCTGTCTGGGCAGCCCCCAAATCAAGACCACAAGGACGAGATGTCAAGCAAAGCTTCTCTGTTCATCAGGCCAGACATCCTGAGGGGGGCCTTCAAGGGTCTCCCTGGAATCGACTTCAGAGGAGGCCCTGCATCTCAGCAGTGGACATCAGGGGTTCTCTCCTCCGGAGAGCACTCGGGGCAGGCCACCGGCATGTCTTCGGAGGTCCCCTCAGATGCTCTGAAAGGCACTGACCTTCCTTCCAAAAGCACCCACTTCTCCGAGATCGGAAGAGCTTATCAAAGCATCGTGAGCAATGGTGTGAATTTCCAAGGGTCCTTGCAAGCTTTCATGGACAGTTTTGTCCTCAGTTCCTTGAAGAAGGAGAAGGACGTGAAGGACAAAGCCCTGGCTGACCCCCCTTCCATGAAAGTCCACGGAGTGAATGGTGGCGAGGAGAAACCCAGTGGCAAGTCCTCCCAGAGGAAGTCCGAGAAATCTCAGTATGAACCCCTGGACTTGTCTGTGCGGCCAGATGCTGCCTCCCTCCCGGGCTCCTCGGTAACCATGCAGGACAGCATCGCGTGGCACGGCTGCTTGTTTTGTGCTTTCACAACGTCCTCCATGGAGCTGATGGCCCTTCATCTCCAGGCCAACCACCTGGGCAAAGCGAAACGCAAAGATAACACCATTGGGGTCACGGTCAACTGCAAAGACCAAGCCCGGGAGGCAAGTAAGATGGCCCTGCTGCCCTCGTTACAATCAAACAAAGACCTGGGCCTCCCCAACATGATCAGCTCTCTAGACTGTGCTTCTGAGAAGATGGCCCAAGGTCAGATCAAGGAGACTCTGGGGGAGCAGAAGAGCGGCACATGGACCGGCCACGTGGACCCTGCATTTTGTAACTTCCCATCAGACTTCTACAAGCAGTTTGGTGTTTACCCAGGCATGGTTGGCTCAGGGGCCTCCAGTTCCTGCCCCAACAAGGAGCCTGATGGAAAGGCCCACTCTGAAGAGGATGCCCCCGTCCTGATCCCTGAAACCACGAGTAAGAACACTACTGATGACCTCTCCGACATCGCCTCCTCAGAGGACATGGACTCCTCCAAGGGAGAGAACAACGATGAAGAGGATGTTGAAACCGAACCGGAAATGATGACCAAGCCACTGTCTGCCCTCAGCAAAGACAGCAGCAGCGATGGCGGGGACAGCCTGCAGCCCACAGGCACCCCCCAGCCCGTCCAGGGACTGGTCTCACCTTTATCCCAAGCACCGGAGAAGCAGTGGCACAGCCAGGGTCTTCTCCAAGCCCAGGATCCCTTGGTGGGCCTGCCAAAGCCGGAGCGGGGGCCCCAGAGCCTGGACAAGCCGATGAACATGCTGTCGGTCCTCAGGGCCTACAGCTGTGATGGCTTAGCAGCCTTTAATGGACTTGCAAGTAGCACAGCAAATTCTGGATGTATCAAGAGGCCAGACTTGTGTGGTAAGTTTTAGAATCCTCTTCCTATAGTTAATTTCCCAAAACATCAGTGCTGAATTGTGCATTTAAAAAAAAATGGGGTAGAGTTATCCATGAGCAACTTTTGAATGAAATATTTGAAAAAACCCTCAGTGCTGTATCTGCAATGTAGACAATCATAAAAGTCCACTTTGTTTAGAAGTTTTAGAACTCATACTTTTGTGTTCTAATTTGCATTATAATGTACTAAAATGCCTGTACAGAAGGCATGGAAAAGGAGGTGGTCTCTCACCATGTGAACTACTCCTGTTTGCGATCTAGAACTTGAAGGGGGGAAAATCAACCTACAAAACAAAAATGAAAAGAGACATGGTAACTTGCAAATTCTTCAGTATTTTCAATTTATGCAAAAGATGCCTAAAGACAATTCCTTACTGCTTTGCTAAGCCAAATCTGCTTTCTTAAACTTTTCTTTTATTGACTTAGAGGATACTAAAATCATATCACACTAACAACAGTATAGAAATAAAGCGACCTTCTCTCCAAAGAGGGAGATGATTTCTGGGTGTTTGTGACTCATTTTTAGACAAACTAAATGGCAGTTACTGTGACTTTGGCCTTCTGTGCTTGCCTTCTGTTTGTCTGTCTGTTCACCTGTCTGTCTGTTGCTCTAACAAGACATGTACATTGTGAAGTCCCTGAACAGTAGTGATGTGACCCTGTGCATCTTGGATTCATGCTTGTCTGATCCTGTAGCAAACTGACACTTCTTTATCTCCTTAAAGCATATGGGTACCCCAAAGGAATTCCAGATTTCAGAACATCATTGTAAGTTTAAGGACTAGGTTTGGAGCAAATGAATGTTGGGGTGGGCAGGGGGAATCAAAGTCATTCTCTTGGCACCCTCATATCCGTATTTGGAAGCCTTTCTCTGAAAAGAAGGTCAATGCATTCTTCCCTTTGAAACCAGCTCCAAATATCCTCACCAGAGACAAATGACCATGATACTTTTCCATCTGTAATTTATAAATGGATTTCTGTAATTTTACTTCACCTGTGGAAGGAAGGCAGGAAGGCAGGAAGGGAGGAAGGCAGGATGGAAAGAAGGAAGGAAGGAAGGAAAGAAGGAAGGAAGGAAGGGATGGAGGGAGGGAGGGAGGGAAGGAAAGAAAAGGGAAGGAAGGGGGGAAATAGAAGAGAATATTTTTGAACCTCAACATCCTGTTGTTCATTTAAGCACAGAGCAGAATTCAGGAAGCTAGACTCTGAGTTCATAATTTAGATTGATATATTTCTTTTATTCCTCTTCTTCCCTAATTCACTAGGAACTGAATCAAGCGGTCAGAAATATTTTTTTGAGTTGTCAAAAATCACTAAATGGATTTCTGACAGCTCAAAAAAATATTGACAGTTCCTTATGCTGAATGATTCACAAGGCCCCATTAACCACTACCCCCAGATCTATTTTTAGCCACATATAATTCATTACTTTTGAAGCTGTTAAAAACAATATTTAAAAGAAGGGAAAAAAGGGTTTTATGTCAGTCCAATTTTTTTCCCTTTTTTTTTTAACTGGGGGAGCAATGTTTAAGGCTTTTTTTTTTATTGTTGTTTTAGGTTTGTGATCGGGGTGGTTTTTTATTGTTGTTTAGAGCCTTTTTTTTTTTAAGTCTATTTTCAGTTCTTTCAACTACCTACGTAGGACCATAGTCCCTGCCAGGAATCCATGCATCAGAAAAGATCAAAACCTGGCATGTTCATGAGCTCATTATTATTGAAATGAGCTCATATTACCCCTATTAATGTTCCCATCTTCCTATCAGTAATGAAGGAAGGCTGCCTGGCTCGAGGAAGTTTGCCCAATGGTATCCTTTCACACCAGGCGAGGTTGAATGGGAAGCCAACATCAGGGAGCCTGCCGGGTCTTGAGACCCTTTTATCTCTGGGGGGCAAGCTCTTAGGAACTTCTCACCTTTTCCCAAAACAGCAGCACATGACACGCCCCTGACATTTCTCCACTATGTGCAAACCAGGTTGCCGATTCCACCTTTCAGGCTTTGGGCAGCAGACCCTGGGATGTAAGCTGTGCCCCCCACCCCCCGCCTCTTTCATGGGGCTTGGGGACCCTCATGCCAGCCAAGCTTAAAGGCTTCCTTGTTGCTTCTGCAGCAGAGGGTTCAGGCCTCTTGTTCCGCCTTCCACTCCTGGGAAGATGCTGAAACTGACTCTGGCCACCAGCCACCTCTTTTTAGAGAGTGTGAGTTCTGCACTCCGTTTGGCCCCATTTCTTCTGCCTCCTCTTGCTTTAGTTTGGAAGTAGGCAAGAAAAGACCCTCCCCGGCTCTTGCATTTGCTTGGGGGTGAGGCCACTGCCCTCTTGCCTCTAGGATGGGCCTGACTCTGCCAGTTCTCATCTCACTCCCCCCATATCTGGCCCACCATAATTGCAGTCCTCTTCTTATTTTCTTGCGGGCGACTGTGGTATCCCAGAAAGTCCAGACATATTCATCCTTTCTAAAAGTTACAATCTAGGAGGAACACAAATCCAAATGGGCTGTTTTTTTTTTTCTTAAATAGTGTAATTCACTCTCTTTTTAGCATGGCAAGAAGCACAAGTGACATTTGTAAGCTTCAAACCCCCACTAGCTTCCCTTTGCAAGGGTAGAAGTGATATTGGCACAATGAATAAAATATTTCTATTGTTTAATCCTCCTTCTCTTCTTCACTCAAAGTAGGTACGGGTTTCTAAATTCGCCTACCAGGCTCATCACTATTTCTCCTTAAGAATCTGAGCTTTGTCAGACCAAAGCATCATTCCTAGATTTCTCATCTCAGATGGATAAAGTTCAGGTCTGGTTTTGTCTGGTTAGTAAACCTAAATCCCCACTGTCATGATTATAGAAACGGGCTTATAGGAGGAGCTAATGTTCCTGTGTTTCTTAAGGAAGAGCTCTGTTCTCAAGGGGTGTAAAAGTGCTTGAAGAAGCATCGGAAATACCTAGTTCAAATCATATAAACTCCCCACAGATCTCAGCAGCTCCTCCAACCCTTGCTGTTGATTTGGAGAAGGTGGCGTCTCATCCTAGTCTGTGGGTGATATTCATACTGCAGGCTGTACTTTCAGGATCTTCCGTCATTTCTGCATGCCTTCTTCCTAACTTTTAAAACTCTGGTCCTAAATTCCTTGGTGCCATAGAGCCAGGGTCCTGGCCAGTGTGCCCTGCCCATCCTAACAGCCAGTGGATTCCTAACTCTGGTGCAGAAGGAGAGCCACCGAGGGGAGAAGCCGACCCAGCCAGTTGGGTGGGGAGAAGCCTGTTGCGTATGACAGTGTCGAGAGCTTCAGTGGGAATTTTCTAAAGCTCTTTCCACAGAGGACAGCACACTGCCTGTCAGAGACATATTACAACAATCCCAAGGAAGAGGTTAAGCCATCTTGGATTAAGCCAGAGGACAGGCATCTTTACTTCCACAGTGGGTCAGATCCCACTAGGGGTCTGATTTCATTATAGGAAATCCCACCCCAATCAAATCCTTAGTTTCTTGAGGTGACTTCCAGTCTCCAGGCATGGGTCACATTTCTTTATTCTGTCAAAGAGCATAATGTACAAGGGTACTCCAGTGCCATCGGAGAATTTGGATGTGCCCTTGGTTTTGTTGGAATGTTTGACCTTGGTTTTGTAGTGGGACAGACTCCACATGAGTATTTAAAGGTGGAGAGAGGAAGACCAGAGCAGTGTTTGCATCCATGGACAAAGCAAGGCAGACAAGCGCAGTCTAGTCTGAGAAATGCTAATGCACTGTTGGGTCGGCACTTGGCTTGGAAGGGGCAGGCATCCCTGTGCACACAGCACCAAGGCTGGTCTGCACAGCACCCATGGGGCTCGCTGCATGGAACGGTTAAAGAGTGTGTTTCATCCTGGAGTTTGTGGATTTGGACAGCAACCAGGTCACCCTTACTCCTTGCCTTTCAAACCTAAGAGAGACGGCCAGGGTGTGGAGTTGTCATGTGCCAGGTCTCCCAATCAGGCTTTGCACTGTGTCCTTTGGTGGACCCAGGGGTAGGCAGGACAGAGAAGAATGAATGACGGATGAACGGGAAAGCAGGGAAAAGAGCACACTCCCCTTTGCCCCAAGGAGCTCTGCTCTGTAGTGACTGCCACTCAGGGAAGCCTGGCTGAACTGGGAGCATCTGTAAGCAGGCTGAGGGCAGGCACTGCGCTCACACCTGTAATCCCAGCACTCTGGGAGGCTGAGGCAGGGGCGTCGCTTAAGCCCAGGAGTTCAAGGCCGCTGTGAGCTAGGATCATGACATTGCACTTGAGCCTGTGTGACACAGTGAGACCCCTTCTGTAAAATAAACATGAAATAAATATCAGCATGTTGATTGTGGGCACGAGGCCCTATGTGCAGTGGCTACCAGACCTAGTGACCCAGTGGGCCTGGGAGGAAGCAAGGGAGAATGCAAGCCCATTAACAGCAGTCGTCCTAACATCCCCAGCTTATCATCTTCAGGTTATGGGGCAACTGGCTTCCCCAACCCAAATTATACCTGAGACTATGGAATAAGGGTCTTCTGCTTCCACATTAGTGAAATAATTGAGACCCCCCCCTCCCAAGAATTCGGGCCCATTGAAACCTCTTCAAATTACATATTTTTATATGTGTGATGAGATGAACCAGGACAACCAAAGCTGAACTCTCTTAAAATGTGACTTCTCTTCTCCCCGAGCCTTGTAGATTTCTCAGCATAGGCAGTCGGAGAATACCTACGTTTTTTTTTTTTTTGGAGACGGCGTTTTGCTCTGTTGCCCAGGCTGGAGTGCAGTGGCACAATCTCGGCTCACTGCAACTTCCGCCTCCCGGGTTCAAGCGATTCTCCTGCCTCAGTCTCCTGAGTAGCTAGGATTACAGGTGCATGCCACCACACCTGGCTAATTTTGTATTTTTAGTAGAGACAGGGTTTCACCATGTTGGTCAGGCTGGTCTCGAACTTCTGACCTCAGGTGATCCACCCGCCTCAGCCTCCCAAAGTGCTGGGATTATAGGCATGAGCCACTGCGCCCGGCCAATACCTACCCTTTTACTAGCTGCTCAGTCTAAAGCAACAGGTAGCAAATATTTTCTTAAAAGACCAGAGAATAAAAGTGTTGGCTCACAGGCCACGGGGTGTCTGTGGTGACCACCCAACTCTGCTTTGGAAGTAGCACCACAGCTACCATAGACAATAGGAAAATGATGGCTGTGGTTGCGTTCTATTAGAACTTTAGGTACTGACACAGGCGATGCACTGGAATTGGCCCACAGGGTCTTAGTTGGTCAACCCAACAACTCCCTCTGGTAAAGAGGGATGTGTTCCCCGTGGTCATCCCTAGAGAATGAATGGTGCAAACACCGGTCCTCTGTTATTCTACTGGACAGTGAGATGGTGACAGGAGACCCCTCATCATCAGTGGCAGGGCCCCATCCATTGTCTGGTAATGTCAAAGCCAGAGATGTGAGAGAGACTTCACAGTGGTAGAGGACTTGTCGACCCAGATGGGCTGGTGCCTTGTTTCTGGGAAGCCACACCTCTGTCTATGCATTAAAGACTTCCAGGAGAACACCCTGGCACAGTGCAACGCAGAGCTGCCCCCTCATAGCCAGCACACACAGAAGAGGAAGGGGGCAGTGGCTGTGTGTTGTCTCTGAAGCAAGCTTGCTCTGTGAAAGCCTGTTTCCTCACTGATGGAAGGAAGCGTAGGGATGAAATAGATGATAGAGAAAAGAGCTTGGATCAGTGCTTCTCAGTTGAGTTTGCATGACATTGCAGAGCTCAGCATCCACGTGAAACTGTTGCAAGGAAATGATGTCAGTGTGCAAACATCTTCGGGTCGCAATTGTCCCTTAAGCACGGCAGGTATCAACCTTACCTCCATCAGTGTTAGAGAGGCACGTTTCATTTCCTCGCTTCTGCCGTGGTGCATGGTTGATAGCTCTTTCTTGGTATGTAGGGAAGTTTGCTTTGAAGATGATTCTGGCAATGTTATGATGACCTCCCATCCCAATGGTTACACCATTTCTGTGTCCACTCCATTCTCTTCCTGATACCAGGCAAGTGCTTGGGGGTAGGAAATGAGTCCTGCCCTGCCTCAGTCTTTGACCAAGAAACTGCAAAGTTCTGCAGTCAGTTAGAGACTTGGAAGGAGGCCATGGCTGGGGTATGAAATACACAGTGAGGGCCGCATATGTGCAGACACCCTGAGTGCAGGCTGTGATACACAGTCTATGGCCATTGGTACATTTTTCATCTTGTGCAAGAGTCTGCAGTGTGGCCCAGAAGCCAGCAGGTTCTAATGAAGAAGGGAGGCGAAGGTAGGAAAATGGCATAGGAAGACAACCACAAACTTCCAATCTGCCGAGTGTGTGGGGAGTGCAGGCTGTACCCAGCCAGCACAAGAAGGCAATTGGCTTGAGGGTGTGGGAGACCTGGGGCATCTCCACTGCAAGATCTTTTTGTCTCTGCTGCTGCCTTACTTTATTCAAAGACAAATGTGCTCTCATGCCTCTTCCTTCTCTTTTTTTGTGAGCTGATTCTCAAATGGATTGGCCTCAGAGACTATGGACAAAGCACACCTTTGTATTCACCTCCTTTGCCCAATTGGATAATTTACAGATTAGCTGTTGACCTCTACGGTCTGGCCTGCTCTCATTCATACTGTGTGTCTGGGGCCTGACATTAGACCCCAGAAGCGAGGACAGTTTGGCCTGCCTTGAAGTCCAAGGGCAGAACCTTGTGAGTTAATGCAAATCACCGCCCAGTTCTGCCCCTGCTGGCTGCCTCACAACCTGCTGCAGAGCTTTTCTATTTGACTCTGGAGGGACAAACACAGGCGATGTCCCCTGGGATCTCCTGCAGAAATCAGCACGTGGAGCGGGATCTCCCCAGCCCTCATCCCGAGCCCTGCTGTGTGCACTGTGTCTGACGGAGAGGCAGCCTCTCTGGATGGCAGCTCTCTCCAAACTCCAAAGGCATTCTTCTCCCGTTCTCCTTCCCTCTTTTTAAATTAAATGGGAATGCCACTGACGTGATGTCGTTTGCACTGCAGGATGACAGAACTGTTGTGTGAATACCATTGTATTTGCCAAATGGTCCACTCGTCATTTCAGAACAAACAAATGGATGGTGTCTGTAAGTCGGCAAACACTGGTGACATTTAGCCTTGTTTATGTTCCTTTCCTTTTGCTGCATATTTTTGGCTCCAAAAGCTACTGGCTGAATCAACAGGGCCTCTGAATCAGGAGAGAAGTCTGGTAGCATTAATTTTAGTTGCTATGTCCATATTCTCTTCAGATTGCATGAATCCTACTGCTCAGGACCAAGCCTAGGTGAGAGGAGAGGGCAATCAACCTCTTTGGTTCAAAAAAAAAAAAAAAGAAACATGTATATATCTTTCCCCACCCCTGGTAATGACTTAAGATTGGGAAAGAGGAAGAGAGTATTGAGAGAAGAGAGTGTTGTCAGAACAGACACCCACATCACTGAGGAAATGTAAACTCTCCAATCAGACCCAGGCACCGCCATCTGAAATAGGAACGGTGTGAGCCCATCCATGTCTTAAGTGGGTGCAGATACCGTGGGTCTAAGCACTGGCGTCTACCATTTTAGACTGCTGAATCAAAGCGCTGGTTGAAACTGACAACTATCTAGACACAGGCTACATCCTACCTGCTGAAGGCATCAGGTTTTTCTTTTCTTTTTTTTTCTTTTTAATTTCAGACGTTGTGTGCAAAGCCTAGGTTTCAAATAAGCAGTAATTATCTCCTATTACTTAGTGCTGATCAACAGCACCTCTACGTCTAATTGCCAACCTGCCCTAATCATGTTGACTATTCTTGCTTTAGCCAGAGACAGAAGGACCAAATTTTATAAATTCCACTTTATTGTCATTATTCCATTAAATGATTAGGGGATGTGGCCTTGCCCTTGCTTTCAAATGCCTCTAGCCCTGATGGTTTCTGGATTATTTAACAAATCTGCACATTTTCTTGCAGGTAAGTGACACTCCCTGTGCTAGTCGGTCTATCTGGACTTGCCTTTGTCTGTTCGTGGTCCTCGGTGGTTATCTGCAGCTTGTTAATCGTGTAAAGTCAAGAGAAGAATGTATACACATATGTGTGTTGAATAAATAATTACTATTGGCATAGGTATGTGTATACACACGGCGCACCAATCTACAGTATATATAGCAGAGAATCAGAGGCTAAAAATATTACCCCATATGTTCCACTATTAGTCATGGATTGCAAAGGCTTAGTAACTTGAGCAGGAGAGAAAACTCCCTCAAAGTCATAAATCCTGAGTGACAACTGCTGGTGGATGACAGATCCCTTCACCTGTGGACAACCTGGCTGGGGGTGGGGGGCTGTTCCACCAGCTCACCTGAGCGTGTAGAGGTGGGTCCTGCAGTGGTCTCGTGGGTATTACTGCTTGTGTCTGATTGTCCTGTATTTTGTAACACTTTAGAAGAATACAGAAAAGTGCAGTAATTCTCTTTCTCCATAGTATTTAAGCAGAAATATTGCTAGTTTAATATTGTGTCAGGTCTTCCTATTAACCAGGAGCAGATGACAGTAAAATTTCAGTGAATAGCACCTTGACATCTACAACTTAAAAATGGTGATTGAAGCAAAATATGTAAACGTGTACGGGGTGATCGTGTGCTTTGGAACAGAGTATTGTTGAAGTCATTAGAAGATATATTAAGGTGTTCCTGGTAATGAAGGCATGTAAGTTATAATAATTGTAGCTTTCTGAATAAGTGTCAAACTATATCTTTAAGTGTGCTGTATGCTGAGTTACAAGTTAGGTCATTTATGAATGGAATGTAAAATAATACTAAAAATGCTTCAATAACTTATCTTGGTATTGCTAATAAAAAAAAAAAGCTGTGAAACATTAGTGCAGTTTGGAGTCATTATGTTAATTCATTCTGCAACACCCTCCTCACCCCCTGACATTCTTCTCTCTGTTGGAAGCCTCAACAGGACATTCAGGGAATGCCATTTACCCTGATTCTTGGGCTGTTTGCCTGGGCAGATCTTTGCATTTTTCTATCCACCCTTAGGTGGGCCCTGTGACAATTCATAAACATGCAAGTGGAAAAGGACCTTCCAATTTGGGTGGATGACTGTGGCGGGTCGGGGAGAGCCAGGCGACACGGGCCCGTTTCTCTGTACAAGTGACTTTTAGGTGTCTAGACCCCACAACTGCCCATGGGAACTGTGGCTGGGGTGGTGGGGGTGGGGGGGGTACTTGGGCACGGAGTATGCTGGCCATCATGCCCCATCCCAGATGTGGAAACGCTGACACCTAGCCTCCCTGCAGCAAATCTGAACATGTTATTTTCGTCCTGTGAAGAGGTAGTTTGTAATGAAGAGACTCAGCATTTGTGGAGGGGGAAATCTTTATGTTCTGCTGACCTTTTTGGGCTGTACCTGTGTTTGCTGTAACAGGCTTTTGCCTGTTCTTCCACTTTGCCTCTTGGTGGGGAGAGAGTGTGGGAAGGATCGATTTTGCTTTTTGCTTGTGTTGCTTGGTTTTGTGGTCCGTGAGCTGGACTTTAGGGTCCTGCCATTTTAACGGTGTTTCCAAGCTTCTTTGCTTGGGCGTGTTTTGTAAATTTCTAAATTCAGTGACCATCCCTGCCCCCTTGTCTAACTGATCCTTTTGGGGGACTGGGGGTACGACACAATCTCAAGCCCCAAGTCCGTTCTTCACAACCCCAAATAAATAAAGTGTCCTCTGTGTAACAAGGGAACAGAAACCCAGAAATGCTCATTGAACAACCCTGGCCTCCGCAACAGGACAATTGCATCACCCTAGCTGGTTGAAACATTTCTTCTGGTATTTCTCATAAAACCTTTTCAAGTGACTCTGACTCCAAAGACCACAGTATGGCATTAGGTTGTGTCTTATTTTAGGAAAGAGGTAAAAAGTGAGAGATTCGGAGTCTGAGAAGACGTGATAAAAGCTTCAAAGAGAAAATGTTGATTGTGAAGAAGGTTGTCAGATTTCCTGGTGGTCAGTGCCCGCGACTGTTGCCTGATTCCCTTCATATGAAGCTGGGAGCACATACCATAGGTTCCTATGGAAATTGTGATGGATCCCTAAATGCCTAGCAAAGGTAAAGTGAATGACCCTAACCTCCAGGCCCCAGGTCTGTGTGGCCACATTTAGGCAGGGCCAGTTTCCACTGCCAGTGTATATAGGCCAAGCCTTCACAAGAAGTAGGGCCCCAGGAGAGGTTTTTCTTTATTTGCAATGTCCCCTGAGTCTGAGGACCTGCCCCAAGGGGAATGGGGTGCACATCGAGGGAAAATTCCTCCAAGCCTTTTTGTTGGGGCTTCTGTCCAGGGCTGAGCACACTGTTTCTGGCATTGCCGGTCATGTACACCCTGCTGCCCACTTCCTGCAAACCTGGGGCACCATAGCACCTGTGGGTTTTGCCAGTCCTCCTGGGATGGGGCCCAGAGGGGTACAGATGGTGTGTGGGGGGCTGGGCTTTGGAGGCAGAGGGAGTGCAAAGCCAGTGAGGGAGAGGCTGCTGAAGGGAACGGATCTTCCCAGCCCCTTGCCTTGACAGCCTGGAAGGCTCCCTGGAGCCTTGCATTCAGGCGTCTGCTGTTCTCTCTTCCTTTCCACAGGGGCCCAATCCCCCTAACGGGATCTCCAAGCTGGAAGACTCGGAAGCATTTCCGTTTCTAAAGCAGGGGGTATTTCCTGAGTTGCTCCCTGGTGGAAATTTCTCAAGCTTAGAGGAGGCCTTTGTGGATTCTCATTCTCCTATTTTTATGAAGCCAGCTCCGTCCTGCTCCCCATCTTCTCATTTCAGGGCACTCATGCCATACACTCCCCCTGCTTCCCATCCACATCCTCCTCATCACCCCCATCCCTGGGTAACAACTTCCTTCTCACCAGTTGCGCGTTCTTGGGAATATCCCGTCTTCTGCCTGCTGGGGAGCTGGGTGGATTCAGTTCTGTGGAATGAGCCAATTTCATTTCACAACTCAGCAAGGGGGTCAGGAATTCTGTTTCCTGTGTGTTCCTTCCCCCTAAGCCACCTTCCATCCCCAAGTGGGATTATAACAAGCCCACCTTCCCCGTATACCACCATCCATCCCCACATGAGAATATGACAAGCCCACCTCCCCCATAAACCATCATCCATCCCTACGTGGATATATAACAAGCCCACCTCCCCTGTAAACCACCATCCATCCCCACGTGGGATTATAACAAGCCTACATTCCCTCAAGTCATCACCCATCCCCACATGGGATTATAACAAGCGCATGTCCCCTGTAAACCGCCATCCATCCCCGTGTGGAAATATAACAAGCCCACCTTGCCCCAAGCCACCACCCATCCACATGTGGGATTATAACAAGCCTCACCTGTTTGAATTCAGACCTGGAGCAAACATAAACATCATCCATTGGATCTACCCTCAGCCTGAGACCTGGACCCTTCCTAACATGAACACCCTGGTCTGGATAAGAAACCGTCCCCCCGCCCGCCCCATTGTATATGGAGCAGAGTTCCAAGGAGACATCTGTGACTTAAGATGAGAGAGGCCAAGGAAGGGCAGAGTGCCTTGCAGTAAGAGAGTCTTCAGATCCGCTTTTCTATTTACACATGTTCGGAAGTGTGTTTGCTTTGATGAGACTGTAGATATTCTGGTTGGAGAAAAAGAATCTAAATGTTGGGAGATGATTATTCCATAAGTATAGTCACTTTTTCTCAAAGAAACTTCCCGATGATTAAATTACATCCCCAAATCGGCAGCAGCGCATTGGCAATATTGCCTCTGCGTAAGCAGATTCTGCCTCTGGAGCAAGGGATGCGCATTTTCAAGGTTAAAGTTGGGGAACTCTGCACAGCTATTTCATTAGCAAAAATAGCCATTTGTGCATCCAGACATTGGCTGGCTTCACGAGGGGTTTGTCTTTCATGTTCTTTGTGGAGTTGTCCAGACACACCCATCTAATGGTAACTCACTGCTTACAAGGTTAAGTTTTCTTTTTGAACTTCTGTTGTTGTCAAATTAACATAATATGCTCTCAATTATCCACATAAAAGGAGAAAGGCAACCAAGCGGGGAAAGCAAATTTGCAATTAATTTACCAAATTATTGCTCTTTTTATATGATGGACAAGTTGCTTTTTTCTTGAGTCAAGGGATTTGTCTGTCCTGGGAAGAGGGCTGGGGTTGACCATCAGGACAGGCCACTCCAGGGTGTGCCCTGCACCTGGGGAAGGGCTGAAGGTGGTTTTGCTGGGGTGCACAGTGATCCCAGTGGATAATTAGGGACTCACACTAGGATTAGCTCTTTCTTGTCAAGTAGAGGGGTCGTTAGTCCTCTCAATCCCCTAAGACTTCCTTGGTGACCTAGTTGGGGTCTCCCTAGAGCAGATCCTGAGGTAAGGACCTGGATGCAGGCAGTAGATGTGGGAGGTGACCCAGGAAGCACGAGTGAGGGAGCAGGGAAGGGAGACAGAGAAGGCAGGTAAATCAACAAGCACAGGTGCACTCATGAGAGGGTCAGTACTGCAGGACCATGGGGGCTCAGCACTTTTGGGGGTCCTCTAAGGTACTGTATGGAGCTCCCCTTGGAACAGTCTCTTCAAGGATTGAAGGAGCGGGGGTATTTACACACCAGCTCTGCCTCTCCCAGCAGCTGAGGGTCCCTCCAGCCCACCTGATGGCCAACCATTCTTCCCATAGTGAGAGAAAGCCCTCAGGCAGAAAGAAGCAAGGGCCCATTGGTATTGCCAGATAATCAGATAATCAGAAGGGAAGGAATGAGAAACCAACAGCATCTGCTTCAA
The DNA here is from genome assembly GCF_006542625.1 of Nomascus leucogenys. Lineage (NCBI taxonomy): Eukaryota > Metazoa > Chordata > Mammalia > Primates > Hylobatidae > Nomascus > Nomascus leucogenys. The sequence continues at coordinate 46,335,431 of NC_044390.1, read as the reverse complement.
GTGAGAACACCCTCCTGGGTACCCTGTAGAAAGTCGCAGACCTACCAGAGCCACGGATGAGAACAGATGTGCAGGTCATGGCTCTTGTGGGGAGGGAAGCACATGGCCTCTCAGCTTAGGGGCCGGGTTACTGGAGGAAGGACTGGCAGGCTGGTCTGGGGGTCAACAGACCAAGCAATCATGTTCCAAGGAGCTTAGACAACTCACATGCCCTCTTTGGGCACCATTTTCCTCTCAGCCAAAGGAGGGAGCGTTCCAGATGTCTGCTGCAGACCCTCCTAGGTCTTAAACTCTATAGTCTCCACCACCCTTTGCCAGTCCTCACTTTTCAGATGACTCCTCCGGACCCTGTCAGTCCTGGAGTCCCCTGGAGTCCCCATACCAGTAGGGCCTCTGGGGTGTGTTCTGGTTTCCCACAAGCTAAAGAGCATGCGGGCTTTCTATCTGGGCAAGGCCATCTGCCATTCCAGTGCACGGGCATATGAAACTTGCCTTATCCTGAAGATATTTCTATTAAATTAGAAGATGACCATTGAGGATTTTCTCTTTTAATTCTGGAAGTCTGTCAAAATAGAAAAAGAAAAGAAAAGAAAGGAGATAATGAAACTGGATTTTCAGCTCATGGAAGTGCAAGAAAAACCTGATTATATGACTTTTTTCTCTCTTTTTCAACCTGTTGAGCTCACCGTTGAGCTTGAGAAGACTGTATTTTCTATGATGATCAGGTTGTCTTCGAGCACTTTACAAATGCTAATGTGTGAATCCAGGGAGTCCCTTTTGGCTATAAGTGCCTCCTGCTCCCTTTCAGTACACGTACCCATCACACTTAGAGGGTGGGAACCCAGGCACCAAGAGACGCAGGCTCAGGCTCTCATCTTGCACTCACAGGGCACGGAAGCAGTTCACGTTCACTTCCTTCTGTGCCTGTGACCGTTCCACTTTTCCAATGAGAATTCCCTTGGTCACTCAAAATCACTCTGGGCTTGCAGGCCCGGGTAGTCTAGAACAGTACGCTCTATCTCTGCATGGGAAACCCTCAAGTCCTTGGCTTTTTGCTTTCAAATGGACATCTTGTCATAGGCATTTCTTAATCCAATTACCTCAGTATTATCATCCACCAAATGAGACACTCATGTATCCCTTAAGAAAATAAAGTGAATATGAAGAACTTGGAGGTTGTCGAGTCACCTTCATTTCAATTATTTTAGGCTTTCTGCAGCCATGTAGGCTCCAGGCAGAGCTTCGATGAAGACCCAGAACCCACTAAAACCCTGCCAAGTGGCTGGAGAATCTGGGCAGGTTATTATGAATCATGGCACCCCACCCTCATCCTTGCCAATTTGTACTCACTGCTGGAAGGCCTCTTTCTGGATGGCCCATCTGGGATTCTTCCCATCCCTGAGGTGAACGCATCTGGAGGTCTGTTGGGGAACCCATGTGATAATTCAACAAGCCCATTCCTGTGATGGACAGACACACCCCCATTGGCTCCAACTGAGCTGTTTTCACTGTTTTGTAGTGGTAAAAGGTATTTACCATTAGGAAACTTTTAAAAATCATCTCTCGTGGCCAATCGGTGGCCCAGATTCTTGTATCAGTGGTTTTTGGTTTACATTAAGACTTTGGGCTCTAGAACTGTCCTTTCTAAATGATACCCAGTAATTTAATTTTAAATCACAAAGGGAATTTTCTTGAGGCCTTTGAGGTAAATGCCCCTGCAAAGTGAATGATCCCCTCTAATTTGCACAGGTTAAACACCTGGATGTCATGTTGGGGTGGTTTTGTGAAGTCCCCAGTTTTCTTTCGTGACAGTGGGTTTTGCAACAGGAGCTGTTGTGTGAGGTGGGTGATGGGACTGGGATTTGCCAGGCAGGCTGACCTCGCATCCCAGAAGACACAGGAGGGAGAGGCGCTGGGCGTGACGGATGCTCCAGTGGTGGGAAGAGGGATTCCTAAGGGTCCCTTCCCCAGCCTGACAACCCCTGCGGATGAGCCCAAGGACAGGCTGGGGCCCACAGGCCTGGAACCTCCAGATGGACACACACAATTCCCACCATGTCAAGGTGCCTCTGGGGTGGAACAGTGGGGAGGCCTAGCCCCAGGGGCCTGGGATGGGGGGGCCAAGGGAGAGGGAGAGTGTCACAGAGGACCGGAGGGCTAAGGGGACCAGAAAACAAGAGAGGGGTGAATGGCCGAAAGGAAGAGACATGCATGAAGATAGAGGGAGAGAAGTGCAAATGCAGTACAAAGAGAAGAAGGAGGAGGATTAAAGACAAACTGGAGACCTGGGAAGATAAAATTAGATGAAAGAGTCGGGTGTGTTGGCTACTCAGGAGGCTGAGGCGGGAGGATCACTCGAGCCCAGGAGGTGGAGGCCAGACTGGGCAACACAGCAAGATCTAAAAAAAGAACAAAGGAAAGGAGAAGGTAAGAAAGAAAACAAGTAAGAAGAAAACAGAAGAGAAATGGTGGAGGTTGCATCTGGAGGAGAGGAAAGAGCGGAATAAATGGGTAAAGAGGAGAGAGAGAGAGAGAGAGAGACAGAGAGAGAGAGAGAGAGAAGGCCAGCAGAAATGAAAGGAAATGATGCTGGCAGGGAAACTTTTCCAAAGCCTCCTGGGGCTGTAGGTGCCCAGGCTGATGGGATGGGCCATCCCACTGCTGGTGGTCCTGGTGGTCAGGCTGGGGAGAAGGATGCTCAGTGGCTGTGGGTAGGGATGTTGGGGAGGCTTCGAGGGTCAGGGAGATCCCCAAGTGCAGCCCCTGGTGCTCGGGCTGGAGCTCCAGCAGCACCTCCTCCCGCTTGCTCCACTCCCACCGCCAGTTTCAGGAGGAAATGCTGCATCTTAATCAGAATTATTTACAAGATAATGGTCCATTGTTTGCACTGAGACAGATGTTGTCTGTGGGAACTTTGTGTTTTATGCTCTTTTCCCTGCTCTGCCTTCACTGGGTGCAGATGGGATGTAAGTAATGTGAGTTATAACTCCAAGGATTGGAAACCGGGAGACGCTCCACTCCTGCCTGGGCTCGGCGGGGCCACAGAGCTGGGCTGGCACTGGGTGGGCAGGGGTGGAGAACAGCCACTGTGGCTGCAGGGCTGTGATTAAGAAGGTCTTATTTCCTAGAGGGGCGGGTCCATGCCATTGCCTTGTCCGGGAAGAACTCTGATTAAGATGCACTTCTGTTTGTTGCATTGAGAGGTCACCGCTGACATCTCAAACAAGGGTGGCCATCTGGTCCTCTTTTTGCCAAAAGGAAAGCTCAGCCCCTCTGGGGTGGGGATTGTGTAGACTCCCTTCCTTTTTTTTTTTTTTTTTTTTTAAACTTATCAGAGAGCTTCCTCTTGGTCTTCTGGGGTCATTTAGGAAGGCAGATCTGGGCTTGTGACTCCCTGACCTCCTTCTTCAAGGGTGAGGTCGGCTGAGTGAATGACGGCCCCATCTACTTACCTGGGGAGAGAGCATGTTGCAGAGGAGGAAGGATGGGGTGATCTGGGGAGACTTGGCCTGCTACGGGACTTGTTCCGAGCCTTGCCCCGGTGTGGGCCCACCCTCCTGTGAAGCCCCCAGGCCAGCCAGGCTTTCAGCACTTCTGGACCCCAGCCACTTCTGCGTAACCAGATACCCTATGTCATTATCAGAACCCACTTTATGAATGAGGAAACTGAGGCTAAGAGATGCTAGGCACCTTGCCCACAGTCTTTTTTCTTTTTCTTTTTAAAATTTTTTTCATGTTTATATCATTGCATGTGGTGAAGTTTGGACTTTTAGTGTACCCATCACTTGAATAATGAACGCTGTACACAACAGGTGATTTTTCAACCCTCACCCCCTCCCATGTCCCCACCTTCTGTCATCTCCAATGCCTGCTGTCCACTCTTGCTGTCATTTGCTACTCTTCTAGTGCCTCAGGTCATGACCTTCCCACTCCAGGGGGCCCCTCTGAGCCTCAGCTTGGCCAGCTGAACACCAGGTGTGAGGATAGCTGTTGCAGAGTCTGGGAGGGGAATTCCCTGACACACACACCTCCAATGCCAAGCACCGAACCTGATAGCCCATCTTATAGATGACATCAATCAGTGCAATCAGTGTCATCAACCGCATCACACCAGTCCTCCAAGACACAGCATTTATAACGTCAGGCCGTGACCACCAACAAACAGAAAACACAAAGTAATAAAATATCCCAGGTCACTCTTGGATGCTAAAATCAAGCAATCGTGGAATAAAGAAAGTCACTTTCAGGGCAACTATGTAAAATCAGTCCTGGCCTTTGGGCAGCCTAGAGGAGAACTCAGTCGGCCATGGCTCCTAACCCTGCCCCACACCCTGAGTGTCTATGAGGGGTCACCCAGAAATCAGTTACCACTGAGACGTTTTGTTCCATTCAAAAACCAGCCATGTGGGGGCATCCTGGGTCTGGGGCAGATGACTGCTTCCCCAAAATATCTCCATGCCCAGGGAACGGCTCCCTTTATCCCAGCAGCAGGATCTGGTCCTCCAAACTCACCCACTAACCTTCCAAGGAAGGTTGTAAATAATAAAGATTTCCTCTGTGGCAAGTCCTGTTCTAAGCTCCATACAGATGAGAGTGCAAATTAACTTCTTACATTTCATCCTCATGAAAACCCGAGGATGTGGATGGAGTATATATTATTCTCATTTTAAATATGGGGAAACTGACGCACCAAGCAGCATCTTGTCACACCTAAGATCACTCAGCATGTAAACGATGGGGCTGAGATTCAGAGCTGAACAATGGAGGTCCCTGGGAGTGGCCTCTCTGGGCAGTGGGGGGATCTCTGCCTGTGGCCTCTCTGGACAGTGGAAGTCCCTGTATGTGGCCTCACTGGACAGTGGAGGTTCCTGGGAGTGGCCCCTCTGGACAGTGGAGGTCCCTGTGTGTGGCCTTTCCGGACAGTGGAGGTCCCCGCATGTGGCCTCTCTGGGTAGTGGGGGTCCCTGCACGTGGCCTCTCTGGGTAGTGTGGGTCCCTGCACGTGGCCTCTTCAGGTAGTGGAAGTCCCCAGAAGTGGCTTCTCCAGGTAGTGCGGGTCCCCGCGTATGGCCTCTTCGGGTAGTGGAAGTCCCTGCATGTGGCCTTTCCATGCAGTGGAGGTGCCTGTGTGTGGCCTCTCTGGGTAGTGGTGGTCCCCGCGTGTGGCCTCTCCGGGTAGTGGCGGTTCCTGGGAGTGGCTTCTCTGGGCGGTGGAGGTCCCTGGGAGTGGCCACTCAGCTGCCTCACCTTGCGGGTGCTTTTCTGTGCCTTTAATACACATTCGAGATGCATCAAACATAAAGAAACCAACTAACAGTACATAACAACAGCCAGTTCCTGCCAGCCCACCAGGCTCATGTCAGGAGAGAATGGGGCATTTCTGAGCCACGATTCTGCGATTAGGCAATCCTAACCTGAGACAGAGCCTGGGGAGCACGGTCCTGGAGCACGCAGGCGGCGCACTGGGTAGGGACCAGGTACTTGGGTTGTGATCAGAGTGGCTTTGAACTTGCCACGTGACCCTGAGCAGATCTCCTCCTGTCCCCTCAGTGTCCTCACCTCTCCATAAGTGACAAAGTCACAGTGATAACCCTGAGTCCTTCCATGTCACAGTCTGTGAATCAGTTCTTTTTAGGGCTATATTTATTCAGTCATTTTCCAGCCTCAGGGAAAAAAAGCAAAAACCTGTCATCTCCCTCCTCCCCCCGCAGCGAGAGGGTCCCGAGGAAACCTGACCCCCACCTTCCAATTGTTCCTTGAGGTCTAGGTCTGAGGGAGCATAGAGAGTGGGTGGCCCAGGGCTCCAGCTGCCCCTCCCTGCCCCCAACCGCGACAGCAGCGGAGGTCAGACCAGGATAATATTTATCAACCTTATTCTCATTGTTCCGGACTCTGACCAAAACCCGGCGTCACTGGAGATCCCAGATTATGTCTTTTGAGGTCCCACAGAGCCGCTTCACGTGTGCCCAATTACCTCTGTCAGGCAGGGGGAAGGAGGTCCCCCTCGGTGGGTGGGATCTGAACTTGAGCTTCCAGAGGTCGATGGCTGGGATCTTAGGCCTTTGAGGCTGTCACTCCCCGATAGCCAGACCTTTTCTGTTAAAACTGTTTAAATTACAAACCAGTAATAAAAGGATCATATGTGTTTCCCACAGAACAGGTTCTTTAGGGCTATTATGATAATTAAAAACATATGGTGCCTGTGCCAGTCTGAAGGAAACCGCAGATGTACAAATTAGGTATTATATAAGGGTTTTCTGCCTTTGCCCTTTTAGAAACGTCAGGCTGGAGAAGTTTAAAGAGATAAAAATGGCAATTGTGCAGACAGTAGTTAGCATTTTGGTTTTAAAATCATTAAATACATAAACCCATTTTTTTTTTTAGACTTCATAGGAATAAACAGCTCCTGATATGTGAAGAAGGTGAGGAAAGTACCCAGAGGTAGGGAGTTTCCGGGGGAAGAGGCATCATTTTCCACCTCACGAGACCTTGGATACCATGAAATCTTTTCCATTTTCTATGACATTGCTCTGCACAAAGAGGATTATATTTATTAAATATTGAATTATGTTAAAATTGAATTGATGGGAGCAAAGATGAGGATTTCTTTACATTAAACTTTTTACTTTTTAAAAGGCAAAGATGCAAGTATTGATTAGTCTAGAAATAGTCATTTGTTTTAATTTAAAATATGCAATTGATTTTGAGGTGATAAACACTGCTAAAAAAAAAAAAAAAAAAAAAAAAGACTCAGGAGGATTTCTATGACTCCCTGTCAATGGTTTTCCAAGGCAGACATACAGGTCCAATCTGCTGAGCTTTTCATTGGAAAGGGATGTCAGCCTGGCTGGGGACACTGGCAGTGCCCAGCCATGCTCTGGTGCAGCCGAAATGACAGGCCCTTAGTCCTGGCACAGTGGGACCCCGGTGATGAAGGCAAAGATTTAGGGCTTTGTCATTGCATGTCTGGTACAGAAAAACAACTGGGCTGCTCTGAAGGGGAGGGATGGGCGGGCAGGTCACAGGACCATGGTCTTCACCAGCCCTGCCCCTTGGGGCCCCTGCTCTTACTGCTCCTCCTGAAAATAGGTTGGGCCCTTCCTGAGACAATCCACCTAGAACTAGGATGGTCTTGCCTCATCCTGCATCTTTTCCTTGATGTGATGAGCTGGTAGCTGCATAAGGAAGTTAAATGGAGAACTAAATGATGAATCCATAGGAATCAATGAGCAGAGAGGACGCACCACATATCCAGAAGCAAAGCCCCTGGAGCGCTCAGATAACCAGAATTTTTCTAAGCTTAGTGTGCAATTGTTGAAATCCCTAATAATGAGTAGAGATGAATTTTGTTCAACATATTTTTTTGTGTTGAGGTATATATCACGTAATAAATTGTATGAGACCCTGGTGAGGTTGGAAGACTCGACGGCCATTCCTTGATCATCCTAGCTAGAGGGAAGTCTGGGCTACCCTGGAGATACATCCGTTTTTTGAAATGGGCTCTGCAGCCATGTTCTTGGGGCAGCTGTTTGGTTTCTCTCTTCCTCCATTCTCCTTTGCCACACCTTCTTGATGGTACAAGAGGTCTGTCATCCTCCTATGCTCTTTCCTGTGGGGGCTATGATGGGACCTACCCCGCCGCTCTGTCTCTGGGTTCGGTGAGGAAGCCAGCCTCCTCAGGGAACTTGAGATGGAATCGAAGCCAGAGAAGCGTCTTTTTTTTGAGACAGAGTTTGCTCTGTCACCCAGTCTGGAGTGCAGTGGCATGATCTCCACTCACTGCAACTTCCGTCTCCTGGGTTCAAGTGATTCTCTTGCCTTCATCTCTGCAGTAGCTGGGATTGCAGGCATGCGCCACCACGCCTGGCTAATTTTTGTGTTTTTTTTAGTAGAGACGGGGTTTCACCATGTTGGCCAGGCTGGTCTCAAACACCTGGCCTCAAGTGATCCACCCACCTCGGCCTCCTAAAGAGCTGGGATTACAGAGCCACTGCGCCTGGCCCAGAGAAGCATTCTTGAACCCTCTTTCCACAACACAGCAAATAGCCCCGGGGGCTGTGGATAGCAGTGGTTCTTAGCTAGGGGCAATTTTCTCCCCTGGGGGACACTTAGCAATGTCTGGAGATGTTGGGGAGGGGAGTGCTTCTGGCATCCAGGGGCCAGAGATGCTGCTAAATGCCTACAATGCACAGGACAGCCCCTACCACAATTATCTAGCCCCAAATACCAGTATCAATAGTGCCAAGGTTGAGATACCTTGGTGCACAGAGGGGAGAACCAGGCCTCTCAGTGAAACTCTGAGTTGGGCTCATGGTGACAAGGCAAGTGGCATGCCCTGCCATGCAGCTCACACCACGGCATTTGGCGTGCCCCCTGGACACCCTCCCTCCACACCCTGTCACCTTCAGACCTCAGGCCTTGATGAAAAACTTTGTAGGAAGCCGGGTGGGCTGGAAGGCAGAAACTTCGAGTGGAGTAACCGGGCACATTCCTCCCAACTCAAACTGGCACGTGGGGTACGGAGAGGGTGGCAGGTGCAGAGGCAGCCGGGAGCCAGCCTTTTCTTCTCCCCGTGAGTGATAGCAAGCCCATGTTTTTATTGTGCACGTAGATATTACCACTTTAACTTTCACGGAGGTAAAATAACACCTTGTCACTCAGCGCAAGTACCAATCACAAAATGAATTAATTGTAATAACCGTTGTCAACAGAACAAAGGACTTGTTGCTTTCCTAAGCAGATTTCAGCGCCACTGAGAGCTATATACAAACGTTCCCATTGGACAGGCTGGCGGAAAACAGTCAGAATATAATTGTATCTGTCTATCTCTTTACTTTGTTTTTAAGGGTGAAGGAATCGAGTTAAAAACCTATATTTTAAGCATATCAATAAATATACCCCTTTTTGTGTTGGTGACGTCTCCTCAAAAAACATGGAGTCTCTAATAAATTGGCCATGAAAATAGCGTTCGCTGCTGATAGCACCTAGAAGGGCCAGCTGTAGGGGCTGCCTGTTGACTTCAAGTCATGGAGGGAATATGCCCAATTACTCCCCCATAAAACACCCTCTTATTTCTGGGAGTTATCAAAACACATCTGTGGATAGGTGGTCAGCTGCCCCCCAGCTCCTCAAAGGAAGACAAGTGGGCCTCATGCAGGGCCTCTGGAGTGTCTAACTGCCCCCAAGTCGACACAAGCAGGCTTGTTTGCAGTCAGTCTCTTTACAGTTACATTTTATCCCCTTTTTTTTGGTTCTAGCTTTTTCACATCTTAGCACATTTTCCTCTTTAAGAAGTGCTGTGGGTACTCTTCTGACAAAAAGGTGGTTCCTGGGAGAGGGGGTGGGCTTCAGTGGGCTGGGTCGCTCAAAAGTCTAGTTCAAGCTATGTCCCCAGTAGAGGTGAGGCCATTCTACTGGGGGTCTTTGAGGCTTGAGAGGGACCAAAAGGCAGAGGGTGGCTTTTGCAGGTCTGCTCAGGACTTCAATGAAATAGAAAGTTGGGAATCTCCCAGAGAACTCCAAGGCAAGTGTGTCTGACACACAGGCTAAGTAGGAGTCAAGATGCCCAAAGCCCTCTTCAGTGAAGATCATGAGTGATTGTGCCCCCTTCACTGAACAAAGAGGTAAGGCAACCTGGGAAGCTTTCTCTGCTTTCATGCCATGGCAGCAAAGCAGAGAAAGTAACTTGGAAGATGCGGAGGGATAGAACCACTCTTTGCAGTCCATGCCCCCTTCTTGGCGCTGGCCCTACATGTTTCTCATTTCTTCCAGGCCCACTTCCTCCTCCTGCTTCTCTGTGACCTTTGGCCAGTGTGATCCCAACATCCGGCTTCCTCCCAGGGTCTCAGGCCCTTCCCACCACAGGCATGAGTCTCCCCGACTGCATCTCTGATGCCTTGTTAGGCAGCCTGCTTTATTTTTAGGGCTCACTGAGGCCTACATTGGGCCCTCCATGATGAGATGAAAGATTCTTAGGCTATCGGAGATAGAAGTCATCATAGAGGTCACATTTGGTAGGGAGGTTGGAGAAAGGACTTGCCCTTGGTTGTAGAAGCAGGGACAAGGTGTGGGCCTGTTTTCACGCATCCAAATTGATCCCTCTGAGTGCTGTCACTCTGCATCCAAGCAAGGAAGGTGTTTGTGTGGCTGTCCCTGCAGCTTTGGTGCACCTTTTCCTGCAGACGGACTGGCCACTTGGAAACATGGGTAAGAGGTGGGCATCTTGGTTTAATGCAGCCCTAACTCTCATGGGCTATGCCTTTGGATTTGTGTAGTCATCTCTAGCTAGGACCAGGTACTACTTGCAGAAAAAGTACTGAAAGAGCCCTTTTCTGGAAAAGGAACTCTCGCTACTGCTTTCTGAGGCTGGTCTCTGTGTGCAGCCTCCTACGGGAAGGCAGGCTCACCCCTCGCACTTTCATGGGAGAGGGGTGTTCATCACACTAAGGTCCCAGGCCCCTGTCCTAAGAGCAAAATGTGAAGTGGGGGCACCCAAGGGGGGCAGCTGTGGGATGTGAAGAGAGGAGGGGCAGGGGGCAGACACCACCCCTCCCATCCAGAGCCTTGCTCTGTTGGCCTCCTGAAGATGATCTTGCTGGCCCAGGTGGCCACCACCATCTATTGCAGCAAGAGGAGCGAGACCAAGGGAGTAGCGACATCTATGCTTGCTCAGTCATCCAGCAAATATTTCCTGATGGTTCCTGTCACCAGGTCCTTTTCTAGGTACCAGAGACCCAGTGGTCCAGAAAGGAGGCAAAAACTCCTACCTGCCTTCAGGGAGCTCACAATCTAGAGGGCGGTGGGCGAATGGAATAACTGGTAGGTTAGATGGTGAGAAGGGTATGGAAAAAAATAAGGCAAATCAGGAGTTAGGGAGTGCCAGGGGTGCTGCTACTTTCCAGAGGTGGACAGAGACAAGGCCTGTGCAGTGACACTGAGGAATTTGAAGGAGGCCAGTGCATTCCTCGGAGGATGTGGGGCGCACACTTGGGTGAGGCCCCGAGGACAGCAGCATGTACAGTTCAGAGAACTTTGGAGAGAGAATATGTAGAATAGGGGAAGGGATGGGTCACAGAAATAGTCCAGGCCTTGTGGCCACAAGAACGACTCCAGCAGAGGCCAGCTTCATGGGGTGTGCAACCCATGCAGTCCCTTAAGCCCTACACTGAGAAGGGCTCTGCACGTGGTATAAGGGTCAACTGTGCCCACATTGGAATTCTTAATGATGTTTGAGCCAAGGGTCCTGCATTTTTCTTTTGCAGTGGGTCCCACAAATGCCATAGCACTTCTGACGGGAAGGAAAACCTCTGCAGGGCGTGAGACGATTTGGAGTGAGCTGCCTGCTGGGTGTGGGGGACCCATGGGTGGGAAGGTAGGAGGCCGAGAAGGAGGCTGTTGTGGTGACTGAGCCTAGGATGGAGCTCCTTGCTCCGGTGTCAGTGGCGATGCAGATAAGACACTCTGCTCCGAGCCTGCATCTGCCACTCTGTCTCCTTCTCCCATCGTTCCTCCATCTCCACTGCTATCTCAAGCCCCACCTGGGTCCTCCTTCTCCAGAGCCCCACCCCTGTCCTTGACATCTTGGGAGCCCCAGTTTCATGGTTGAACTTCAATCTTTTTCCTCTGTCTTCTTTATTGACTTCTTTCTGACCTCCTGGGGAATTGACAGCTGCCCGGAAGCTGCAGATGGGCTGTGCTCTTCTACGCTAGTGGCTCTCATGTCTGACACTGTGGGCTGGACAGCCAGGTTCTGTTCCTGGTCATGGGGTTCCGCTGCCATGCACCATCCATACACTCTGCCTCACTTCCCTCTGCGGCCCACAGTGTCCAGTCCCAGGGGGCTGGGTGCTCACAGTGAGGCTTGTAGAGTTTTCTTCCTGCAAATCCACCTGGTCCACGTGGGGACTGGAGGCTTTCTTGTCCTGGGCAATGCTTTCAGCAACTCAGCCATCTTCCAAGGGGAATAGTCAGACAAGAGGTTCCGGCCTTCCCTGGAGTTACGTGTCTCTTTAGGGAGGTGCACTGCAAGCCGGCACATCCCTTCCTCAGTTTCCCTGGGTCACATGCTCCTCACAGTTGTACTTTAAATACTCTTTTGCCTGGTTTGATTTGTTTGGGATTTGAAGTCTGGTTTTTGTTGTTGTTCTTTTGTTTCTTAAACACCTTGATAGGCTTTGCAAAGAGCATCTTGAAAAATAGCTTTTTGATTTGAATAAGAAATGAAAGCAAAAGTCACCAACTCTTCAATGATTATTTATTGTGTGTGTTTTTTTCTCTTTCATTTTAATACCCCAGCTCTTTAATACCAAAATATCACACATAGAAGAAAGCTTTAAAAAATTAGATGGGGGTGGAGTGGCGGTTGTGGCGTAAATTTGCTTCGTGGTTAAGGCCTTATATGCCAAGTTTTAGTCTGAATTACATATTTACAGCTGAGTTATAAACCCCCAAAAAACAGGATTTATCATGGAAATAGTGACACAACTTCAGCCAGCCTGGTGTTCTTGGGGGTTGGGGTAATATACTGTGCAGAGAAATCAGTTCGTTAGTTAGTTATAAACAAAGGACAGAGATAGTAAATTAGAGTAGGTATTTCAGCAGTTTTCTGTGTATTTACGACACCAAGATATGCAGCTGCATTTTATTCCTTGAGATAGTATTTAAGTATTTCAGATTTAAAGCGCGTTTTTAGATATGGCCGTGGTACATTTTTAGCCTGGGTCATTCTAGTTCTTCTGTAGTTTTATTCGTGGTATTTTCTTCTTTCTCTGTTGCTCATTAGAAAAATGTTAAAAATCCATTTTCGTCTGATTAATAATAAAGCTGATCACATGTAACCTAATTTTCATTCAGTGCTGCCCCTGTCTGTGGAGTCATATACAAAGTGACCTTTGAATCGCCAGTGGACTCATAAAGTACAATAAGCACCATTGTCCTGTCAAAAATTGAAGATGTTTTACATCATTACAAAATTTAATGTTCCATCTTTTCAAATGCACTACTTTTCAAAGGCCACATTCCAATTGAAGCTCATTAAAATCAGACTCAAGTTTCCTGTGGTGGGGATGAAGAGAGTTTCGCAGGCAATGGGAGGAAAATGAATCACTCTTTTAAAACAGATATGGTTACATATTAGTTTTGAAAGGTACAGAGACGGCAGAGCCTCTGCTGCCGGCAACAGTGCGGCTTTTGTGCTGATAAATCCAATAACTGCCTCCTGGTTCTTTTTACTTCACCCACCCTGTATCCTATTTACTTGCGAATAAATCAGCTCTCTAAATAAAATTGTTGTTTTAAAGTTCAGAGGTGGAATCTGAAGGGGTTTCTGGAGAGACGCTGTAAAATCGGCCCGGCAATTTCAGATTAAAGAAAAAAATGTTCCTCTGACTCAGAGACCTGATATTATAGAAACCTGGTCACTAGAGAGGGTTTCCTAGTTCCTGGGGGAGGTTGGCCCACTAAGTGCAGTGTTTTAACTAAGAGCCGGCTCAGTCGCCCACTGGGGATGGGCCACAGTAGGGACCCTGGAATTCTGAGCCCAGGCGTAATGCCTGCCTTGGCAAAGCAAACATCCGCAGGTCTTCCTGTTCCAATTCTTTTTTGGTTGTTATGCTGGACATCTTGGCTTTTTCTTGGCCTCATCTGAACACGGATACTCTGGCCTGGTCTCTATGTAAGTTTTTCTGGCTGGTGCTTGGGTTATACGACATGAGGAATGAGCTCCCCTCACATTGGGCACGGCTCATGCAATAGAATTGTTTAGGTCCAGTTATTTGCAGAATACTAACGTGCATCTTTTGAGCTCTTGAAATACTGGCCTCTTCAAGAAACATCTAGGTTGGAAAGCTGTTCACTTTACAGAGCAGGAAGGACAACTTGAGGCCCGACACTGCTCACCGTAGGCTTAACCCTCAGCTCCACTTACCAGGCCATGGGGCTTTCATGGGCCATTTATCAGGCATTGGGATTTAGTCAAAAGAGAGTTATCCAGGTTCTGGGCAGGCTCATTTGTACCTTAGGGGACCACTTCAGAGTACAAGCTTTGGCACCCACTGGAATTGAGTTTGTGGCCCAGTTCTGCTGCTGGAGGCTGTGACCTTGGTCAGGCTGCTTAGCTTTTCTGGGCTCCAGATTCCTCATAGAAATAATAATAGTATCTACCTGACATAACTATATAAGATTATGCATGTAAAGTCTTTAACCCTGTTTCTAGGACTTAGTTATTGATCATTAACTGTCAGTTACAGGCTAGTTGTTCTTTTAGTTATAGCTAGAAAATCACTATCTATGTTTTATCTTTGGAGTGTAAGAGAGTTTAGAGAGCTGAAACAAGAAGAAGAAAAGTGGCTTGCCCCTGATCAAATGACTAATGGGCTTTCCATGACAGCTATAGAAGTTAGCTACTGCCATGTCACAAACTTAGTGGTTAAAACAATAGCAATTTATGTTTTCTTACAGGTCCTTGGGTCAGCTGGGTGATTCTGCTGATCCTGGCTAGGCTCAACTGATCTTCACTGGACTTCCTCATGATTCTATGGGTGGCTAGGTCAGCTGGAGGATGGCTGGTCTAGGATGGCTTTGGCTGGGGTTCCTTAGTTCTGTTCTGTGTGGTCTCTCATCTCCAGCAGGTTAGCCTGGGCTCATTTTCATGATGGAGGCTCTTCCAAGAGAGCAAATGGAAACACAGAGGCACTTCTGCCCAATTCTGCTTGCATAGTTACCATCAATCATCCCACTGGCCACAGTCACACGGCCACACCCAGAGTCAGTGTGGGAGGAACCTAGCAGAGGGCATGGATGAAGGAGGCATGAGTCTTGTAGGTACTAATGCAATCAATCTCTTTCTGTCCCCACATCCCCACGGGGCACATTGAGTGGTATGGACAGTGATGCGGCAGGGTGAATCCAGTATCTCAGAAGACATTTTAATTCCTTCAGTCTCAGGACAGCACTCTGGTGAGATGTTCCATCATGTTTTTCTGGTATGTTCTGAGGTCTTTCCTACAACCACCTGCTTTACCACCACTGAACCCATTCTTCCCACAAGCAAAACTTCCTTTCTTCTTTCTGCTGGTAGACTCTTTTTAAGAAAGCTGTCTTGAAAGATTGTATGGCTTTTTCACAATGTCCTAGTTCCAAAGGCCCGTGGCTGGGATTGAGCAGATGCAGTTGCTGAGTCTGAAAGCCTCCTTCTCCCTGTCACCCCTTGCTGGCCCCCTCCCTCATCTTCCTGGTCCTCTCCTGCTCTCCTGCCCTCAGGGGATCCATGTTCACCCAGTGGTTCTGGGATTGGCAATGCACCTGAGCTGTCCCAATGACCAACATTGGATCCAGGCCACAGAGAGCCCCGGGCTGGGGACCCCTTCCCTGCTGTACCCTACTCGGAGTTCTAGGTCCCCCTTATGCTTTCTGGTTTTCACTACAGGGAAGGGCCCATGCTGAAGAGACCTACAGTCTTGCAGTGAGTTTCTCAAATGCTCCTCCTGCCCTTGATGGATGGGAAATGGTGTCTTTCAAGGCACTGGCATTCAGAGTCTGACCCTAGTAGGTGTGGGTGTACTCAGGACAACTGTGGTCAGGTGCCTAAGAAGCCAAGATTAGTGAGGCACACCTCCACATGCAAAAGCAGGGGCTCTGTCTGTGGAGTGGGGTACCTGTGTGTTTCTGCGGGCATGCCAGGGAGGGTATGCCGCAGCAGTGCTAGGAACAAGACTCCCCCAGCCCCTCCTCCAAAGGAGGCTGAGGAGCTGCTGTGTCTCGGCCAATGGATGCTCTGGCCCGGACGTCATCCAAGCCCTCTGGGTTCAGGCTCCTATGATCCTGTGTGGAGCTGCAGAAACAATAGGAGCTCGAGGAAATTCCAGCTCATCCTATCCTTTTCTTCCTCCCCCTGGGGCCCCTTTCTCACCAGGGTCTCCACAGTGGTCAGAGCAACTCCAGCTCCTGGCTGCTTGGAACTCTCCCTGCTGTTGACCCCACTGACATCCTCCATGGATCAGATGGGGGCAGCAGAGACTGTGTCCACAGGAAGTGGACAGCTGTGGCTGCAGGTGGCCCCAGCATTTTCCAAGACCTGAAGGAGCCCATCAGTCCTCTTTCGATCTGGAAGTGATTTTCCTAGAAGAATTGGGTATTAGCTTCTGGAATTATGAGCAGGAAAAGCTTGCTTTAGAAACTCCAGAATCTGGTATTCCATCTGAATTTAGAAAAGCAGACCTGATGAAATTCACTATGTAAGTAAAACTACTTATTTAGAAAAAGAAATAATAGTCAACTAGTGAGTTTAACTAACTTCTCCTGCCTCTAAATTTATAATGGAAAGTTAGAGTTGCTGGAGACGGTGGCTCCCGCCTATAATCCCAGCACTTTGAGAGGCAAGGCGGGAGAATCACTTGAGGTCAGGAGTTTGAGACCAGTCTGGCCAACACAGTGAAACTCTTACTATACTAAAAATACAAAAATTAGCTGGGCATGGTGGTGGGCGCCTGTAGTCCCAGCTACTCAGGTGGCTGAGGCAGAAGAATCACTTGAACCCGGGAGGTCGAGGTTGCAGTGAGCTGAGATTGTGCCACTGCATTCCAGCCTAGGTAACAGAGCCAGGGTCCATCTCAAAAACAAAAAAAAAAAAAAAGAAAGTTATAGTTGCTTGTGGTGGTTGAAGATTTGGCTTTGAGGACTGGAAACAGCTCTTGCAGGGGACAGAGAGAGGCCGAGATCAGCTGATGGCTATGTCCTTTCTTAGGAGGGCTTTCTGGATGTCTGTGGCTGGAACCAGGACAGTAAAGAAAAGAAGGAGTGGGCCGGTGCAGTGGTTCGCCCCTGTAATCCCAGCACTTTGGGAGGCCGAGGTGGGTGGATCACGAGGTCAGGAGTTCAAGACCAGCCTGGCCAACATGGTGAAACCCCATCTCTACTAAAAATGCAAAAATTAGCTGGGCATGCTGGCGCACCTATTATCCCAGCTACTCGGGAAGCTGAGGCAGGAGAATCGCTTGAACCCAGAAGGCAGAGGTTGCAGTAAGCTGAGATCGCACCACTGTACTCCAGCCTGGTGACAGACCTAGAGCGAGACTCCTCTGTGTAAAAAAAAAAAAAAAAAAAGACGGAATTATGACCAAGAGTAAGGAAGACACTGAATGTCGCAGGATTCCCAGTGGAATCCTCTGAGGGACAAAAGAGAGGTGAGGGCCCATGGTCCTGCTTCCCCAGAGGTGAGGCAGCTTTTGGCTATGTTGTTGGTAGCAAAGACTCACTTTCAGCTCTGGAAGCTTTGGCTGGCAGCTGGGAAAACAATGCAATCTGGAAGTTCAGGGAGACCGAGGCAGTGACACACAATGGGCAGACATGCACCAAAGGGAGGAGGCCAAAGCTCTATAGGGTGCCTACTGCCAAGGGAGCCTGTGGGGGTGATTCTGCTGCTCACACAATTGAAAACAATTCTCTACATGCTGCAGCTTCCAATTCTCTACACAGCTGATGTCCTGGCTTCTCTTCCTAGTTTTTTTTTTTTTTCTTTTTTTTTTCAGACAGGGTCTAACTCTCTCACCCAGGTGCAAGTGACCAGTGGTGTGATCATAGCTCATAGCTCACTGCAGCATCAAACTTCTGGGCTCAAGTGATCCTCCTGCCTCAGCCTCCTGAGTACCTGGGACTACAGGTGCATGCCATTATGACAGGCTAATTTTTTATTTTTTATAGAGACGGTGTATTAGTCTGTTCTCACACTGCTGATAAAGACATACCCAAGACTAGGTTATTTATAAAGAAAAGGAGGTTTAATGGACTCACAGTTCTTTGTGACTGGTGAGGCCTCACAATCATGGCTGGTGGAAGGTGAAAGGCACGTCTTACATGGCAGCAGACAAGAGAGAGAATGAGAGCCAAGTGAAAAGGGGAACCCCTCATAGAACCATCAGATGTTGTAGGACTTATTTTCTACCACAAAAACAGTGTGGGGGAATCCACCCCCATGATTCAATGATCTCCCACTGGGTCCCTCCCACAACATGTGGGAATTATGGGAGCTACAATTCAAGATGAGATTTGGATGGGGACACAGCCAAACCATATCAGATGTGGTCTCACTATGTTGCCCAGACTGATCCTGAACCCCTGGCCTTAGGGATCCTCCCAACTCAGCCTCCCAAAGTGCTGGGATTACAGGCAATGAGACACCTGTCTGGCCTCTCACTAGCTCCTTGATTGACTTTAAGTAAGCCCCAGACCTCTGTAGGCCTAAGGTTCCTCATCTGTGCCATGAGGGGTAGCACTAGGTAGGCCCCATGGGCCTTAGCAACACTGACAGTCGTGAGACCTGTTGGAAGGAGGTCCTGGTCTCTGAGTGGTATTTCTAAGAAAAGTGTGGGAGTCACAGGAAGAGAGTCCCTGAGCAGACCAGGGCCATGCTGTGTGATGCTGTTGAAAGGACCCTCAGCCCCTTTGGCCTTTCTCCAGGCTGGTGGGGAGATGCCCCTGGTGGCTCCAACAGGGATCTTTCTGTCTGGCTGCAGTGCAGGGAGCAACTGTTCTGAGAGGCGGAGAGGCCACTGGCAAGCCAGGGTGACTGGCAGGCACTACACCTTATTGGGAGAAGGGCTTCCTTAGCAGCTGGAACGTGTGTGCTTTTGGTGTGTGTGTATGTATGGGTCCTTTCTTGCAGCTCCACCCAGATGCTTAAGAAGTGCCCCACACTTGAACACTTCCTTCCAGAATCAAGGCTCTGGATGGGGCTGACCCCTAGCCCCTTAGTGTTGGTAGGAACAGAAAGCAGTGCTTTCTGTACATGGACCCTTGAAGGGGCTGTAATCCTCATGAGGGCAGCAATCAATGCATTCCTAGCTCCTGGCACAGTGAATAGCACAGAGTAGGTCCTCAAGATATTGTAGAATAGTGAATGAAGAGATGAAATAATAGACAGATGGATGAATGGATGAACAAATGAATGAAGTAAACAACTCTTCAAGCTTGATGAGCTCGGCTATTGGAGACCCGAGAGCCATGATTCTGGCCCTGGTGGTCAGAAAGGGTTAATAGATCTTGGGAGTATTAGCTGGACACTGAGAAAGTGGTTCTCTCACTCAGGGAAACTGCCCATTGGCTCAGGGTGGGATGCTACTGCTTGGGTTACCAAGCCTTTTATGCATCTAGAATCAATAGTCAGCCCTGGCCAACCACAAGCCCTGTGTGTTCCAAGGAGCCCAGTCTCACCCCTGCTACCTTTCTCATCTCCAACGCTGCATCTTCCTATCTCCCCTGATGTCCTTCCCTCCTGCCCTCCTACCCATCATTCCAGGCCCATGTCAAGCCTCACATCCCCCAGCAAGGCTGGGCTCCACCTCCCGTACCCTGCTGCAAGTGGTGAGCAGCAGCTGGAAGGACCTCCTCTCCCCTGCTCCTTCTGGGACTCAGGCAGATAACGCCTCTTAGCTGTCGTGTTATTTACACTTTCAAATCCCCCAGCAGCGGGAGGATAAGGGATCAGTGGTAAGAAAGCTGTTAGTGAAGGTGCTGTGTGTTTAGTCTGGGTGTAGTGGAAAGTGTGGCTCCCCCGATGGCCCTGCGGTTACACTTTCTTTCCCTGTGGTGTTACAGCACTCCTGATTAAATAAAAGTGTGTGAATCTCTCTCCACATGGATATATATCTATGCAAAGTACAGTTCAGAGAATGTGTGAAGACCCTGGAGACACAGCCTGAAATGCCCTCCAGCTTCTCTCTGCCAATCCATGTCCAGCCTTCGGGATTAGCTCTCTTTTTCTGTTCTTTAATAAAGCCTTCCAGAGCCACACAGTTCTCCCTCCTCCCTGATTCATCATCATTTCTCAGGTTTGCACCTTGCGGAACTTTCCTCTTTGTTTGTATGTTCTAATTTAGCCTTCTGCAGCTTAGGAAATTGTTTTTTCTCCCAGATCAAAACTACTTTAGAGACACAGTCTTGGCTGGGTGTGGTGGCTCATGCCTGCAATCCCAGCACTTTGGGAGGCCGAGGCAGGAGAATTGCTCGAGGCCAGGAGTTCGAGACCAGCCTAGGAAACATAGCTAGACCCCATCTCTACAAAAATATTTAAAAATTAGCTGGGCATGTTGGTATGTGCCTCTAGTCCCAGCTACTTGGGAGGCTGAGGTGGGAGGATTGCTTGAGCCCAGCAGGCAAGTGTCTCACTCTGTTGCCCTGGCTGGAATTCAGTGGCCATGATTGTGGCACTGCACTCCAGCCTGGGCAACAGAACTTGCATCTCAAAAAAAAAAAAAAGAAAGAAAGAAAGAAGAAAGAAAGAAGAAAGAAAGAAAGAAGAAAAGAAAGAAAGAAAGGAAGAAAGAAAGAAAGAAAGAAAAAGAAGAAAAGAAGACACAGTCTTAAGCATTTTGAGAAGGCCCAAGAAATATGCTAAGTTGATTCATTTTCAGCTTTTCAGCAATCTTGGCATTGGTAGGAACAGAAAGTGCTTTCTGTACATGCACACTTAAAGGGACTGTAATCCTCATGAGGGCAGCAACCAATGTATTTCTAGGTCCTGGCACAATGCCTGGCACAGAGTAGATTCTCAAAATATTGTAGAATAGTGAATGAAGGGATGAATAGTAGACGGATGGATGAATGGATGGATGAACAGATGAACAAATGAATGAAGTAAACAACTCTTCAAGCTTGACAAGCTCGGCTATTGATGGAGACCCTAGAGCTGTGATTGTGGCCCTGGTGGTCAGGAAGGGTTAATAGATCTTGGGAGTATTAGCTGGACACTGAGAAAGCTGTTCTCTCACTCAGGGAAACTGCCCATTGGCTCAGGGTGGGATGCTACTGCTTGGGGTTACCAAGCCTTTTATTTATCTAGAATCAACAGCCAGCCCCAGCCAACCATAAGCCTTCTGTCTCAAGCAGCCCAGTCTCATCCCTGCTATCTTTCTCATCTCCAACTCTGCATCTTCCCATCTCCCCTGATGACCTTCCCTCCTGCCCTTCTACCTGTCATTCCAGGGCTGTGTCAAGCCTCACATCCCCCAGCAAGCCTTTCCTGTTGACACTAGGTAATACAAGTCTTCTCCCACTTGATGTCCAGGGAACTTTCATTGTCTGTACCACATAACTTGATGTCTGAAATGTCAGTATTTGTCACACTGCAGTGGAAAGGTGTTTGGACTAATATTTTCTTTTATCCCAGAAACATACACTGAGCTCATACATATCAGTCAATCAGACAAGATCCTCTATATACTTCCTCTAACCCCCCAATCATCTCTGCCCTCCTGGAGCTTACACTTAGTCTGTTTGGATCCCACCTCTGCCACTTAATAGCTACGTATATTTGGACAAGTTACAAGCTATTTCTAAGACTGAGTTTTATCATCTGTAACATCTAGCTGACAACAACTTCTCTGAAACAGGTTGCCCAGGTCTCGTTAATGTGAATACCCTCTGCTTATCCTGGTTCCGTCTCTGGATGGAAGAAATTTTGATGGACAACTAGGTTGCTTCATTGTTCTATAGAGGCAAGAAGGCAAGTGGAAATCCCATAATTGGGTCCCAGCATGGGCTGGTTAGTGAGAATGTGCTGCCACCGCTTTCTATTGCATGTTAGTCATGTAAGTCCTAAGGTCAACCTTCTGGAGAGGAAGACAAATGAATTCAGAATCAGGTGGACAAATGCATGTAACTGAAAGAGTAACTGACATAAAAGCACCTTTTGAAAACCAACTCAAAAAGCCATGGAGTTTCCTTCCTTCTTCTTTTTCTGCCTTCCTTTCCCCTTCTGGTACTTGATATCATTTCCACTATTGAATATCATTTTTAAAAAGGCTCTCCTGGCCAGCCAACTTCTAGAGGATGGTCATAAGCTGGTAAGCAATGAAGCAACTGTACCTTCCGGAAATAATTACGGGTTCAACACAGCCTGCTTTTTGCCTACCTGTAAAATAGTGTGTGGATGGAGAGTACCATGAGTATTGCATAGTATTTAATATGCAGTCTTGTAGTCCAAGAAACACTTGTCAACCTTATGTAATAATCTATGATCAAAACACTAAAACTTGTCAACTTCAAGAATCAGTTGCATTCTAACTCTACAACTGAAACTCATTTAAAAGTATATGAAAATCATGAGGATGAGATTCAATTAAAATTAATTGAAAGTATGGAAAAATGATTTGCAGTCATATAAATCAGTACTTATTGCTTACTTTAGCTTATTCTATAAGGGACTTTCTAAGAACAACTGAAAAGATTTCTAAATGCGGAAAGGACAAATAACATGACTGTGTCCACACATATCTTGAAGATTTAAGAGGAGCTATGATACCTTTTTCCTTCTAGATCCTCAACCAGCCTTTTCCACCATTGCTACTTTTCTGGATGGAGAGGCATAGCAGAAATCCAATTGCAAAGATCTTTCTTTTTTTTTTTAACTTTTGAGTGTGCATGCAATTTCACTGATAGCAGGATCTCAGCAGAGAAATTAACTTCAATAATCTATGGATTACAAGACGTATCAAACCTTCAAAGCAGTCCAATGTTAGATCTATTCTCAGAAGGGTTTAAATGGCTTTAATAGTTAACAACAAATGATAGAATGCATTTTCCCAACTAAATCAAGATCAGTTGGTATTACTCTCCCATTCTCCCAGCCACTTAATTATGGCAAGCATGGTCTCCATCACCCATGGTGAAGCCCTTGAAGTGCTCATCCCCTGGGGGTGCCTGGTTTTGCTTCCTGGCCTAGCAGGCATGGCAGGCTTCAGGCAATACCGAAGGGCCTGGTTAGACTGTCCTGGGCAGCCTGCTACAGCATGCCATCACTCACACCCTTCATTGTCAATTGAACTATTGATCTTCAGCCTCCTAAACTGGAGAGTTCATTCCCTGAAAGGATTAACAAGGACGTTTTAGGTGGCAGCCTTCTGGGGAAAAGCTCCATCCCTGGAAGACTGGCCATGGGAGTGGTGCTTGCAGAGCTAAACGAGTCGAGGCGTCCTTTATGAGAGATGAGGGAGAAGCCCGGAGCCTGCATGCATGCAAACCCTTTCTGACCTGCTTATTCTCCATTAAATTTGCAGCCTACAGCAGTGCTCAGTCTGAGGTCCAGAAGGTTAAGTTGAAGTTGCTTCTGTAATTGGTGCATTAAAAAGGCACTTCTGTTTACTAACGTCTTGCAATCAGTTGGTGCATGCATGGCCTTGCCACTTGTGGCACTCTTCTTCCTCTTGTGGGAGTCCTCCTAGATCTCATAGGCCCCAGCTGCAAAGTGCATTCAGTCTTCATCCCCGAGCAACACGTGGCTTCCCAGTGAGCTCCCTCAGGCGGCAGCTGTGCTTTGAATCACAGATGCACCTGCTGGGCTGGAGGTCACATTGTTAGGCGCTGATCTTTACTGGCTTGTGTGGTGGTCTGGGATCATTTTGGCAGACAACACCCTAGCAGAACAAGCAGGGTGTTCTGTCACCTAACTGTTGAGCATCACCATGGCAGTGGCATGCTAGGTGCAGCCCTGAGCCCAGAGTCTCTTTAGATACATATGTGGTCATGACTGCATTAGTAGGAATCGAGTGTCCTGGTCACCATGGTCAGGTGGGACCTGAGAGGGACAAGGTCCTGCCTGTTTGGCCCCAGTTGACCCCTTTGAGGAGGAGATTGGCAGACTAAGGCCAGCCAGTGGGGAGAAGCAAGAGGATGGGAAGTCCTGAAGCACATGAGGTGGCAGTTTCCCAATGTGAGGCATATACCACTCACCGGGAGTTGCACACAAACATCATGGGAAATGCATTCCTGTTTCCAATTTTTTTCTAATTTTTCTTATCCAAACCAAGAATAAAGTATCAGTTTGGTGCTGCTCTGCCTTTAACACCTCTCTAACATTTGCTCATCGCAGTTTTTAACCGAGAGAGAGAAGGTCTTAGGCCCAGAACCTTTTCAGGCAATTGCTTCTAGCTGGTGTTTAATAACACTCTCATGTTTTCATTGTTTTATTTGTGTGAATATTTTCTAATTATGTTGAGTACTCCTGGGCTTCCATTTGTGGTTCAGTTATAGAGCTTCCTTTTAGAATAAATTTTCTTAAAAATAAAAAAGAACTAGTTATCTTTTTAAGTAAGGAAATAATAGTACAGGTGACATGTGAATATGGCAAGGGTCATAGAGGCATTCTAAAGACAAGCACGGTTTGGAAACATTGGGATGTGAGGTGTGGCCGAAAGAATAGAGCTATTCAGACTTGGTGAAACAGAGTTGGGGTGTTTCTGAATGTGCTGGAGAATCCCCAAGAGACCTGAGAAGTGGGATTTAGAGAAAGTTGGAGGACATTAGATTTTGGCTCTCAATAGGAAGGAAACTCCTATTAATTATCACCCTCCAGCCCTAAGGCCACTCTTGGGAGGGCTCTTTGCATTGGTTACAACCATCGGCATTTGCATCTGCTCTTTGCATTGCTTGCAACCATCTGCATGGTTTCCATGGAGGAAAGGCTCTGCATTGCCCGAGGTCCCTCTGATTCCAGGATTCTGTGCCATAGACCCTCTGTTGGCTCTTACAGACCATGAAGGGCAGTGATGTTGACTCTTCCTGCTGGAGATAGCAACAATAGAGCCAAACTTTGGTTTACGAGTTTGCTTGAACAATGAGAAGAGGGTTTTCTTTTCTTTTGATTATTTTCTTTTGAAGTTGAGGAGTCCACCCATAACCATGTTTTTCTAGAACTGTTGTTGCTGTTGAAACTGATTACCTCCTTCTACTGGCAGCCCCCAGGTTATGGATGTTTGAGGATGGAGTGCAAACTGTTTATTTGGGGGTGATCTCAGGAAGCACAGGTAGGGGGTAAAGAAATGAAGCAAGGACAGGAAGCAAAGCAAAAAGAAGGGTGTGTTACCAAGCTGGTCACCATAGTGAGCAGCACTGGGGGACAAGGTAGAGCTGGCCTTAGAGTTCGCCCAGTGGAGCAGCAAGGAAGCTGGGGTGTTCATTCTTCAACTCCGTATCCATCATTGATGGAGGGTTGCTTCTAGTGGAATTAACCCTCTGGCACTTCCAGCCTGCCCTATATGCAGCCTGAGCGTGTTTCCATCACTAGAAAAATGTCTGCAGACAGAAATTCCCAGGGGTTCCCTCTATGCAGCCTTTGATGTCTAGGGGTGCATGTGGAGGGGGATATGAGCATGACACTTCTAGCATCTACCCCCAGAGGGTCGTCTTTAAAGATGGTAAAATGTTGATTATATTTAGAACGAGCCCACTGGGCTCCATCCAAATGATCCTCTTTTGTTCTGGTGACTCACAAAGTGTGATGGCTGGAGAGAGCTGGGCCTGTGCCTCCTTCTCTCCAGCAGGCCTGGGCGGTGTTTATGTTGGCCATGTCAACCCACGGAGTTTCTTCACAGGCTCTGATCTGGTGAGTGTGAGCCTTGAACCCCTCAGTGGAGGGATACTTGGTGGGCGTCCTTCTGGCATCCATCAGTGTTGGACATGGAGTTGAAGAATAAACACCCAAGGGCTGTTGTCCTCACATCTGGCTGACTTGTGGTCAGGGGTAGCTTGGCAGCTGCCTTATGGTCAAGCTTCTTCCTCCTGGGGCCTCTCTTCCTAGGGCACTTGGGCCCTGGTGTCTTGGGCAAAGGAGACTGGGTGACATGCACATTTTCTGTGGCTTCCAGTGCATTTCAATATGGCTTTCTTGGCCTTCAAAGCCTTTGTCTTGCCTTTGTTTGGGGAAGGCAAGAGCTTCTTTCTTTGTGTTTCACCCTGTCTCTGTAAAAAAGTCCTACGGATTTTAACCTCTTTTTTCTCTGTGTGTGCTATAAGCTTGCACCGCAGCCTGCAGCGCACTTGCAGAGCTGGAAGTAAGCACCCATTGTTTCAGTCCCAGGAGGTGTGGAGACGTGGGGCAGAAGACTGGAGTCCAGGTCTCACTGTACTGTGACCTCACAGAGCCCCTTTCACTCTCTGGGGCCAGTTCCCCCAGCTGCGGAGTGAGAGGCTTGGACTTGATTGCTTCAGAGGATGCTTCCAGTTCTGGTGTTTGTTTTCTGCGGTTCCCATTTATAAAACAAAGCCTCTTAGATGTCCAGCTGTTGAAGGGAAGACCAGTCTTTGGGAAGGATGGTTGCTAACCTTCCCAGGTGGCAAGAAACTGGCAAGGGGCAAAGGGCACCTGCAGGAGGGAGAAGACCAAGGACTTCTGCTGTGGCCTGAATCACACTGACCTGTGCAGGGCCCAGATGTGTATGGATGGGAGAGCCCAGCACAGCTGGCCTGCTTCCCAGACTGTTGGATCAATGTCAACAGACAACTGATAATTCAAAGGGATGATGAAGACAAATGCCACCCACTCATTTGGTGGAAGAGAATTGAGACCAGAAGTAGATACCAACAGAGGAAAACTGGCCATTTTTCTTATCAAGCAATGGTTATGTTTGAGATGTCAGAGCAGGGATCCGAGGGTGTCCTTACTGTTCACACTTTTGCAGGACTGCCACTGCCTTCTCTCCCAGGCTGTTTGTATTAGTCTGTTCTCATGCTGCTAATAAAGACATACCCAAGACTGGGTAATTTATAAAGGCAAGAGGTTTAATGGACTCAGTTCTACACAGCTGGGGGGGCCTCACAATCATGGCAGAAGGCAAAGGAGAAGCAAAGACACGTCTTCCATGGTGGCAGGTGAGAGAACTTGTGCAGGGGAACTCCTGTTCATGAAATCATCAGATCTTGTGAGATTTATTCACTACCATGAGAACAGTATGGGGGAAACTGCCCCCATGATTCAATTATCTCCACTTGGCCCTGCTCTTGACATGTGGGGATTATTACAATTCAAGGTGAGATTTGGGTGGGGACACAGCCAAATCCTATCACTGTTTCTTGGCCACCCCATTCCACTGTTTCACAGTGTCTTTTCTCTCTGAGTTACAGCCAGCTTTGATGGGTTGCTGGAGCAGTTTGAGGAAAGAAAATAGTTTGTGTTGAACTTTCAATCGCCAACTATAATTTTATTGAAGGATAAGAGAAACACATCCCTTGGAGAGGGGCACCACCCTTCAGAATTCCTTTTCAACTCTATGAAGGTGGCCTTGGAAAACTTTCTCAGTGCAGTTTGGAAAGCTTAGTACTCACATACTGACTAGGTATGGATATGTTTCTCCTGCACTTTGGAAATCGTTTGAATATTTATAAATTTAAGTATTTATTTTCATATTAAAATTAAAGCTCTATTGTCTTGCAACTAACCTGCCTTGTTCTGCCACTCCAAAACAAAACCTTCTCTAGTGTGATAACCTTTATTTATAGATGGCAATAAGCATATTTAGCAATATTATTATTCATGACCCTTGCACTAAATATCATAATCAGAATACAGATGTGCAGAGTAATTTCCATGCACAAGTCACTATGCATCAAATTCTTGCAAAGCAAAAATAGCATCCATTTTGGGATAAATTATCCATTGGTGTTGCATAAAGGTATCAAGACAGCACAAAGGGTTTCAAGTAGTAGGATATGGAGAGACTGTTTAAATTAAGGGGTACCCAGCACCCCAGGAATGCAGTGGGATTTTTTTTCCATTTTTCCCCTTCTGGCAACTTATTTGATCACCTTCTTTTGTTAGACCCATTTTTAGGATGTGGAAAGAAAATGGGTCAGGCATGTGGGTGTCTGGATACAAAGTGTGGCTGGATGAACCAAGGCCTCCTTTGCTCTAAACCCCATCTCTGAATATCTTCTTTATTTTTGTCAGGCTAAAGATGCAGATTATCAGATAAGCAGCACGCCCAGGCTCAGCTCACTAATTGACTGAACAAGACGTGGTCACAGTTTATACACCATTCCATAATGGATTTTCATGTTTGTGAATCCTAACTGGCTGTGGAAATGAAAAGCAAATGTCTCATAATCACAAATATCTTCTGGGTTTTTTTTTCCTAAGCCCAAAGATTAAATCAACTTTACCCCCCATTTGCCAGCAAGTTCATGGTTATAGAAGGATGATAAATCATTGGGTGATGGACATATCCGCCGTGCTGCTGTTTAGCAAATTCTTGCTAAGTGATTGCTAGATATAGTACATTTCTCACTTAGGTGTTACATGAATAATTGGTATATTAAAGAAAGTGTGAAATAAACAGGTATAACGCTTGAAATGCGTTTATTATTTTCTGAGGTTTTTCACATTCATACCTTTTAGAAGCCGTCATCAAGTCCAGCGTCTTCTCCCATATACCTGGAGCCAAACCCTTCATTAGACGGGTTGTAAAGAGATCCTTTTGTGCAAACGCTATCAGGTATTTATAATGAAAGTGTGGCAGATCAGAGAGAAGAGGCTGTGTGAAAACCATCACACTGGTCAGAAATACCCATGTTGGAGGCCTCCCTAGCTCCGGCCTCTTTCTGACTGCGTTCTTCCATATTGCAGCTCCTCCTGGTTTTCTGCTTGTCAGTATCAGATCCAATTCCAGGCCAACCCCGGCTTCCTTGGGCTGTGACTGAAACCCTTTGTGGGCAGTGGGTCTCTGAGCAGTGAGGGAGGAATCTCATGAGGCTGACTTCAGGGAACCCTGAGGTCTTCACTAAGAGGCCATCCGCTGTGCTGGGGAGAAATTGCCCGATTTTTCAGACAGGAAGAGATTTGGGGCAGGTTCTCCGAACCTTCTGGCTAGCTCTTGTGAATTCAGCAGCAGACAGGCCACACTCAGCCAGCAGCCCTCAGGCCTGGCTCTTATGAATGACTTCTACTTTCTGAAATGGAGCATTTCCTAAAAAGGTAGGCAGGCCCGGCACACCCGGCTGTGACTCTTTGGCAAAACAAAACTCTTCTAGTCTTTGGCGAGGCAGCCTTGGCTCTGACCCCACCTGGCAAGAGTCTGCGGGCGACCGAGTTTTGCTGTCTTTGTTTCTCCCTCTCCTCCCTGCCCCTCACCTGCCCCCTTGGAAATTTAGGACTCTAAGAACAGAGAAAAGCTATCAGGACAAGGGCTGGTCATTCACCCAACTGGCAGAGACCTCCAAGGTATCAAGGCTATCTCCTTGGTCTTGAGAGCTGGGGTCTGCCAGCCTGGCTGGTCTTCAGGCACTTTGGAGAGGATGAGATGGCTAGATTGCTAGATGGAGTGGACTTTTCAAAGCAGAGCCTTGTAGACACTGAGAAGAAGAGGAAAAAAGAGTCTAGACTTAAAGGTATCATTGATTGTCCTTGGAGACAAGCCAGCCTTAGAGTCTGTCTCATGTCCCCTTTTCTTAGTCTCATCCTCTCTATGCCACATGGAATGTCTTCCGTGGGGCTACCAAGAGCTGCACTTCATGTATAATATCAAACACCAAAGTTCAATGAGTGATCCAAGGACCTTTCTCTGCATTCCCCAGAAGCGCAATCAATAGGCGTTCAATCCTGGAGTGCGCAGTCACTTGCCCCGGACCTCATCTTACGTACAGCTGTCACCATGCCCAGGAAGAGGAAATGCCTATTTGACCCAGCATCTGTCCACACACGGCCAGCAGCCAGGTTCTCCTTGTGCACCTCTGTGTACTGTCTGAGGGCGTGTGCAGAAAGGCAGGGGCCAGGCCACAGGGCCTGTCCCAGGCTGGTCTCCAGGGCTGCCTTCTAGGCTGGGGACCCTGGGAGTCAGGCTACAAGTCCTCCCTTCTTCTTTCCCTCCTCAGTTTCCCCCTGCTCCCCAAGTGAAGGTGGTGACCTGCCTGCCGCCTTTCTCCCCACCTCTCTCCAGCACCAGCCGCTGCCTTTTTTGCATAACTGGTAACAAATTGCTTGAGTCACCACATGACATTGACTATGACGGATTAAATAGCTGCCTTGACCAGATCATTAGGCTCTCGTCTACAGGACACCCCCGTGGAGCCTGCTGGAGAGAGGCAGGGGGCACACCAGGGCACCCCCTGGGCAAGGGGTCCTGCTCCCCTCCCTGGCTGCAGCAAGCCAGCCTGTGCTGCCTTCTCCCTCCCCACTCTTCTCCTGTTTCCCCTGCAAGAAGCTGCTGCTCGGATCCTGCATTCCATTTAGTGACAGCCGAGGCCAACGTCTGAGCCAGCTGGGCCAGGGGAGCGGTGCAGGAGGACAGGGTGTGGATGTGAGGTGTGGGATTTGAGGCAGCCCCTCTCCTGGAAACCTCTGTCCCCCCGGCTACCCCAAAGGCCACCCCAGGGGAGTCATGCCTGTGTGCTCGGTGCTGCCCTGGCAGGCTGGTTCTTCCAGGAGGAGGCTCTTCTGCATCCTGCTTGGGCAGGAGGGACCCAAGGTGCAGGAGGCTGCAGTGGGCACTGCACAGAGGTGGGTCTCAAAGTGGGGCCAAGGAAGCCAGAGCCAGGAGAGGCACAATGAAGTTGGACCAGCCAGGCCAGAGTAGTTCAGCTAGTCTGAATTCCAGGCCTAGCCCTCTGCTTTCACTGTGATTGGAGACCTTGGTTTCTCCATGTGGAGCTCAGGGGTTGGCCATTGCCCTATTACCCTCCCTCCATCCATTGGGAGCTGGCAACAGTGGTGAAAATCACGGTTCTTTTTTTTTTTTTAATTATTTTTTAAGAGATGGAGTCTCTCTCTCTTGCCCAGACTGGAGTACAGTGTTGACATCACAGTTCACTGCAGCCTTGATCTCCTGGGTTCAAGCCATCTTGTGGCCTCAGCCTCCCCAGTAGCTGGCACTGCAGGCTTATGACCCCATGCCTGGCTATTTTTAAATTTTTTTCGTATATATGGGGTCTCGCTATGTTGCCCAGGCTGGTCTCAAACTCCTGGCCTTAAGCAAGCCTCCCACCTTGGCCTCCCAAAGCACTGGGATTACAGTCGTGAGCCACCATGCCTGGCCAGAACTCAATGTTCTTGATGAACTGTGGTTATTTGTACCTTGAACTGCTCTCCCACCCAAACCACCACCTGCTTTATCCAAGCAGTTTTTATGGATAGAATCTTCTCTCTGGCTCTTTCAAGACCCCAACTCTGTAGGGGACCGCTGACTTGCGTAGTTCTAGTTGGGTGGGCCCAGGGCCTTTCCCTGACTTCCTGGAGGGTGGAGACCTGTCTGCCTCAAGAGTTGAGGTCTCTGAAACAAGCCTTTGCTAGTGTCAGGACAAAAGAGTCAGGGAAAGGGGAAAGCAAGCATGAGAGTCCCAGGGGAGGAAGAGGGACAACTCCTGGGAAAGAAGAGGGGGTGCAGTGGGGAGCAGGGTGAAGACAGGGCAGCCCCACTTCTATAGGACCCAGAGAAGCCCCCATGGACCCCTCACTTTAAGGCTCCAAGACCATCCGAGAGGATTTGTTCTTTGCTTTCTGCGACCATGGGCAAATTCCCACCAGGGCTAAAGCAAAGATTGTCTGTGGGACATACTGTTCTTTCTTCTTATAGACCTAATGTGGCAGAGCTATTTTGGGCAACAATTAAATAAAAGCCAATTTGACTAAAAAGCAAAATATATTCCACCGAATGACGGCAAAAGGGCAGAGCTTGGAAAGGGAAAGGAGAAAAAAAATAGAGAGAGAGAGGGAGGGGGAAAAAAAAGAAAATGCAAGGCATTCATTTTTCCTTTGTATTTTTTAATAAAAGAACGTCTCTGGCTGCTTAAAGTGACACATTAAAAGATGTATGTATCGTGGCTTTTAAAAACACAATTAGATAACACCTTGTCAAATACTTATATTCTTTGTTGACAGCCTTGAGCACAGTGACAATCGCAGCACAGCCATTGGGGCAGGTGTCTCCCCTGACACGCCAGCAGCGGAGTCAGCCATTTTACAGAAATGTTACTGTTTACCACTTTAATCATCAATCCACATCTAGTCACAACAATAAGTCAGAAGGAGCAGTAAATTATACTTGTTCAGCCCTGATGAGTTTGAACTGTTTTGCTGAAATTAACTGAAGTAATTATCTATTTTTCTAAAGCTGCAAAAAGGGAAAAAAAAAAGTAGTAATGTTCCGTGGGGATAAAGAATCTTTGCAAAGTAGTCGGCCGTAAATATTTAAGGAAACTTTTTTGCGAGTGTGTGTGTGTGGGAGGGGGGTTCTGGTGACCACATAGGTTAGATGAGGCTGTGAGATGAGGCAGATTTCATCTGCTGCAATCTCTTTTTTTAGCTAAAAAAAAAAAAAAAAGAAAAAAGTCCTTCCTGCAAAAGGAGGCTCTCTTATTACTGGACTAGCTTCTCTCTCCACCTGATCTGACCTTTTCTGGGAGCCCATCACTTTCTGGGGCTGTTTTCTTTTGCAATGCTAATAGCGAATTCCCAGGTTCTGAAGCTTTCTGGCTTCCTGTGATGTTAAGTAAAAGAGGAGGGAACCTTTCGATTGTTACTTAATCCCTTAAATGTGCTAGGCTGACCAGTCTAGGCATTTAGTCTTGAAAGATCTCTGTCCCCGGGAAAGATCCCTGCACCAGTGGGCGGACATGCATGCCCAGTTCTCAGGTTCCCCTGACTCCTGTGGGATGGTCCGCCTAGGACCCTGACTGAGTCGCTGCTATTTTTTAGGTCTCGTCTCCTCAAGTTTACAACAGGACACACAGGGCATTTGTCTACTTGTGCAATAGAATGCCACGTGCTTGGGAAACCGACAGATGGCCTGACCCGGGCAATCATGGGCATCCCCTCTCTAGAAAACACAGCCAATAGCACCCACCTGGCAGGGTTAGCCCGAGAAGTAAATGGGCTTCTATGGGCTGATGGGAGTGCAGGATGCCACGGAAGTCAGCCTATAGGTGATGCTCAGTAAATCTCATTCTACTGTGTCTTTGGCTACACACGAAGGCACAGTAGGGTTATAATTAAGAGCACAATCTGAAACCTGGCTCTTCTGCTTTGTAGCTGTGTGACCTCCAGCAAGTTGTTTGCTGTCTCGGTTTCTAAATTAGGGATAATAGTTACTCATGAGTGCAATGCAACCTCTATGTAAAATACCCAGTAAGCACTCAGTAATATAGCTACTGTCATTATTATTGTATGCATATGGTTGTTATTGTGGTATGCATAGTTCTGTTGTTGTTTTATGCATATTGTATGCATATTTTTGTTGTATGCATATAGTTGTTATTATTGTTGCATGCATTTGTTATTGTTGTATGCATGTTGTTATTGCTATGTGTGTTGTTGTTGTTATACATTGTTTTGACGTTGTTGTATGCATATAGTTATTATTGTTGTATGCATGTTGTCATTGCATGCATGTTGTTATTATTGCTATGTGTGTTGTTGTTGTTGTATATACATTGTTGTTGATGGTGTTGTTGTATGCACATGTACACAGTACTCAGAGCAACAGACACAGAGTAGGCATGCATCGTGAATCCAGCTGCTGAAATATCCTGCCAGCTTCTTGACTTGAGGAATAAAGGAGGGCCCTGAGCCGTGTCCCTCTGGCCTTGCTTCTGGTTGTCCGATCTTCCAGCAACTCAGCAATAGAGCAGGAGAAACTTCAAAGCACCTTCCAGCTCTATCATCTGTGAGAGGAGCCTCCCCAGGCAACTCAGCTTAGCTACAGAAGCTGCAGTTTTGCTGTAACATGCCTTTGTCTTCCCTAACTTACCTTTACAGAAGGAAGACTTGGTACCAAGTTTGCATCTAGGGAGAGTCTCTGCAGAGACCTGGGTGCCCACGAAATCCCCTCCACCCTGAGCCACATAAATAATTTTGAAAGCGCCTCTATAAAGCCACACCAAATATATATCATTGTCTAGATTATTCAAAAACCTAGGGACTCCACTTTCTTCTTAATTTTCTGTGTAATTAAGACAAAATTAAAGCAAAACAAATGGTGAGGTGTGGGGGAGGGAGAATGCAGCATAATTATCCACTCCATCTATCTAGACAATTCCTATCCACAGAAAAATTGTTCACTCTACCATGTTTTGATCTGGATAAACATGGTGATTTTACCCCATTGAACATTATTTTCTATGATTCATTATGAAAAACCAACCGGCTCTAATCTGAAGTTCTAACTAAAAAAATACTATAGTTTATATTTAAATTTGGGGATAGCAGTGGTTTGTCTCCTTAGTTTACTAGTCAATTTCTTGGGAAAAATTTCTTCTCTCTTTTCTTTTCTTCCTTCCCTTCTTCCTCACTATTTTTTCCTCCTTCCCTTGTGTGCCTGCCTCTCTCACTCCTTCTTCCCTTTCTCCCTCCCTTCCTCCCTTTCTTCCTTCCTTCCTCCCTTCCTCCTTCCCTCTCTCCCTCCCTCCCTCTCTCCCTTCCCTCCTTCCTTCCTTCCTTCCTTCCTCCTTCCTTCCTTCCTTCCTTCCTTCCTCCCTTCCTTCCCCCTTTCCCTTATCTCTCCTCCCTCCCCCTTCCCTCTTTCCCTCCTCTCTCTCCCCTTTCCTCTCTCCCTTGCTCCCTCTTTTCCTCTCTCCCTTCCTCCCTCCTTTCCTCTCTCCCTTCTTCCTCCCTCCCCTCTCCCTCCTCCTCTCCCCTATCTCCTTTCCTCCCTTTCCCCCCTCCTTGCCTCTCTCCTTTCCTGCCTCCCTTCGTTTCTTTTTTCCTTCCTCCTTTCCTTCCTCCCTGATCCCTCCTTCCCTCCCTCCCTCCCTCCCTCCTCCCATCTTTCCTCCTTCCCTTCCTCCCTTCCTTCTTCCTCCTTTCCTCCCCCATCCCTCCCTTCCCCCTCCCTCCCTCCTTCCTTCCCTCCCTCCCTCCCTCCCTCCTTCCTTCTTCCTTCCTTCCTTCCTTCCTTCCTTCCTTCCTTCCTTCCTTTCTTCCTTCCCTCCTTCCTTTCTACCTTCCTTCCCTCCCCCAGCCCTTGTCTATTCATTCACGTATCCATTCAGCAAACCTTCTCCATTGAGCTTGGCCTGTGTGACCTTGAAAATGGGCTGACCCAGCTCAGACTTGTGTCATTGGCCTCCCTTTACAAGACAAGGCAGAGACTGCAGATTCTTTTCTAACCATATAAAAAGTGAGAGTTACAAGTGCAGCAATGAATGCAGAAAACAGTGGCAGACAGTCGAGGACCTGATGAGGTTCTATACATTTCACAAAGCACATTTGTCTAGGTTTTCCCTGGCAACCTTGAGGCATCTTGCCCTATTCATGGACTGTCTTGTGGACCCACAGGATTTTCATCTTTTGATTTTCTGAAAAGCTGTAGAGTCCCCTCCAAAATTAAGTGACAAATCTCCAATCTGAGTTTGATTCTTGGTTGTAGATTGTGTGTGTTGTGTTTATGATATAACAATTTCCACCGAGTGTCACTGGGGGAAAAAGTGGTGATTCTGGGTCTATATTCTACTCTCAAATGCTCCTAGCTGGGTTTTTTTTTTTTTTTTACTTTTTTATTCCTGGAGACAGAGTTTCTCTCTGCCTGTTGCCTAGGCTGGAGTGCATTGGCTTGATTTCAGCTCACTGCAACCTCCACCTTCCAAGTGTAAGCGATCCTTCTGCCTTAACCTCCCTAGCAGCTGATATTACAGGCGTGCCCCACCACACTTGGCTAATTTTTGTATTTTTAGTAGAGACGGGGTTTCACCATGTTGGCCAGGCTGGTCTTGAAACTCCTGACCTCAAGCAATCCACGCACCTCAGCCTCCCGAAGTGCTGAGATTACGGGTGTGAGCCACTGCACCTGGCCAGCTGTTCATTAATCTTAATTTTTCTTTTTTTTTTTTTTTGGAGACGGAGTCTCACTCTGTCACCCAGGCTAGAGTGCAGTGGCACGATCTCAGCTCACTGCAAGCTCTGCCTCCCGGGTTCACGCCATTCTCCTGCCTCAGCCTCTCCGAGTAGCTGGGACTACAGGCGCCTGCCACCACGCTCGGCTGATTTTTTGTATTTTTAGTAGAGACGGGGTTTCACCATGGTCTCGATCTCCTGACCTCGTGATCTGCCCGCCTCGGCCTCCCAAAGTGCTGGGATTACAAGCGTGAGCCACCATGCCAGGCCATTAATCTTAATTTTTAAAAGCTACAACCAAAATATGATCTTAGGTGCTACTCAAGGCCAGAGCTAAGGAGACAGGGCCCCCATAGGCTGACCGTTTCATGAATGTATCTATATGGTTCCAGGGTTCCAGGTACTTCCTCACTTCCACTTCCTAGTGTGTCCTCCCCCATGTATTGAACACACACCTGCCATGCATTTGAGGGAGGAAGAGCATGGGGCATATTTTAGGTCAGCAAACGGGGCCCGGAGGAGGACATAGCCTGGCCGGCACCCCTGGTGAGCCGAGGCAGTGGGTCCCTGCCAACAGTGGTGCAAACGTTCAGGCGTGTGCCCCATTCTGTGATGTGTAAACAAGTGGGTAACAGACTGTAGCATAGCATCAGCCCTTTGTAGAGACCTCCTCAAAAAGTTCAGGCATCAGGCGCTTTGGCTTTAAGCATTTCTGCCAAGCATCGAGTGTGGACCTCTTGAGAAGAGTTCTTTTGTGCCGGTGATTCCAGGAAAAGTGAACGCTTGTTTTATTCGTTATTTTTGTTGTTAATTGAGCAACTACTTTCTGATTTTTACTGATGGAGTTGGTTAGAGAAAGACTTTGGGTAAAAGGTCTAAACTCTCACCTCCAGCCCAGGCTGAGGTTAGTGCTAAGCCGGAAGTGGGCTCCTCCCCATATTCCCCGTGTTCCCACAGTGAGGACGCTGAAATCTAAATTGTGAACTCTGGGAGCCGGAAGATACCAGAGAGTTCATTTAAAAGGAAACTTTTATTTGTCATATGGGGAAACTGAGGACTAGAGAGCTAAAGTGATTTACCTCTGACAATATTCTCCATTATCCCAGCAGGTTTTTCCTCACATTTCTACAAATCCCAGGCAGCAATCTGGGTGCTGGGACTCCAGCAGTGAACATACAAAACCACGGCTCTCTGGCAGCCTGCATCGGGGTCACATTCTAGAAAGTCCATGTTCGTGAGTCACATGGGCAGCAGATTCATGGCAGGATTAGGACCCTCATTTTTAGCCTGTGGGACACAGCCCCTGACTGGGAAGCCTTTCTGAGGTCTCTGGGTTATGCTAGGAGGGCCCACATATGGCTTCAGGGACTGCAGAAAACCCCTAAATTGCATGTAACACTTGAATATGGGCATCTCTGCCATCAGAAGGAACCTATAGATGCCATCAGCTCCTCAGATGGGCCCCTGACTCCCACAGGCACTTAGAAACACTTCCTGGGGCCCATCTCTGAGAAACACAAAGCAAGGTGGGCAGCTTGTTCTCAGACCTAGCAGCAGGAGGCATAATTATGGGGAACCAGCCGGGAAGCCTGCTGTCAAGACAGTTTCCTGGGAAGGGGTCTGGGACAGGTACATCCTGCTGAAGGCATTGTGGCTCTCCCAAGCCCTGCAGTTTGCTTGTGTGATGCTGAAGGGTGTGGTGGCACCGTGGATAAGATGGGGTATTAGCAGGACCCTGAGACACTCAGAAACCTCATTCTAGAACTTGCTAGCCAGGGTAAGAACTGTGTTTCATGCCTTTGTCATGTGGCTCAAGGGCATTGAAAACGTCCTCTCCCCACAGTCATTGGGAAGCAAGGTCCACTCATTCCCAATTTGCCTCCAGGCAGGAGATTTAAGCTGTGCACATTGCAAACTTCTGCTGAAAAGCTTCAGTCCACCATTAGCATTATCTGCAGTGGTGTCAAAAAAGGAATTAGG
The DNA here is from genome assembly GCF_006542625.1 of Nomascus leucogenys. NCBI lineage: Eukaryota > Metazoa > Chordata > Mammalia > Primates > Hylobatidae > Nomascus > Nomascus leucogenys. Next base: position 46,297,870 of record NC_044390.1, on the reverse strand, counting down.
GTGCACAATGAAGTATTGCCTTCTCACTCTGATGCAATGATGAGGAATGGGAAGGCAGGTGGGTATTCACATCTGCTCATGTGATGGAACATCTGCTCATTGGATGCCTGGATTCACGTCTTCATTGGATGCCTGGATTCCTTCTTTCTTCCTTTCAACAAGGGTTTATGGAGTATCTGCTCTATGCCAGCCTCTGGTGAAGCTGGTGGAGATTATATGGGAAAAAAGGCAGATGAAGTTGCTACCTTTGTGCAGCTCCCATTCTTGTGGGTTCTGTGCTGCGTGGATCCAGGCTACTGATTCTGAGAAGTTCCAGGGTTCAAGGAGCAACAGATGCAGGGTTTGTGCTAGCTCGGTCTCAGATTGGGAGGATCCCAGGTGCCAGTATCCTATCAATTCTGTGCAAAGGCGGAGAGGTGTTTTCTGCACGGAATCTGGCTGCTGTGACCTGGGATTCAGGGAGCAAGCGGCTGGCTGGGTACTCTTGAGAGACCTTAATCCTGCCTTTGAAAAGCTGCTTAAAAATAATACTACTAAATAAATCTTCACAGTGGATGGAACAAGCTAGACTTCGGTACCCATCCCCCAGACAAACAAGGAGAGATTAGACGCCAGAGTGAGAGATGGTATTAGATGCCCATCAGTGGCATCAGCCTGGGAGGTGTGTCCAGGTGGGTCCTCCTCCCCCAGCCCGTGTGATGTTCTACCTTGTGCTTTGCAGCACACGAAGGCAGAATCATAATCACACAGGCATCTGGGGCTAATACATATATTCAACGTCTGCCAAGTACTCTAGACTGGAGGCTGCAGGAGTGCAAGAACTCTGTCTGCTTTGGTCATCCCCAAATCCCCCAGGTCTGGCACAGTGCCTGAAACAGAGTAGAGCCCTTAAGAGATGCATGGTGAGGAAAACAAAGGAAAGAAAGAATGGATGGATGGATGGATGGATGGATGGACGGACAAATAGCAGTATTTTGTGATTATAAGGATTATCAAAACTTCTGGTACCTGGCTTATATTCTCCAAGCCATAGATCCTATGGAGATAGCACAGATGTCTCACAACTTTTCAAATCTCTTTAAATGAACAAATAGAAGCCACTTGTTTACCTGTAAAAAATAGTGTGGAGTCTGTTTCTGTTTCAAACTAGGTGAAGGGAATCTTGGTATTCATTTTATTGCTACTATTATCTTATTGAACACTATGGATATTATTGTACCTATGATTAAACATATAATTTAAAAATTAATTTTAGAAAGGAAAACAGGGAGGGGGCACCAATCTTGCATACTGTAATGGGAATAAAAATGAGTAGGTTATTTGCAAAGGGTGATTTCATAAAACAATGTGGTACGCAGTAAAGTCTCTTTAAAAAAAGCACATGTGATTTGAAGCATCAACTTTGGTTCTAGAAATTAATACTAAGCAAATAATTAAATATGTGCACAGGCCAGGCACGGTGGCTCATGCCTGTAATCCCAGCACTTTGGGAGGCTGAGGGGGGTGGATCACCTGAGATCAGGAGTTCGAGACCAGCCTGGCCAACATGGTGAAACCCAGTCTCTACTAAAAATACAAAAATTAGCCAGGCGTGGTGGCACGCATTTGTAATCCCAGCTACTCTGAAGACTGAGGCAGGAGAATAGCTTGAACCTGGGAGGCCAAGGCTGCAGTGAGCCGAGATCGCACCATTGCACTCCAGCCTGGGAGGCAGACCAAGACTCCATTTTATTAAAAAAAAAAAAAAAAAGTGTGCACAGGGTAAACCACAAGGATGCTCATCACAGCGTGGTATGCAATAGTAGAAGACTGGAAACAGCCTAGACGGGGATAGCGATGTATTGGATGACTGGTAAGACGCTAAAACAATAAAATACATTTCTGTGAATACACATGGATGGCTGCCAGTAATATGCTATTAAGCTTTTTTTTTAAGTTACAGAAAATATAAATATAGTAAAATTTATTTTTGTAAAAATATTCACATTTATAAGATTTATTTATTCACGGAAACATTTTGAAGTCTATATTCCAAGTCTATCTATATATTTGCATATTATTTTATATTTTTATAATGAGTGTTTATTATGTTTATAATAATATGTTTTCATTTTGGAAAATATAAAATAAAATCACAGTGTAGCCTTAACAAGAAAGCTGTTGAGCTTTATGTCAGGAGATTTTGTGGAGTGCTGTTAGCTTCATAGGATAACTGGTTGTTTTCTTTATGATCACAGGCACCACAAAGGCCTTTGATGAGTTAGCATGAGAAAATTAATCAGTTATTACCTAATAGATGAACTTTTTCTTGGTCAATAAAACTTGTCAACAAATTGAGTTTGTGGGTCTTGGGAAATGATTTAAAAGCAGCCAGCCACTAAAGTAATTAAACCAACCCTCTTATTTTTCACATGAAGAATGGACATTCAGAGAGGGCGAGTGACTGGCCTGAGGTTGCACAGCAAGCTCAGGGCAGAGCCAGGAAGCCCTGGCCCTCAAACCTTTGTGCATGAATGACTCTGCATGATGGGGCTTCTGGAGAAGGGACAGCAGGAAGGCAGCCAGAGTCCTTCCAGTGACAGCAGGTTTTGCAGGCACAAGTCCATGTAGCCTGCACTACAAAGCAGATCACACTGCTGGAACCTTGTATTCATTACCTTATTTAATCCTCACAGTCTCTCTGTTGGGTAAGGAGTCTCATTATCCCCATTTTACAGATGGGAAAACTCAGTCTCCGCTGGAGGAACTCATTCTACACGTTCCTGCCATTGATGCTGTAGGAAGGTAATAGTGGATGGTGCAAAATGCTTTTTTTGTTTTCTTTTGTTTTAAATTTCCATAGTTTTGGGGGGTGCAGGTGGTTTTTGGTTACATGGGTAAGTTCTTTAGTGGTGATTTCTGAGATTCTAGCGCACCCATCACCCAAGCAGAGTACACCATACCCAATGTGTGGTCTTTTACCCCTTACCCGCTCCAAACCTCCCCCAACACCGAGTCCCCAACATTCATTATATCACCCTTATGCCTTTGCATCCTCATAGCTTAGCTCCCACTTCTAACTGAGAACATACAGTATTTGGTTTTCCATTCCTGAGTGACTTCACTTAAAATGATGGCCTCTAGCTCCATCCAAATTGCTGCAAAACACATTGTTTCATTCCTTTTCATGGCAGAGTAGTATTCCATGGTGCATATATACCGTATTTTCTTTATCCACTCATTGGCTGATGGGCACTTAAGTTGGTTCCATATCTTTGCAACTGTGAATTGTGCTTCAATAAGCCTGCATGTGTGTGGGTGTCTTTCATACAATGACTTCTTTTCCTCTGGGTAGATATCCAGGAGTGGGATTCCTGGATCGAATGGTGGATCTACTTTTAGTTCTTTAAGGAATCTGCAGGATGTTTTTTGACATCACCGTATCTTGCAGACAGGCAGGGACTATCACCGGCACACAGTCCACGTGCTTCCATCACACAGATTCCCATCTTCCTTTATGACCCTGGCTTCAGATAGGAGCCTTGCTGCTTCATGTTTTGAGGGAGTCAAATTGCTACTTAGGACAGAAAGACTTTGGCCATTTGAAAAGCCAGGAGTTAGAGGAGGGAGGCCAGGAATCCAGGTAGCCAGTCTTCTGTGAGATACTGAGCTGAGGCCATGTCCAGGTCACCAGCAAATTGAAAGAGCAGATATTCCTGGAAAACTGCTTGAGCCTAGGAGTTCAAGGCTGCAATGAGCTATGATTGTGCCACTTCACTCCAGCCTGGGTGACAAAGTGAGACCCCACCTCTAAAAATAAAATATAAAATAAAATAAAATAAAATAAAAGTGCCTACAAGGACACATACACCTCTCAAGGCTTTGAAAGGGACCTCCTCGTATTTTTAGGTGCTACATGCTTTCAGCTGTCACGGGCACCCTGTAACCTCTGGTCTTCATGGTGGGAGGCAGTGAGTTGGGGGTTTCCCAGTTGGAGTGCAGATTTAGTTCTGAGGGCGTGGGGTGGTGCTGAGCCACCTGAAGTAAGCGGGGCATGTTTATTCCACTTTTGGGAGGCCACTTCACCAGTCTTTAGTCAAGACCCTGAAGGTGTTTGGTTGTCCCCTTTCTTAGGTGACCACAGTTCCATCATGAATTGGTAACACTTTGTGAAGGAAACAGAGAAGAATGGTCCTGAGTGTGAATTGAGTTGACTTCCAGGCACAAATGGGAGGGTAGCAAGAGTCTGGGCTCTGCAGACCAATGCTGTGGATTTCAATCGATCAGGGGCCCTGTCCAGCTCTGATCCTGAGAAAGTTGCAGCTCAGCTTCCTCCTCCACGTAAAGAGGGCTACATCATGATCTCCATCAAAGAAGTGGCTGCATAGGAAGAGGGTTCTTGTCAATCCTTGAATCAAGGAACACTGTGGGTAGCTATTGGTGGAGGCCCCAGCAGGAGGAAGGTGGAGTGGAGAAGGGAGGGGAAAGGGAGGATGTCAGAATGTGTGTGAAGGCTGGCTCTCACGTCCCCAGGCCATGCCATTTTACCACCCTGGCTATCTCTGCACAATGCATACAGCCCCTGGCTAAGCTGTGTTCTTCATCTGCAAACTGAGCAGCTTGGGTCAAATGATCCCCTCACCCCCCTAAACCTCCTGGAGATAGATTTTTGTCAAACTTATTTACAAAAGATCCTGCACAATACCATCATACTTTCTACACCTTGTTTATGGCTGAGTGCAGCTGTAGCTTGCTTTCAAATGTTTTTTTAAAAATTCATGTGAAACTTTTTTTGTTTTAGAGTTTTTTACTGGTGTAAAATGAGGCTTTCTATTGACATTTTGTGATGGGGATATTTTTATTATTATTCTCATTGTTAATTTTAATTACATTCTTCTTTGTTCATCAATAGCTTTCTTTCATGTCCCCTCCTTAATTAATTACATTTAAAAAAGTAGCCGGGCACGGTGTCTCATGCCTATAATCCCAGCACTTTGGGGGGCTCAGGCGGGCGGATCACCTGAGGTCAGGAGTTTGAAACCAACCTGGCCAACGTGATGAAACCCTGTCTCTACTAAAAATACAGAAAAATTAGCTGGACGTGGTGGTGCACACCTGTAATCGCAGCTACTCGGGAGGCTGAGGCAGGAGAATCACTTGAACTCGGGAGGCAGAGGCTGCAGTGAGCTGAGATCATGCCACTGCACTCCAGCCTAGGTGATATGTCTCAAAAAAAAAAGTAACATACTTTCAGAAAAAAGTCCCTATGCGTATGCGTATAACATATTAGAAATATATATGTATATGCATTACTTTATAGTCCTATTATTTTTGAAAATGTGATCATATAATGATCATACAATAGGTATTTTCTGCACTTTGCTTTTTTTCACTTAAACAGAATGAGGCAGATGTAGAAGTATTGACTTTAGTCTCCAGTTATATTGTTACCAGTTGCATAGTATTCTATTAGACCATGTGCAATAAATTATTTAACCCACCTGGTATTGATGCTTTCCCATACAGGATACGACATGGTTGTGAGATTTTGTTATTTCAAACAAAACTTCACCAAATATCTTTTGTGTACTTGTGCAATTGTATTTATACAATAAATTCATTGAAGAGAAGTTGCAATTGATTTTTTGAATGGATTTGTTTGGCACAAGATTTACAAAATTCTAAATGGTATGATAAGCACAAAAGTAAACTTTTTCAAGTATCAGACCAGAATGAATCTTAAAACCGTCAGGAGATCACTGTGGGCAGAAGAAATGGATTGCTACTCTGCATCGTGGTCCTTTGTCCCTATTCACCTCATCACAGGAAGTATTTACCTAGGGTCATTTTTTTTTTTGCAGGTAAACACTTCTTGGGGTAATGAGCAGGTGAATGTTTTTCATGGGCATCTGCAGATGTGAGACCCCGGAGACTTGTGTACGGTGATATGATGCATACCAAAATGAGAGCTTTCTGGACACGAATCCACCATAACTTTAGCCTGGACTGGCCAGGGCTAGTCCTACCTGAAGGATTTATGAGGTGCCAGCTGTAGGCTACCTGATTCCATTCTGGGACCTAGAATGAGCCATGTTGGTTGATGTCTATAGAAGATACTGGTGTATTGCACAGTCAGGCTGGGTGAGGTTCCTGGCTCTAAGGAACTGGGCCCCAGCAGCTTGGAGATCTAGAGTCTCGATCACATAGTTCTTGTTGCGTGTTTCCAAGGGGCCCAGCACTGATCATCAGGGTAAACTTCTGTTGTGAAAATCTCCTGTGATTCTTGCTAAGGAAGATATAGGATCTTCACTCTCCCTCTGAACATTGTGACCAGCTTCCTTGGTGCCTAAGGAGTGGGCATGGGAATCAGAATGTTGCCTTGGAGCTTTGAACAGTTTAAAACTCTGGTGCAGTCCCTTGGGAGATTTGCTGACTCTCATCTCAAGGCCAGGAGTCAGCCACAGAAGTGGAGAAGTCCAGGTGACAAAAGGCCCCATACGTGTCTGTCTCATCTTGGCTTGTTCACTACAACACGGTAACTGCTTGCTGAATTCGATGGATAGGAACAGCTAGCAAAGTGCTTGCTTCAAGACCATAATACTATCATTGCATTTTCTACCTTTCTATTCAATTGCTCTCCATGTACATAGCGCAATCCCTTGCCCCATCTCAGCTTTTAGAAAGAATTAAGAGTGCTCGCAAATATTAAAACAATACTTTTTTGGCCGAGCGTGGTGGCTCATGCTTGTAATCCCAGCACTTTGGGAGGTCGAGGCGGGCGGATCACGAGGTCAGGAGATCGAGAACACGGTGAAACCCTGTCTCTACTAAAAATACAAAAAATTAGCCGGGCGTGGTGGCGGGCGCCTGTAGTCCCAGCTACTCGGAGAGGCTGAGGCAGGAGAATGGCGTGAACCCGGGAGGCGGAGCTTGCAGTGAGCCGAGATCGCGCCACTGCACTCCAGCCTGAGACTCCGTCTCAAAAAAAAAAAAAAAAACAACACTTTTTTGTACCCCAGGAGGAAGATTACAGTTTGGAATCTGAGCCTTCTATCAGTCAATGGAAAAATGGAAACACGGTCAAATATATGATTCAGGGAGACCCACAAAATAGCTCTTGTCCAGAATCACCCTGGACTCTTTCTATACAATTTCTAATTACTTTTTTGAGGTTAGATATAAGGAGCTTCGAATGTATTTTTGTAGAGCTAAATTCTACCCCTGACTCTGCTTCTCAAGCACTGAATGACTGGCCTTAACGTCTTTGAAGTTCTGTTTTTGCAGCTGGCAAATTAAATAATTTTTGCCATGGCTCTGACAGAGCTATTGTGAGGGCCCAAGAAGATGTGGTAAAGAAAAGTGTTTTCTTAGCTGTAAGGCTTTGAAAATAATTAAGAGGTTAATGGTAGTGGCCTGTGATGAGGCTTGTATAGTTAGGTTGGCCATCAGTGTTGTTCAAAGGTACACTATCAAACAACTCCGTGCTTCAAGACATTTGTTTATTCATTTATTCATCCATCCATCCACCCATCCATCCACCCATCTGCCTATCCATCCACCCATCTATCTATCCATCCATCCATCCATCCATCCATCCATCCAACCATTCATTCAATATCCGTCCATCCATCCATCCATCCATTCATCCATCTACCCACCCACCCACCCATGTATCCATCCATCCACCCATCCATCCATCCATCCATCCACCCATTTATCCATCCATCCACCCATCTATCCATCCATCCATCCATCCACCCATCTATCCACCCATCCATCCACCCATTTATCCATCCATCTATCCATCCAGCCATCCATCCATCCATCCATCCACCCATATATCCACCCATCCATCCACCCATTTATCCATCCATCCATCCATCCATCCACTTATCCATCCATTCATTCAACCATCCACCCACCCATCCATCCACCCTTCTATCCATCCATCCATCCATCCATCCATCCATCCATCCATGCATTCAGCCATCCATCCACTCATCCATCCATCCATGTCACAGATATTTATTGAGAATCTACTACATGCTAGGCACTGTGGATACAAAGATGAAAGACAAAAGCACATCCCCAGCCCTCAGAAACTTCTTTCTAGTGGAAGTAACAAGCAAGGATAGTGGATGTTACAATGCCTTACAACACATTTTCTCATTTCTTAACGACAAAAATGTTTCTAGTTTCCTTAGATCTAAAACATGGAACTAAATGAGAAATACCTTTTGTGTGGTGTTGGGACAGGATAGGGTGTGACAGCAACCATATTTCCATCTGGCAGGGCAGTTCCAAGAGACTGGGAGAGCTGATACTTCCTCACACGGTAGGCTGGGCTGGCACATTTGGGGATTACTGCAGATCCCCCTTGGTGGCCAGCCCTTCTGGGGCTCTCCCCCTCTGGGTGGGGGAGGCTAAGTCTGTGGATGGCTGCTCCATCAGCAGGTGCTATTTTAGGACTCCCCACTGGGCTGGTCCTGGGGTGAGGTATTTCCATTCAATTTCTGTTTGAATCAGAAACAGAGTGGAAGCTTAGCTGTCAAAAGAGGAAGAAATGGAGCTTCATGTCATCTCATACTTTTAAGACAAACTCAGTTTCTAGGCCTATGTTCCTAGAACATACCTTCTTCACTGGCCACCCATTTTGTTTTCTTTTAAATGTTTCCCTCTGAACCAAGGACAGGCCTGTTACCCAACTGTCATTGCTGCAGAGTGTGTGTGTGGAGGCGGGCGGGGGGGATGAGGACTCAGACATGCCAAGGCCACACCCAGAGAGAGCTGCTTCTAGCCATGAGAAAGAATAGCATGCCCATGTTCATGCATTCTTCAGAAATTTATCAAAATGTAGCCTCTACCAAATGGAGCATTGTTTCTTGAAGAAGCTCTGTTATTTACCTTCACAGTATCTGCCAAACTCGAAGAGCTTGGAGACAATCATTTGCTCAGTTGTAGCATTTTTGTTGAGGGCTTACTATGTGCTTCCATGTCTGGGCTTCCCTGCCATTTTGTGTGTAGACCACTTGTGGAAAACAGGATGGTCGTTGTTAGGATAGGGTTGGGAGAGGGGGAGACCAGAAAGACCCCGGAGCCACTGGGAGTCCTTCCAAACCCTCTGGGGGTAGAATAAGTGACCTGTTCATTTGACATTGCAGGGCATCTATCCTCCAAGATGATGGGAAGCAGGAAGGAGTCTCCTCTCTTCCCATCCCTGTACACCCATGCCACTGTCATTAAGGCAGTGGCAACATATGTGGCCACAGCTGAAATCTCAAGTGAGGGGGAGCCCTGAAGTGGGGGACCTCAAGACCACTCAGTTTACAAACAGGCATCACAGAAAAGCTGCCCTTGGACCCCTCTTATACTCCTTATTTTATTGCATTAAAACCCCCTGCTCGGTTCCATTGAGAAAGACAGAAATGAAAGGTGTTCTTCCTAATATGCTGTCATATGAACCATATTTGTTCACTTACCACATAATCCTTAATTACTTCCATACTTTTATGTATAAAGAGCTTTGACTGCATTTCTGAATATGTAGTAAACTGGGTAAACCAGAAGTCATTCCTCTCTCTAAATTTGGGCAATCTTGGTAGGGAAGGTTTAGCTTTAGGGTTGGCGACATGGCACGTACTATTTCTGAATAAATTTCCTTGGAGTCATTGATCCACTGAGTGTCAAACAAAATGTGATACCCACAAAATTCATGTATGACCCTGACATTTTTCCAGTACTTAAAGTAATTGCCCTTCTGTTTAATAACAGTGTTTATAAAATTACTTTCTGATTGGCTAGGTCCATGGCACACTCGTGTCAATATCTGCTGCAAATATATGCCTGTGCCCTTTGGACTTGGTTTTCAAAATAATTTTCATCTCTTAAGCGTGGATCAGTGGCAGCCCTGGGAGCTAGGAGTCAAGGCTTCTGTGCACGGATCTTTTGCTGTTTGGTCGTGGGCATTTTGGAATTCTCATGGCAGCTTCCTGGGTTTGCACACTGAAGTGAGGATGGGTCTTGTGTCCTCTGTGATTTCTGTATCTTTCTAAAGGGATTTGAGATTATGAAATGAGCAGCCCAGCTTAAGGATTTGGTGCTCCCGAAAGAAACATCATTTCACTCTTGTACTGAGTTTTATGCTCTACATTTTACAGATTTAGAAGTGGGAAATTGTGAATGGGTGATTCGCTATCCAAGATCAATTAAGTGGAGAGGAGATAGTGGTAGGATCTCCCCTGTCCCCCCAAATCCAGTAGGGTGTTGAGACTCTGGATATAAGTAATTAGATTTAAGGCAAGTGCTCAAGCACTCTTGGGACTCCATACCCAACATTTCTATCCCCAAGTGACTCGACTGACTTTGCGAGACCATCACCTCTTTACCAACCAGAGGAAACGGGGTGCCCACCTGATTTTCACTGAGATCTCTGGACATGGAAATACCATGGAGAGAGGAAAACACTGCTTCCCATCTCAAAGTGAGGCTGAACCAGTCCCAGGGAAAAGATCCATGTCATTGGGATTTTCCATTTTGATGTAACGACTTGTAGATCTGTTAACTACCTTGTATCTTTTATGATTTCTCCCAGCGGGACTTCCAGGAACATTTTTTAAAATGTACCTTTTCAACTTTTTATTTCAAAATATCAGGTTTTCTAAAATAATTTAAAAAGATAGTATGAAGAGTTATCTCATCCCCTTTGCCTAGGTTCCCTAAATGCTAATAACGTCTTACCTTCCCTTAGTTCAATGATAAAAACTGGGAAATTAAATTTGATACAGTATTATTAATTAATCTATAGACCTTGTTAAAATTTCACCAGTGGCCCACTAATGTCCTTTCTCTGGGCCAGGGTCCAATCCAGGACTTCATGTTGAATTTAATGGTCTTAGCTCCTTAGCCTCCTCCAGCGTGGGGCTGTTTCTCAGTCTTTCTTTGTCTTTCACGACCTTGACAGTTTTGAAGAGTAACAGTCAGCTACTTTGGAGAAAAACCCTCAGTTTGGGTATTTGCCTGCTATTTTCTTATGATTAGATTGAAGCTATGAATTGTACCAAAGACGCCATGGGACCGATGTCATGTCCTTGGTGCATCCGGTCAGGAGGAACTTGAGATGATCTTTCCTTACCGGTGAAGTTAACTTTGGGTCACTCAGTTAAGATAGTGTCCTCCAGGTTTGTCAGCTGTCAAATTTTATGTTTATTTTTCCCTTTATGATGAAAAAGCGTCGTGTGGGCAGATACTCTGAGATAACGCAGGTCCTTTTTCGTTTCATACTTCTGCTCACTAACGTTTATATCCATTGGTCGATCTTGCCTGTAACAATTATTATGATGATAGTCCAATTGTGATTTTTCTATTTCCCTCAATCCTACATGTCTTAAATTCAAATTCTTCTATAAAGAAAAGCTGTTCTTTCTCTCCTATTGGTTATTCATTTTGAAAAATCAGTGTAGATGCACTGGTATTTATTTTATTTTATGAGTTATAAATCCATGACTGTCAATATTTTGTTGCTCCAATTGTCTCAGATTTGGCTATTGGGAGCATCTTCTTCAAATTTGGTATGCCTCCATCATTTTTAAGCACTCAGGAAGGGATTTCTGTTTTGTTTTTATACAAGCACATAACTAAAACTGTACAAAAATGTATACTTGTATAAGAAGAATTGAGTCTTTCTCTTACTCCAAACTCAGCCTAACCAAATTGAGCGACCATAGATAATGAGCATATTTTAATATATTTTAATACAAATATATGTATTAATTTTTAAGCACAAATTGAAACACATCGTATTTGCAGTTCTAGACTTTGTTTTTGTTTTTGTTTTTGTTTTTTGAGACAGAGTCTCACTCTGTCATCTGGGCTGGAGTGCAGTGGTACAATCTTGGCTCACAGCAACCTCCACCTCCTGGGTTAAAGCAATTCTCCTGCCTCAACCTCCCAAGTAGCTGGGACTACAGGCACGTGCCACTATGCCCAGCTAAATTTTGTATTTTTAGTAGACATGGGGTTTAGCCATACTGGCCAGGCTAGTCTCGAACTCTTGACCTCCGGTGATCTGCCTGCCTTGGCCTCCCAAAGTGCTGGGATTACAGACATGAGCCACCATGCTCACTGCCCTGTTTGTTTTTTTATCTATATATCATGCATGTTTTTCCACATCTTCCATATTTTTGTTATTAGGTTTTGCAAAAATAATTGTGGTTTTTGCCATTGCTTTTAAAGGCAAGATTAATAATAATTGTGGAGATTTCCTAGTTGCTTTGTAGAGTTCTACTCTTTTTTAGACATCTACTATAATTTACTTAACTATTACCCTGCTGATGAACAATTTGATTATATATAAATATATATATATATATATATATATATATATATATATATTCTCTCTTTCATAACTGGCCACCTTTAAAGGAAGGCAAGTGGGGACTGGGCAGGGGGGGTGGCGGGGGAGAGAGAGAGAGAGAGAAAATAGGTTTCTGCAGAACAAATTCCAAGAACAGGACTTCCCAAAGATGGAAAACTTTGCCCATCTGATAGGTTTCTGATTGTTTTTATTTGCATATCTTTAATTATGAGTGACATTGAACATCTTTCCATATGTTTAAAAATCATTTCTATTTCTTTCTCTGTGAATTGACTTTTCATATCATTTGCCCATGTTTTTTCCTATTGAATGATTTGTATCTTTCTCACCAATTTGCAAGAGCTTATTATATATTAAGGAAATTAGCCCATTGCTGTCATTTATGTTATAAATATTTTTTCTGGTTTGCCATATGCCTTTTTATTTTGTTTATTTTTTATCATAGTGAGATTTTAGGATTTTTATACTTAGATTTATCAGTCATATTATGGCATCTATGACGTGCTTACTCCTTGATTTTATATTAGCCCCATGTTTTCTTTCATTCTCCCCCTTTTCAATTTTTGCTTTTAGATCCTTAACCATCTTCATTTTATTTTGATGTAAAAAGTGAATTAGGGTTCCAGTTTTATTCTTTGTGTCCTTTCTCCAACCCAATGGCTAGCCAGTTGCCCAAACACCATTTATTAAATAATTCTTCTTTATCCCACTCATTAAAAAGTCACCTTTATTATTTATTAAATTCTCAAATGAGTTTACCTCTAGTTCAGTATGCTCTATTTTACTCAATTGACATGTCTGTTTTTTCTGCACCTGTTTCAAACCATATCGATGATTTTGCAATTCAGTGTAGTATCTGGTCAGGCTTATTCTTTTTTTTTTTTTTTTTTTTCAGAATTTTACTATCTAGTTTTGTATTTATTTTACATGATACTTAATCTTCTTTTAAAATTATATTTCCCAGAAAATACTCCATAGAATTATTTGGTGGAGGGAGGAGAGGGTAAAAAACTACATTAAAGAATTAATATTGTTATGACTTGGAGTCTTACATCTAAGAGCAAAATAGGGCTTCTAATTTATGTTGCCCAGTCATTCTAAATAATTGTTCCTTATTTAGGCCCTAAATTCATATTGAGGTTTATTTCTGGGTACATTCTCTTCTCTCTCTTTTCTCCTCTCTATCTCTCTCTCTCTGCCTCTCTGCCTCTCTGTCTCTCTGTCTGTCTCTCTCATTGTATGACACTGTAAATCAAATCTTTTTCTCAATTATGTTTTTCTAATTGGTTATTGTTTGGGTTAACTTAAACCACTGATTTTTGTATATTCATTTTATAACCAGCCACCTTGCTAAATTTTCCTATTGTTTTTAACATCTTTTTTCTGCAGGTTCTCATAAGTATTCTGGTATGGAGTCATATTTTTTGCAAATAATCATAACCTGCTCTTTTTATAAACAATTTTAGAACTCCATGCTTCTTGCTCCTTTTCCATTGCAATGACTAATATATTTGAGAGAAATGCGCAGTAAGAGTGGTGGAAGTGGACATCCTGTCCCTGACTTCAGCGTGCATGATTTCAGCATTTCAGCATCGAGCATCTGGTTGTATGCTTGTTACAGAAATATCCTTCTATGACTACTTGGTTGATTGTTTATTTGTTTTAATCAGGGATTTGTGTTTAAATTTATAAATGCCTCTTATGGAATTTGTGGAGATGATCAAATATTTTTCTCTGACATAATATTAAAATAGTGAATCATATTAATAGATTGCCTTATATTAAAACCTCTTTTTATTTAAGGAAATAACCCTACTTGATCAAGGCCTGTTATTCTTTTTAACGTACTACTGCTGCAATCTCCTTAAAAATGTTATTTAGGATTTGTTATTTGCATTGCTGTTACAAAGCATGATTAATTGATTGATCTTTAATATCTTTGTCAAGTTTTGATATCCATATTATATCACCTTCAAAAAAAAATTTGGAAATTTTTCATCTCTCTTGTAGCTCTTCCAGAGTTAAAATAGCATGGGCGTTATCTGTCTTGAGAAAGACTGATAGAATTAACCTGTGAAAACTCCAAGGTCTGGTGCATTTTTGAGGCAGCTCCCTGAGAACTCTTTCAATTATTTTTTTCATGGTCCTTGCCCTGTTTAAATTTTTTCTCCCTCCTCTGTGGTCAACTTAACCATCCCTTTCATAAAAAAGCATTTACTTAATCTATTTAAAACTACTTGCACAAAATTAAATATTGTGTTATTTTACATATATTATTTAGTGTTTATAGTTGTATCCATGTTATTGTTTCTAATGTTGTGAATTTGGGCTTCACAAATTGAAGATACTTTGTTCCTCCTTTTCTATACTGTGAACTGAATGTTCATTTCACCTATTTTCCTGCTTTCTTATTCAATAGCCTACTTTTTTATTTTTATTTTTTTTTATTTCCATAGGTTTTTGAGGAACAGGTGGTATTTGGTTACATGGGTAAGTTCTTTGGTGGTGATTTGTGAGATTTTGGTGCACCCATGTCCCGAGCAGTGTACACTAAACCCAGTGTGTTGTCTTTCATCCCTCACTCCCCTCCCACCCTTTCCCCACAGTCCCCAGAGTCCGTCGTATCTGAATAGCTTACTTTTTTTTTTTTTTTTTAAATGAGATGGAATCTGACTCTGTCGCCCAGGCTGGAGTGTAATGGCGTGATCTTGGCTCACTGCAAGCTCTGCCTCCC
This sequence comes from Nomascus leucogenys, assembly GCF_006542625.1. Lineage (NCBI taxonomy): Eukaryota > Metazoa > Chordata > Mammalia > Primates > Hylobatidae > Nomascus > Nomascus leucogenys. The sequence goes on along the minus strand of NC_044390.1, from coordinate 46,282,784 downwards.
GGGTTCACGCCATTCTCCTGCCTCAGCCTCCCCAGTAACTGGGACTACAGGTGCCCGCCACCACGCCCAGATAATTTTTTGTATTTTTAGTAGAGACTGGGTTTCACTGTGTTAGTCAGGATGGTCTCGATCTCCTGACCTCATGATCTGCCCACTTTGGCCTCCCAAAGTGCTGGGATTACAGGCCTGAGCCACTGTGCCCGGCCTGAATAGCTTACATTTTAAGGATTATATTTTCCCCCTTATTATATCTTTAACCCCTATGCCACACAATTTTTTTAACCAGAGATTCTGCAATTTCTCTTTTGTTTCCACTTTATCCTGAGTAATTTTCATCTTTAAAAAGTTTTTAAATGTTTTTTGTTTTGTTTTGTTTTCTATTTTAGGAATTAATATCTAAATCCATATACATCCTACACAGAGACTGTTGGCCTATCTGTCTTAAGCATGGTTCTGTACTAGAATTCCATGTGATCAAAATGTAGTCCATTGCGTTTTATTCTACGGACAACAAAAAGAGTGTTTGTTTTCTATTTTAAGTGAATGAAATTTGGTGCATCTCTACGGGCTTTACTTTATACATTGTGCTGTTTATATTCTTCATCTGCTTCCTAGTTTTTACGTACTTGATTTGCGATGAGTTAAAGTCTCACTATTTTGTTTTGGTGATTTCTGCTTTTAAATTTCTTACTTTATGTGTTTATTTTTGTTTGGCTTCATATTGTTCTTTGTGAATTTCTTTAGTGTATAATGCCCCACTTAGGTAATTGGGTCTTTTTCTTTGAGACGGAGTCTCGCTCTGTCGCCCAGGCTGGAGTGCAGTGGCACAATCTCGGCTCACTGCAAGCTCCGCCTCCCGGGTTCACGCCATTCTCCTGCCTCAGCCTCTCCGAGTAGCTGGGACTACAGGCGCCTGCCACCACGCCCGGCTAATTTTTTGTATTTTTAGTAGAGACAGGGTTTCACCGTGGTCTCGATCTCCTGACCTCGTGATCTGCCCGCCTCGGCCTCCCGAAGTGCTGAGATTATAAGCGTGAGCCACCGCGCCTGGCCGGTAATTGGGTCTTGTTCAGTTGATCATTATGAAGTATCTCTTGGTCTAGTTAAACACCTGCCTTAAATTTAAACTTAACTGATAAAATTATCAAATTTTTCCTTTTTTCATAGTATGTGTTTGTGTTCTGTCTTTGCCAATAATAACAATTCTAATCTTTCTGATTCACTTTACCTTAGATGAGTTAAATAGACAGCATAACATTTTGTTTTCCTTTCATCATCCAATGAAATGTATATATCCGTTTCACTATACATACATCCAATGAAAAGTATATTTTTATTAATGGATAAGATTGGCTTACTTATACTTATCGATGCGAAACGTATTTGGTTCTCGTTCTGTGATTTTACATTAAATCTTTCTTCTGTCTTTCTTTTTTGTCTTACGTTATCTGAGCTTTCTTTGTTTTATTGTGTATGTACTTGTATTTCTCCATTAATAGTATAGAAAAGTTGTTGTGTTTTAAATATTCTAATAGTTACCTTTGTATATATTCATAATACTCTCAAATCTTTTTGTTGATTTATTACTTTTTGTTTAGTTTATTTGTTTGTTGTTTTAATATGGAATCCACGGGGTTCTTTTTTTTTTTTCCTTGAAATCTAAAAAGCCCCAGGATTTTCTAAGACTCTATTTTTCAACCTAAAGTCTGTATTCCTTTATTTGAGGATAGTTTTCTTTTATTACGTCTTTGGGGTTTTATTTGTTACTTTTTTGGTACAAGTTTAAAAGTGTAGTTTTGTATAAATTCTTTTTGTATTTGTAGAAGTTTAAGGGTGTATACATTTACAAGTGCAGTTTTGTTACATGAATATGCTATGTAGTGGTGCAGTTTGGGTTTTTAGTGTAATCACTGCTGAAATAATGTACATTGTACCCACTACATAATTTCTCATCCCTAATCCCCCATTTTTTGTGTGACTTTTCAAATACTCTTTTCTTCAAGTGCACTAGTTATGTGCATGTTGAATTCTCTTTGTCTTGCTTATCATTTTTTTCTGTCATTCATTTTAGTTTTTGATGTTTTTAAAACTTTATTTTGTTTGATTTGTTTGATGGGCAATGCCTTCTCCTATGAACTTCAGATACTAATTTTTTCTTGCCTCTTTTGTGATACTTAGCATTTGCTACCTAATTTGAGAGTAACTTAGGTATTTGTCTGGATCCAAAATGAGATTCAGCTCTGTGAGGTCAGGAATTCTGTCTCCTTCATGGTGCCAAGCAGCAGACCAAGGTCCTCAAAGCAGCTTAATATATGTTCTTCATTAGAACCACAGTGTGTGGCCTTCAGCCAGTGTTGTCCCCAGAGAAGGGAGAGAGCAATGAGGGATGAAGTAGAAAGAGGAGAATTTTCAGGACAGGAGATCCTACAGGGGCCACAAAGGCGGGAAAAGCAAAGCCCAGAGCTCACTGACTCACATGCACACCCCCAGTATTCCACATTCCACTCCGCTTTTCCCTGTAGTATTTTTCACACACATGTGATTCACTTATTTCTCATGTCTGTCTGTGTTTATTAATTCCCTGCTCTTCCTTGCAGGAAAGCAAGCTCTGTGGGGGCAGAAATTTTTCTTTGCCATGCTAGTTAGTACCTAGATCAGTGCTTTGCCCATAGAAGGTGCTCAGTAAATATTTTTTGAATGAACGGATGCCAATAGGTGCCAGGCAAGTGACATGTAAGAGTGATGTGGACTTGATATTTACATATATATCTGTTTATTGGGCTATTCTGCTTTCACGAGCAACAGTATTTTGTTGTGTCTTACTTAAAGCATGCTGCCCCACATCTCCCTTTTCTTTTTTCTTCCTCTATGCTTTTTTTTTTTTGTAGTGATAATATAGGTACACAAAAGTGTTCCTTTACCATAATAACAAGAACACCTTTAGTGCAAGAATACATGCTGGCTGACACTCGGCCAGAATCTCAAGGTACAATAGGGAGTGGTGGGGACTGTGGAAAACTGGAGAGCAAATGCCTGGCCTCAAAGGCAGCCTCTACTCTGTTCCTGTGGTGCTGCCATAAGGGAAAGCAGGGCCAGTGTTTCCACAGCAACCTGTTTTTAAAATAAAGCTTCTGGGTCTTCATGTGAAACATCATTACTGCTAAACATTGACTCAAACATTTTTAAAACACACACACACACACACACACAAATACAAAACAATGACAAAAAACTCATCTTCTTTGGGTCAAGATCAAATAAAGCACGCTGGGTCCTGGAAGGGCCAGTGGAACTGCCTGGTGGTGACATTCACCCAGATGGGGAAGTCCTGCAGGTTCAGGTGATTCCTGTCTTTTCCTCCTGCCATGCAGGGGTCTGTGGGCACCCTCCCTCCTCTGAGACGGCCTCTTTCCTGGGCCACTGTGCGGAGTCTAAATGTTATCCCCATGTGTTGCAGTGGTGGCTGTAGAGGCATCGGGGTGAGCTGTCTAAAGGGGTGTCAACTCATTGGACAGGGTATAATTTCAGTCAATGTGTTCCTGTCTTATTTTAGTTCAACATCATTTCCCAGTTGCAAACCTTTTGAATGACACACGAAATGCAAAACAACATAAAAGGTCCTCCCTCCGGCAGATCTGTGTCCATGCAGAACTTTAATTATTCTTTTTGAATCCTCATAATAATGTGCTACCCCAATTCTGGCAAAAAAAAAAAAAAATTGAAAAGTCTGATGGAAAAGATTTGTGTCACCTGTACTAGGATTCCATTTTATTTTTTTATAATAGTCTTTATATTTTTAGAAGTGCTGAACAAAAGGAAGGGGCTTCTAATCAGGAGTATTCTTTAGATACAGAGCATCAGACAATATTTGTGATAAATAGAAAGTAACTGCTCTGATAGTCTTCTGCGGTGACATTTAGAATACCACGTTTGTCTTTAGGAAGTATTTTTAGTCAGATTTGAAGAACAGCATCTAACATACTTGCTTGTCAGGGAAGGGCAAGTGGCTATGTTTAGGAGTTTTGAGATACTAGATTAAAAAACAAAATTTTCACAAGGAATGAAGCAGTTAGGTATTATTAGACTTTTTTTTCCCCTTCTAAGAGCAGCAGAGGTGTCTCTCATAGATCATTACAGATGCTTCGAAGGTCTTTCTGGAAGTAACTGACCTTCCTTCTCACAAATCATGCCAGACTTTTCATTCCAGAGTTTTAGAAAGGGGGTGTGGCCTCTCCATGCTGCAAGCTGGGTGTGCAAAGCCCAGCTCTCCTCAGTGGGGGGACTCAGAGGCTGAAATCAAGCATCCTTTTTTCTCTCCAGACTCATCAAACAGTCCATATTAGATGAAATCTGAGCCCAAGAGAGCTCCATTTTCTTTGAAAGCTATGCAGGGTGGCCTCCAAGCGCCAGACCTAAAAACAATATCTTTACAACCGCCAGCCATAATTCAGTGTGATAAAGTAACTATGTTTTTGTTTTAAACCTGAGAACATGTAAAGCTAAAACAGACCTAAGCTGGGTGAGGAGTAGCCGGGCGGGAGCCGGTGTCCCACAGGCTGGGTGGATGCCATGGGTCCTGGGGCCAGCATTGGGACATAGCCCACTGGGATTCAGCTCTGCAGCCACTTAGAGGCCGGGACCCTCACAGCGTCATCTGAAACCACCTTCTAGGTCTTTCTAGTGCTTCTAGGTCTTTCTCTTTCAAACCCTCTCCTCTTCAGGCTTCTTTCCTTGATTAATTTGTATTTTAAAAGAAAGCAGTTTGAAATGGTCCCCCAGACAGCGTGCAGTGCCCTTCAATTCATATCTGCACTCCTCAAAACAGAAGGTTAAAAATAAGTTTCTGGCTTCTGCACTTAAATGGAAACCTTTAGTAATCAAAACTAGCTCACCATCAACTTCCCGGCTTGAAACGTCCATTTCTCCTGCTGATGCAAGAGAGAGAGTTAGTTATTTCCATCGGCTTTCAACTGACCCTTAGGCAGACAGGAAGAATGGGTTCCCTGTTATTTATTTGGGTGTTTTGGGCAATTTGCTGTACATAAAAGCTCTAAATATGGCAGCAGCTGTACCGCCCCAAAGAAGGAGGTTAATAATGTAGATTTAAATGGTGTTCAGCAAGAGCAAAATCTCAGAGACATTAGCAAAGTTCAAGTGTCATTCAGAGTCTATGAACCAGCAGTGTTTAGGGGAGTTCAATTTTCCTTTGGTTTTTGAGGGACAGCCTAATGCGCCAAGTGCCATCATGTCCCCCCAGGGGCACATTTGGCTTGGGGCCACGTGCAGGCAGGGCCTCCTGCCCACCGGTGGGTCAGAAGTGGCCATTCTGTATGTGTTGTTCAAAATCCTAAGATTTGGTGCCTTGCTGGAGTCGCATAATAGACAGCGTCACTTTCACACTTCTTAAAAGTCTTTTTAAAAATAGTCCCTCTAGCAGGAGGCTGATTTGGGATGCAGTGCTTTACACCTCTGTATTTTCAGACTATCTGGGGATGCTTTTTATATATGTTGTTTTACCCTCAGCTCCCTCGTTCCCCGCTATGCAGCTGTAGGTTGAAGGCCCAGCTTTGGGAGTCACCAGGGAGACGGGGAGGCCAGATGTTTGGGGTGGTGCTTTGGGGAGGAAAAGCAGGCTGCTGGCCCTGACAGACTCACCACCTGCAGGCCACCTCACTGGCTGCCTGCAATGTTGGAACCCCAAATACCTCACTTCCCTGACCTCCTGTATCCTCCAAGGCAGACAACCTAGGAAGCCCCTGCCCCATCTTGGACCCAGAACCCACTCCTCCTAGAGTGTTTTTTTTTTTTTTTTTAATCTCTATTAACAGCAGCTCTCTGTCCTTCTGTTTTTTCCTGCTAAAAATCTTGGTGTCTTTTTTTGTTTTGTTTTGTTTTTTTTTAGATGGGATCTTGCTGTGTCACCCAGGCTGGAACACAGTGGTACAATCAGTGTCATTTTTGACCCTTCTTTTTGTCTCCTACCCCATATCCATTCCAACAGCAAATCTGCAGACTGCACCTTCAAAATACAGATAGAAAGTATAGCCTTTGCCATCTCCTTATCCACCCTGCTATGAGATGGGCCTAGACCAGGAAGAGCCCTTATTTGGTTATCGAACTGAATCCTAGCTGGTCTCCTGGTTTCTGCCCTGGGCACTATTTTCAGCACAATGGTCAGAGTGATTCTCTTAAATGTTGCATCAGACCTTGTCACTGCTATGCTCAGATTCTTGGGGGCTCCCAATGCCACTGGAGCCAAGGCAGTGGCCAGCAAGCCCCATGCAATCTGGCTTGCCATTACGCCCTGGCTTTGAGTCTTGCTGTCTCTTGGCTTTCTGCCTTGCTCAGTCTAGTCTGGCCACACTGGCCTCCTTGTTGTTCTCAGGCCCAGCAGACTCCCAGGGCCTTTGCATGGGCTACAGCCTCTGCTGCTACAATGCCTTCACCATGCATAACTGCAAGGTTGGTTTGATCCCTCACCTTTTCTGGGTCTTTGCTCCACTGTGACCTCTCAGTGAGGCCTCCCTGAGTCCTCCCATTTAAGATTTGGACCAGCCCCATCCTAGAATTCCCTCTGCCTCTTTCTGCTTAGTTTGTCTCCAGGCCTTTTATTACTGTTTGCACGTTACAGAGCTGCAAATGCTGGGGTGTTATCTGTTTTGTTTGATAGTGGATCCCCCAGCACTCTGAATAGTGTCTGGTACTGGAGGGGCCTCAGTGAATTTTGTATAAATGAATGAGTGAATGACTAAATGAATGAACAGACTGACTCTACAGAGTCCCATGTTTCATGGGTTAGAGAGGTGGTGTCCTTTATTGGAAATGGGCTTTGGAGTGAGGCTGGCTGTGTGGCCATGACTGCTTTGTGTGACTTCCCTGCTTCTCCTTCATAAATGACTCAAAGAGGTCCAGGACTTGTCTGGGGTATTGTGGGGTGTGTGGCACTCTGGGGTGTGGGTATGCTGTGGGAGCCCTATAATAGCATAGTAGTCAGGTGGATGGGTCCAGGCTCAGTCATATGCCCATGTAGCCCCTGGTTGCTTGGCCCTCCAAGTTGACCCCTCCTGTTCCCTCCTGTCTTCCAAGACCCACCAGGTTTCCCACACAGGGTCATCTATGAAAGCTTTTAGCATCTGTCTCCATTTCCACTGTGAGGACCTGTGCCTGTTTCTGGAATCTAGAGACTGCCTTGAGCCTCAGGGTGCTGCCTATACCTCATCAACTGCTAGCTCCCCTGGGAATCTGAGCCCGAGCCCAGGATGATCCAATAGTGTTGGGAAAGCCCTTAACACATGCAGTGATGGCTTCCTAGGTGGTAACACTTTTATGATCATGCCATGTATTCTTGATTCTGAGCTACCATCACCTATATAATGGGCCATCTTTGGAAGGAAAACAATAAAAAGCCTGATCTCTATTGTAAAGTGCATTATTATTTCAGGCTTGTTCAGTTTTAAATATGTCTGTGAGTTTTGGTGTTGAGGATCTACAGAAGCATGGGTTTGTTAGGCAGCAGGGCTAATTTGGGCTCAGCCATCAGGGCGTGTCCTTGGAATACCAGGTGATATGGTTTGGCTTTGTATCCCCACCCAAATCTCATCTTGAGTTGTATTTCCCATAATCCCTACATGTCAAAGGAGGGACCCAGTGAGAGGTGATTGGATCATGGAGGCAGTTTCTCCCATGCTGTTCTAGTGATAGTGAGTTCTCATCAGATCTGATGGTTTTATAAGTGTTTGGCAAGTTCCTCCTTTGCTCACTCTTCTCTCTCCTACTGCCTTATGAAAAAGGACATGTTTGCTTCCTCTTCTGCCATGATTGTAAGTTTCCTGAAGGCCTCCCCAGCCATGCAGAACTGTGAGTCAATTAAATCTCCTTTGTTTATAAATCACCAGGTCTTGGGCAATATCTTTATAGCAGTATGAAAACAGACTAATATACCAGGAATGCAGCCAGGCTCAAGGAGCCAGCTTCTCTCACAATGAGGCCAGAGCTGAGGGTGGGCCCGCAGGTGAGCACAGGTAACCAAGCACAGCTGAGCTCTGCCTCTCACACAATAAAGGGTATGACTCACTGGGCCCCACTCTGACCTCACCCCTCAATCAGGGAGTCATGATTCACTTGACCAACAGAGGCCCAAGAAGCGTTTGATCTCAAAAATCACTGATTTGGATTTTCCCAGTGAGAACACCATTCCAAACAGGGTCTAGGAGGAAAGCTAGTTAACTTGTGTTGGCCTCATTTTATGTCCTAAAAGGAGAAATGATAATTATTAATATAAACTAACAATATTAGGAACAACCATTTATGAAAGTATTTCTTTGCGTTAGGAATTGTATCAGAAGGTTGATATTATTTGAATTATTTTAGTCCTGTTAAGAAGCGGGCAAGGTTGGCATTACTGCATCCACCTTGCAGGTGAGGAAGCAGTCTCAGATAGGTTTAAAAATTAACTCAAGGTCATAATGTCGAGAGGTGAGGAAAACAAGAGGCAAAATTGTCTAATCTCCAGGATCCCTCATTCAGGGAGCTCCCCAGCCCAAGTCAGTTCAAACTGTTTCTGAACAGAAACAGTAACCTGGATACACCTGCGTCCATGTTCTGACTCCTTTATGCCATGTAGGCATGCCATGGACTCTGTGTTGGTGAATGACATGCCCTTTGGGGGCTGGAGCTGAGGGCTGAAGGCATGGAGGCTGAGAAAGGCCTCTTGACCTATTCATTCCCATGTCTCAGGACATCCTTGATTAAAAAAAAAATGGTAGCTGCACTATAGAATTGCAAGGGTGGCAGTGGCTAAAATATTTAAAAATGATTTTTTTCCACACATATGGGCAAGAGGTTATATTGTAAGTTCAATGCTAATCACAGTTATTTACCAAGAAAAAAACATCCATGTAAAAGGGCAGGGCATTTGTTTCCAAAAAACCCCTGCTTGGTTCTGCTATCGGCTGAGTCTGTCTCTACGGCAAGGAGCCGGGCAGGAGACGGCTCCGGCCAGAGCACGGGGATGATAAATAACTCACAGGTGTCAGACACACACAAGAATTACGCGTGTCTGACCTATGAGGGGATAAATCCCACGTCTCTGTCGATGGCCAGGGGATGCGTCTTTAAGTGTCATAAAAATTTAGCATTTTTTCCCCTTCCTAATTATCTTCTATAATTTTGCCAGATTTATTAAAATAAGATTTTCTGGGGGTTATTTTTTTTTCTTTTCACTGGTAGAATGTGCTCTTTAGTATCATTTTACATAATTTAATACAATTTGTTCCATCCATTGATTTTCATGGGGATACAAGCTGTTCGTTTGTGAGAAAGCTGGCATCGGCCAGAGTGCTGGCAAGACGGCACCTCGAGGAGCTCATTCTGGTTGCAAAGTTCGGTGGGGGCTTCAGCCATTTTTAAGGCAGGTTTAGTGGTGCCGGAGCCTGGGAGGCCTTTCCCCCGCTACTCCCATTTGGAGCCCCAGGAAGGAGGCCGTCTGCTGCCCCAATGGGCTCAGGAGCACCGTGGGCCCCTGCACGATTCAAGGAAGCTCTCCCCCAATGTGCAGTCTGATGGAGAAACACAGGTGTTTCTTAATTACTCGTGCAGAAGGGAAGGGGATGCCGGGCGGATGTGCGGTGATGGTGACCGCGCCAGAGAGGGAGCCTGGCCAGCGGCAGCCCGCTCCCCACATGGCCCCCACCCCGGCCACCTTGGTGCTGCATTTGGGAAGCCCTCACCTCCAGGCTGCCCTCCCTTCCTTCCCGGGTTTTCTTAATTCAGTTGGGGTTGTGGATATTTTAGGAATTAGCCAAACCCCTGAAATGTGGAGGAGAGACAGAATGATGGGACTGGCAGTAAGGTGGGGAGTACTGGGCCCTGGAGGGTGGGGGCTCAATGCCCCCTTTCATCTCGATAGGGCTCCTTCCTGAGCATGGGAGCTGAAGGGTGCTCCTTGCTCCCCCGCTATCTTCCTCCCTGTGGGTCTGTTTCTGGGGCTAGATAGATGGTTAGGTACCAGGGGAGGACATAAAAGTTCTAGGCTGGCTGGGTGCTCACGCCTATCATCCCAACACTTTGGTAGGCCAAGGCGGGAGGATCATTTGAGGTCAGGAGTTTGGAAACAGCCTGGGGAATGTAACAAGACCCCATCTCTACAAAAAAATAAGAAAGTAGTCAGGTGTGGTGGTACACATCTGTAGTCGTAGCTACTCGGGAAGTTGAGGGAGGAGGATCACTTGAGCCCAAAAGTTTGAGGCTGCAGTGAGCCATGGTTGTGACACTGCACTCCAGCTGGGTGACAGAGTAAGGTCCTGTCAAAAAAAAAAAAAAGGCTCTCTATGCTGGAGCTGGAAGACACCAGAATTGGGCTCCAGCCCTGCCTCCATTGTGCTGTGTGACCTTGGATATGTTACTTCACCTCTCTGGACTCCTAAATAATGACACTCTTAAATTTCCTCTTAAATAATGGCACTCAAGTTCTCTGTACAGGAGAGAGGGGTTCCACGGATTCTCTGAAGGCTCTCATATTCTATGAAGCTCTGAGCTGTAGAAGACACAGACCAGGGAGGAATTTTCCTGCTTTGCCCTTCCCCTGACATTGTCCTGCCTCTAGGAGTGGCCTGAGATGGGCAGAGGACCAGTGAGGAGAGGCGAAGATGGGAGCAATACCGCTCAGCTCAGCTCTGACCCTGCGGGCGCAGCTTGCAGTAATGGCTCAGCTCCAATGTGACCCACGGCCTCCCAGGGCTGGGTGGCTCTGGCCATGCCTGCTCCTTCTCTGAGTGTCCATCACGCCTCAACCCGGAACCCGTGTCCCCCGGCCCACCCCTGCTTCCCGTGGGAAGGGCCTGGAAACTGTGGCTGTCATGTCACACAGACAGACAGGGATGCAGCCTCCTCCCGGGTGGAAGGCTTTCTGCACGAGGGTGCCCCAGACAGTGATGAATCATCTCCCCTCCAGCACCCCTGGGGGAACGCTAAGTAGGCCAAATGAAATGATCCGAGCTGGCTGTGGGCCAGGACAGCAGGACTAATCCTTGCCTTTGTGGGAGAGCCTGGGGCCGGAGGGTCTGCCACAAGTCACAGCCGCCTGCTGCGATGCTGGCCCCGCGGCCCTGCCACCACCCCAGGACCCTGTAGGCCTCCTGACTGCTCCTTCAACTCCCTGTACTTTGCAACAGACATACAGCCCTGCACTGAGGAGGACAGAAAACATAGCACAGCACGCTGCAGAGCTCCAGCTCATCCAGGAGTCACTTTTTTTTTTTTTTTTGAGATGGAGTCTCACTCTGTTGCCCAGGCTGGAGTGCAGTGGCCTCGGCTCACTGCAAGCTCCGCCTCCCAGGTTCACCACATTCTCCTGCCTCCACCTCCCGAGTAGCTGGGACTACAGGGGCCCACCACCACGCCTGGCTAAGTTTTTGTATTTTTTAGTAGAGACGGGTTTTCACTGTGTTAGCCAGGATGGTCTCAATCTTCTGACCTCGTGATCCACCCTCCTCGGCCTTCCTTTATTTTTTATTTATTCATTTTTTTGTTTGACCGAGTCTCGCTCTGTAGCCCAGGCTGGAGTGCAGTGGCATGATCTCAGCTCACTGCATCCTCCGCCTCCGGGGTCCTGGTTCAAGCAATTCTCCTGCCTCAGCCTCCGGAGTAGCTGGGCTTACAGGCATGTGCCACCATGCCTGGCTAATTGTTGTATTTTTAGTAGAGATGGTGTTTCACCACGTAGGCCAGGCTGGTCTTGAACTCCTCACCTTGTGATTTGCCTGCCTCAGACTCCCAAAGTGCTGGGATTACAGGCATGGGCCACTGCGCCCGGCCCAGGAGTCACTTTTAAAGCACCTACCGAATGCCCACACCTGCGGGAGGGAGAGGAGACTGGGCCCTCTGCAGCTGTTATGTATGGGGCTTAGACTTTGTGTGGCACAGCAGGGCACCAGGTATGGAGAGCGGTTATCACTGAAGGCTTGCTCAGTGCCAAGTGCTGGGCCAAGTGCTAGACAATTGCCTTTTATTTATTTAATTTTTTTTTATTTTATTTTGAGATAGAGTCTTACTCTGTCTCCCAGGCTGGAGTGCAGTGGCATGATCACGGCTTACTGCAGGCTCGACCTCCCTGGGTTCCGGTGATCCTCCTACCTCAGACTCCTAGGTAGCTGGGACCACAGGCAGGTGCCACTGTGCCTTTCCAATTTTTGTATTTTTGTAGACAGCGTTTTGCCATGTTGCCCAAGCTGGTCTCAAACTCCTGGGCTCCAGCCATTCACCCACCTCGGCCTCCCAAATTGCTGGGGTTATAGGCATGAGCCATCACGCCCAGCCTGATAATTGCGTTTTAAATTCTTGCAACAGTGCGATGAAGTGGATGTCCTTATTATCTCTTTTGTAAAAGAAGGGGCAAGGCTCAGAGAGGTCAAGTAACGCTCAAGGTTACAGAGCTGGTGAATGCAGAACCCGCCTTGTGCTGGCCTGCCTGCAGGCCGCAGTGAAGGGGTGCTATGACCTGTCCCTCAGTCCTCATAGGCTTTGGCACTGTTTGTGGGTCTGGAATCGGCTGGGAGTTTCTCTGCTCCTCTGGCTCCCCTATGCCGTTTGTCAACCAGTGTATCCACACTCACTCCATTCCCTTCTGGGGCCGGGCAGGGGAAACGCCAAGGGCAGGGGCAGTGAGGGTCCCTCCTGCACAGCAGCTCACAGGGAGACAGGCACAGTGGTCCCTGCTTAGCCAGAACCGGGTGATCTGAGCAACCCCGTGCCGTCCAAAACCACCAGGAGAGAACACCCATTCGTGGGCAGCTCCACTCCCTTGTTTCTGCCAGGGAGGGCATTGGGCACAGCTCAGCCCTGACTTTGAGAAAGTGTGAACTTAAAAAACAGCTACTGTCTAGGGAAGAGAGGGTCGTTCTTTTTACAAAAGTTTTATCTGCAGAATGTGAGTGACAGGGTGGGCCAGAGAGCGCCAGGGGCTACAGCTGGTACCTTGCTGGGTTGGGCAGGCAGGAGAGGTTGAATCAGGGCATTCTTCATCCATTCATTCTCTCATTTGTTCATTTATTCATTGAACAATATTGACTGAGCAACTCATATATCTCAGGCACTTTCTATTAGGTTGGTGCAAAAGTAATTGCGGATAATTGCAAAAGTAATTGCACCAACATAATAGATTTGGAAGGCAGGATACATCAGTAAATAAAGCAACCCAATCCTCATTCTCCAGGAAGTATCACCTGTGTGTGTGTGCGTGTGTGTGTGTGCATGTGTGTGTGTTTGCGTACCTGCGTGTGTGCACACATCCTGCATTTGCATGGCTGTGTGTGCCTGGGCATGCGAGAGCATGAATTTCCTGGAAGAGAAAGGAGATCCCGGGCAGGAACAAGAGCAGGGCTGGGCCTCCGTTTCAGCCCTGGCCCACAGATCCTGCCAGCAGCTTCTGCTGAGAGGGGAGCTTTGAAAAATCCTCTGTTCCCCAGAAAGCCCTCCTTGGCACAGCCGACCTCCCTTCTGCCTGCTCTTCCTATCTTAGGGGCTGCGACTGCTTCCCAGGCTCAGGCTGGGTCACTGTCAGGACTCTCTACTGGGCCAAGGTCAGCAGAAACACCCACCCAGGGCTTCAGGTGAGGCCAGGCTGGCGCCACGGGGAGGCTCCCTTTTATTGCTCACCCAGCCACTTGCTGAAAAATTAATTTGCACGTGAATCACATTTATTGAGACCTTCTGGATCAGATAACAGATGCAGACCAGCCTGTTCTGCAAGGCCATCCAGAGAAGAAATCCTAAAAAATTCAGTGGACAAAGGGATGCCTGCTGGCCGAGGCTCGCTCCTAGATCGAGCCCCTCCCTCGAGGTGGGCTTGTATTTGGAAGGCTCCCCTGGCATCAGAGGCTCCAGGCTCCATCCTGCGAGGGCTCCTGGAGCGGAGGCTGGGCCGTGCAGCCGGGCACTCCCGACCGGCTCTCTGGATTGGTTCTCCTGTAGCCCCTCGGAAGCAACCAGGAGCCGGCCCTCCCCTCCCTGGCCATCTGCTTGAAGCATCTGGTGATCAGGTGCAATCCCCACACCGGAGCATTCAAGCTGAAATGTGCAGTCACCTTGCCACCCACACTCGCTTTTGTTACGCGGCCAGGCTGCCCCTCATTGTGTCGGGGAGAACAGTTTGGGGATGGAAATCCGACTGCTGGCACTGGGAATTCACCATGGCTGAGTCGAGATCCTGCAGGCCGAGAGGCTGGCCCAGTCTCCAGACCCGGCTGTCCCCTCCCACCAGGGTCTATGGACATGTCTCCAGCAAATGGGCGGGCTTTCCAGAGCAGGGAGAAGATTGCTCACAAACGTCCTCTTTACCCCGCTGGGTCCAGCAGGTCTCAGATATTTGGATCCTGCCGTAAAGGAGAAATGCTCATCAGTTTTATGCCTCCACCACTATCTAGGAAGGAAAGGGTGGGTTGCTCCCAGCGCTACTGCTGGCCTGGAGTGATCGGTGGCTCTTCAAGGGGTGATTCCCTTGGTTACCAGTGAGGGGGGATTGGGAGAAGTCTCAGGACCTACTCCTGAGCCCGACTGCTTCTGTGCTAACCCAAGCGTCTTGGAGGGCAACGTGGGTGTCTGTATTGTTGAAAACACTCTGCTCTTCAGCTTTAATAAGCACTCGAGGATTAATATGGGGGAATTTTCATCACCAGAGAGTCCATTTCATTTTCTGAGCTACTGACGACTCAGCTGAGAGCTGCGGACTCCCTGCACCAAGAGGTGCTTTTGTTTGATTTTCAGTCTTGTAAAGCACGGCGCCTCGTGCCACCTCCCCAAACCGCTATAGGCCTGTCCTCACGGCTGCCAGAGCCCATAGGCATTACATTTAGCGTTCTTCTCCTGGTGGGGGTTCAAGGTAAAGATCTTCTCACAGAGGACAGAATTGGCCCACATTTGAAACTATTAACTGTGAGTAATAGTTCACTGGAAGCAGTCTCTTTGGGTTTGGGTTTGGGTTTTAGTAGCTCTGTATGAGCTTAAAGATGAAAGTGATATCCTACTATGTGCTGGGGATGCATTTTCTGTTCTTCTTTCTACAATAGCCATGGGCATTACTCTAGAATGTTGTTACATGAAGAAACACCAAGAAACATGTCTGTAAAAACTAGAAGTGCAGCCTGGTGAGGTGGCTCACACTTGTAATCCCAACACTTTGGAAGGCCGGGGCGGGAGGACCGCCTGAGGTCCGGAGTTTGAGATCAGTCTGTCCAACAAGGCAAAACCCCATCTCTACTAAAAATACAAAACTTAGCCGGGTGTGGTGGCGGGTGCCTGTAATCCTAGCTACTCAGGAGGCTGAGGCAGTAGAATCGCTTGAACCTGGGAGGTGGAGGTTGCAGTGAGGCAAGACCACGACGTTGCACTCCAGCCTGGGCAACAGAGTGAGACTCCATCTCAAAACAAACAAACAAACAAACAAACAAACCAGAAATCTGTCTCCACCCCTCCCAGTGTTAATTGTGACAAGCAGTTTGATGTTGCTTAAGTCACTGCTGGCTGAAATTAGTGAGAGATTTTATTCTTGAAAGACACAGAGAAAACAGAAAGAAATCAAAATCCCTGACTGACTCCATTAGTTCGTCTCAATCCCAAGGTATCTTATTTAGATGATCTGGAAGATAGAATTCATGGGTATGGACAGTTAAAGGGTGGAGAGAGGAGGAAGAGGGCTGTGGATTACAGATTTCTGGATGGTCCGTGACATGCCTGTTGTGAGAGTTCTACCAGTCAAGCCCTTTGCAATAAGATGATCAAAGAGGAAGATACTTACCTTTTAAATTTTTGGAAACTCTCAACATTCCATAATTGATCCACTTCCTTAGTGGAAAAATACGACAGCCAAAAGTCTTCAATCTTAGATACTGGAATGAAAGCTAAGGTTGCTCACAGGTATAGAAGAAGCTGATTGTGGTACCAGATAGAATCTAGCTATTAAACTCTTCCATAGGAATAGATAGCTCAGGATGTCAATATTCAATTGTATTTATTCTTATTTTTATTGTGTATTGGCAAATTCTAGTTTTATATAATTATGAGGTACAAAGAGGAGTTATGGTTTTAAATACGACGTGGGAAGATTGAATTAAGCTGATTAACATATCCCGTCACCTCAAATATTTAACTTTTTTTATAAGAATATTACAAATTTACTCTCCGGTGATATTGAAATGTAACAAACTCAACTATTAGCTATATTTGCCATGTAATGCAATTGATCTAAACAAAAATTCGAATGTGTTCCTTCTATTGAACTGAGTCTTCAACTTCTGGTAACCACCATTCTGCTCTCTGCTTCTATGAGATCAATTGCTTCAGAGCCCACACTTAAGTGAGAACACCCAGTATTTGTCTTTCTGTGTTTGGCATACTTCACTTGGCATGTTCCCCAACTCCATCCAGATTGTCACAAATTATATTAGATTTTATTTTTATTTGATTTTTAAATTTTTTAAATTTTTAAATTTTTTTGTAGAGATGGGGTCTCACTATGTTGCCTAGGCTGGTCTTGAACTCCTAGGCTCATTCAATTCTCCTGCCTCAGCCTCCCAAAGTGCAGGGGTTACAGGCATGAGCCATTACACGTGGCCAATATTAGATTTTAAACACCCCCTAAGGATCTTTAATTTTAAAGATGTCATCTTTTTCTTTCCTTCTTTTAATCAGCACGTGAGTGTAACATGTGGTGCTATTTCCCTCATGAAACGTTGCCTGTACTAAGCATGTGCCTGAAATGACACTGCCCCTGCCCCCACCTCCATCGTACCCCTTCCCAGGAGCTCAGGCTGCAGGAAGGTCATTTCCATTGCATCCCTGTGCTAGCTGGGCAGACCATCCCTACTGGCGTTAAAGACCCAAATGTCTTTCTCTCCCGGCTCTTGGTGGAGCATGAAGACAAGGTCCCATTGGCTTAAGGCGCGGTGCTGGCTTTCCCCGATGGTTGTGCCGTAAGTTAGCAGGATAAGTTTGACAGTAATTTAATTTTCATTGACAAATGCTGTCATAATATTGAGAACAAAGTGATATATTGTATCAACAGTAGTGGTCGACGCTCAGCCAGTCATATGGACTGGGCGAGCACCATATGGTTCTTCTAAGCTCGACTTGGAAAGCTCTGGCTAAGAACTTGACAAGCTTAAGATACCAGTCAGGAAAAATGATTACCCTTGAGAAGTTCCTGCCATGCCTCTAGTCTCTGAATTTCCTAGAGAAAAGGAGGGAGTGGTTCCTGGGTACCAGCCAGGGTCCCCCATACCCCTGGTCGGAGCAGTCCTTCAAGGGCACCTTGGAAGGAGTGTGTCCCCCACGCACCGGGGCCAGCCGCAGCCAAGCAGATTCTCTGCTGACAGCTGGCATAATCGAAAGTCCTGAGATGATAAAACACCATTGATTTCCTGTTGGTTTGTGTTTGTTCCTGGCTGTGGTCCTCTCCATTTAATGCCGGTGAATGTTGCATCCACGCGTGTGAATGAGGCCAGGACCGAAGTCTGGCCCACGTTACGGACTCTCACAATCCAACCAGAAAGGGGATGGGATTTTCATTTCGGGAGTGCAGCTCGTTATGGCTGCATCTCCAGACCCCCTTCTGAGCCAATCAGAGCCAGAGCCGTGAGTAGATTACGTGTCAGTCTTTGTGTGCCTGGGTACGTGTGTGTCTGACTGAACTCTTAGCCAAAATCTCAGCTAGATGATTTGACCAAAAGTGTCACCACTGTCAAAAGCAGTCTCCATTTGTTCTGCTTTTCTAACACTGAGCTTATTTTAATTCTGGTTACTGTACATAGAAAAAAACAAACGATGAGCAAAGTTACAAACAGGCTGGGAGAGAAGAAAGCCGTGTGTGTGTGTGTGTGTGTGTATGCGCGTGCCCCACACGCGCATGTTTAGGGACACACCATATCCCCATGCACATTCGGCTGGTGTCCTTGTCTGGCTTGCCAAACGTTCAGGGACCTTCCATTCTCTGAAGGATTCCCATCCCAAACAACACTAAGTAAAGAAACAGGCATATGGCGTGGATTGGAGATGGTGCAGTGTTGGCACAGCCCTTCTGCTGTGGTGAACAGGTATCTGGAAAAGATGACAGTCCACTTCTGCTCTTTTTGGAGTTTATCATTTATTTGGATTTTGTGGTTGTTGCTTTGTGTTTATTATTATCTTAACAAAGAGAGGGAGAGTGTGCAATTCACAAAACTGGGCACTGGTACAACTGCTTTCCAAAATGGCTCCCTGCCTGAGCCAGGGCTGTCCTTCTTGCAAGGCACTCTCTTGTCCCACCCTGCGTGGATCCTCAGCTCCCAGACACTCTGGCCAGGAGCAAGGGCTGCCTGCAAGGTGCAGGGGGAGCATCTAAGTGCAGAAGGTTCTCTGGAGGCCCCAAGAGCTCCTGGGTGTGGCTGGGGGTGTCCTTGGTCTTGAAAGAGAGTGTTGACTTGAAAAATCAGGGCAGATTGGAGGAGCAGCTGCCCTCCTTGTGGATGGCATCCGTTGGTGGCTGTGTAAAGAGGAGTTCCGGACTGCCTCCCATTACCATTTCATTACGTGACAGCAGACCCATACACAGATCCATACGCTGCCTCTTGGATGGGGTTTCCAAACACAGCAGGACACTGCGGAGAGTGCTTACCTCCTCTCCTGCCTGCTGGAAACCCAGCTCCCTGCCATGTGGCGCTTTCTGAGCTGAGGCTGCACGCTCTCCTGGGGTACTCCAGCTGATGGGTGCCCCCAGAGGATGAATGAGCCTTTGGAGAGCTGTGCAAGGTGCCAGTGGCTGCAACATTTTCCAGAAGGGTCTGGAGAGAATGTGTCAGGAAAACACCAAGCTGAAGGATGTTTACTCTCCCGGGTACCTCTGGGCTTTGGAATCTTGCTTGGTGGAGCCCTGGGGTGGGGTGTCACCCCTTCACAATGGTGGTCAGCCATGAGACATGGTGATCACCTAAGAGGAGCTGGCTTTTCTTATCTAGGCCGGACTCACCAGCATTTTAATGATGAGGGAAATGAGATAACCGGGTCCTACACAGACAGGGAAGGTGAGAGGGTGGTTGGCCCTATCTGCTGATTCCAGGATGGGTGATCTTCTCCCCCCATGGCTGTGTAGGGGAAGGGATTGGGGACTGGATGCATGTCCTGGCTCCACTGTGGCTGAGCAAAGATTCCCATCCTCATGAGGCCCTTGTCTCTTCATGGATAAAAGGAAAGTATCGCTTGTGAAAAAATGATGATTCCCCATGTTCTTCAAGTAAGAGACTCCCTGCCTTCCTGGGGATTTATCATCTTTATGTTTAAAGAGAAAAGTCCATGGGGTGGAAGCACAAAAAGTTATTCTTTCTCTCTGTTTAAACCTATTTTGTGATGTTGAATTTCCCCCACCCATTTCGGGTGAGATCTAGGCGAGGTCCCACAACATTTTTGGTCACTTTGGAATAACACAGGGTCTTTATGTGCCTTTGAGTCACAGAAGAGCCTCATTTTGGTCATGGAAGCACATGTTTCAATGTCACACTCCTAACTCCAAGCTTCATGTAGAGTGGGATCATCTTCTGGACCTGGCTGCAACCTGCTGCGGGCCTGTCTTCTCTGGTCCCTGGCCTCGTGTTTTCCTTTCTCCTACCCGTTCTGGCTACCGTGGTTTTCAACAGCGTCCGCAGAAGAAGTCAGGGCTGGAAACATGGCCATGACAGTTGTTTTTCTCCTGGGCTGGATCCTTTCTGGAGTTCTTTGGGCTCTCCCACATCTTTAGGATTCTGTCACCTAGAGTTTGGGCATGTTGCCTCTGGCTGGCTGCTGGCTGCTAGCCCTTCAGGAGTGAACATCCAGTGTCTTCCTGGTTGTTTCATCCTTTTAGGCAGCCTCTTGGGCAAAGTCCTTGACAGCATTTTTATGCAGAGGGTCCTTCCATAGTGACCCACATCTGGACCTTGGGAAATATTCTTCACATCTTCCAACAAACTCAAACTGGAACCTTTCCCCATACAGGCCTCCTTTCAACCCAACCTAAGAACAGTCTCTAGTCTTTCCACTTTGGCATAGCTGGGTATCATGTCCCACTGACACCAAGGGACATGGAACAGGTTCTCTTTGAGAGTCCACCAACTGGGATTGAAGTGAAGGAAGCAACCTCTGTCCATCCCCCATGGAAGGAGGGCTGGTAATAACATCACACCCACCAACTCTTTCCAAAGAACTCCTCTATTTTGCAACTGTCTGCCTTTTCAAATTCAATCCTTCTATAGACTAAAATTGGGTCTTGGCATGAGGTTGAGGATACTTCTTGGCCAGTCTTCCTTCTCAATTTGGATAAAGCAAGCATTCATCCTTTACACTTTGTGGTCAGACTTTTGGAGTTTCCATCTAAAGAGTAACAAAAGCACATATTTTAACATCTTTCTACCCTTGATGATCACATAGCTCTTCTTCCATTCCAAACCCAAATCTTTTTCTGGAGCATCATTCTTTTTTTCTCTTTTGAGATACTTGGCGAGAGTAGAGTTTGTTAGTTTTGCACTTACAATAGCCCTTCTGGTACATAAACATTGATTGAGCTAGTTGCTTCTCACCTTGCTTTTCTGAGAAAGGCTGTGTCTTTTTTTTATAGCAAGGGTTAGACAAAGGCAGCAAGGTATTTCGAGGGGTTTTTTTGCAAGTTTGGTGTTATGTAGACAAAATAGGTTGCCTCTGTACTCTGTCTTTTAGTCTGCTGTTGGATGTCTGGGACGTCATAGCACAACCTAAACATCCTTGTGGCTTACTCATGGACCACCCAGAAGTAGTCCATGCAAGCCCTGAAAACCCTTTCCTGAATGTTCCAGTCTGCATCAGACAACCTGGTATCAGCTCCAGGTCTGTTGTGTTGACACTGCTTCTGGTCTCTGGGAAACACTGAGGTCAAGCTTGATGAAAGGCCAGAAAGCCAGGCCAGGGTGGCTGGTCATTCTCAACCCAGACCTCTGTTCCATTTTAGCGTGTCTCCTCCATCAGTCATAAGGACTTTTAGGGTCTTAACATCTCACACTGCTGTGTTAGTCTGTTCTAGATTTGCTATAAGTACATGAGACTGGGTAATTTATAATGAAAAGAGATTAAATTGGCTCACAGTTCTGCAGGCTGTACAGGAAGCATGATGTTGCATCTGCTCAGCTTCTGGGGAGGCCTCAAGAAACTCACAGTCATGGTGGAAGGTGAAGTGGGAGCCAGCACTTCACATGGCCTGAGCAGGAGGAAGCGATCTCAGGAGGAACCAGATCTCAGGAGAACTTACTCACTATCATAAAAACATTACCAAGGCGGGTAGTGCTAAAAACCATTCATGAGAAATCTTCCCCCATGATCCAGTGACTTCCCACCAGGCCCCACCTCCAACATTTTACAACTCTCTACATCACATTTGAGTGGGGACAGAGACCCAAACCATATCAACTGTTTAGTCTTCTGACTAACTGGGGAGAATTTGTCTGGGCTTCTGCAGGGACTGTAAGGTAGTCATGGGCCAGATTAGCACAAGAGCAAAACTTTATATATCTTTGAAGTCAGGAACAGGACACATTGCTGTATTAAGCAAATGGAATCTTCTTCCAGCTAACTCTTTCTTGAAGTGTTTCAAAACTGTCTAGCTCTGAATTTCAGATATTGTACTCTTAGTCTCACAATTTCCAGTTGATTTCTTTTGGTGATTCCCATTTTCTACCTAAACTCCTTATCTTGTCATCTATTTTCTTAAATATATCAGTGTAGTTATTCTAAAGTCTGTAACTCTAGAACTCAATATTTGGATCTTCTGTGGGCCTGATTACATTAGCTGTTGCCTAATTTTCTGTCTTTGTTTTTACTCATTTGGTCGTATTTCCTGGTGTACCCGGTAATTTTTTTCAAAGGTCAGACATGGTATATACAAATTTTAGAGATGCGTTTTGGCTCTGTATGAGAACTGACAAACAGGAATGTAATGTGAACCACCCATGTCATTTAAATTTTGTAGTAGCAACATTAAATAAGCATGAATACATAGTTAACTATTTTTAAGAATGTATTTTGTTGTATTTAACCTGGTATACCCAAAGCATTATCATTTGAACAGCTAACCAATATAAAGAGTATTAATGGGACATTTTATGTGTCTTTTTGTACTAAGTCTTGGAAATCCAGTGAGTGTTTTACCCTCATAGCACTTATCAGTTCTGACAAAGCCCCATCCCAAGTTCCCAGTAGCCACATGGCCATCAGCTACCCTGTTGTACAGCACAGTTCTGGATGGTGTTATCTTCCTCTAGGGAGGATTTACTTTTGTTTCCACTAGGCCATTAGGCTTGGGGAAGATCACCTTAAGTCAATCAGAAATTGAGCAGATTTTAAGGATTTATTTCTTATCTGTTCTTACTCCTTACTTTGCCCTTTTAGGGGTAACGAATAAGTGTGCAGGGTGCTTATCAGGAAACTTCTGCCTTACCAAGCCCTAGATTCTGGTGTTTATCTTCTTGGTCCCTTGGACTACGGATGTCTCTGCTTTGCTTCTCAGCATCTCATTGGCTGCCATTTGTAAGTTCACAACTATCTCAAGGGGAAAAGCAAAGTCAAAAGCCCAGCATTCTGTGCTCCTTCCTTTTTAGAATCTTGACCTGTCAAGTCCTGGCTCCTTTGATAACTCTATTACACCTTGAAATTATTTATATACACACATACTGGCCATGTGCTGCGGCTCATGCCTGTAATTCCAGCACTTTGGGAGGCCGAGGTGGGCAGATCACCTGAGGTCAGGAGTTTGAGACCAGCCTGGCTAACATGGTGAAACCTCCATCCCTACCAAAAAATACGAAAATTAGCTGGGCGTGGTGGCGCATGCTTGTAGTCCCAGCTACTTGGGAGGCTGAGGTGGAAGGATCGCTTGAATCCGGGAGGCAGAGGTCGCAGTGAGCCAAGATCACGCCACTGCATTCCAGCAAAAAATTGGTTATATACACACAAATACACATCACTATTTTTTTCATGCAGCTTTTCTAGTTGTGCTCAATAAGACAGTTGATTTGTTACAGGCTCTTTTACTATAGCCAGAAGTAGAAGTAAAATAACGTCTTAAATAACTAAAACCAGATTTTCCTCCCCTGTTTGGCAATCAGCACTGTTTCAGCCTTTGAGAGAAAACTTATTTCTTTACTTCTGACTCAGCACACCAAAATCTCTGGGGAAGAAGATTATCTCCCCAGTTCTAAGGACTGGCAAATTGAGGCATCGTAAGATTGTGCCTCGCAAGAGTCAGGCCCAAGATCCTCCGGGCTTCTCCCTGCACTGTCCTACCAGCCTGCATGGCAGGGAGGTTTGCTGACCTGGTATTTGTACTGGGAGCTCCTGAATACCCCTCTGTGCAGGCACAGGCACTGCATATTCTATATGAAGTGGCAGCAGTGGCCATCATTCCAGGCAAGCTTACAGTTTCACAGAGATCAGAGGCACATTCAAAGGACACTCATTTCTTATGCAGCATTTACTGAGATATTGTCTTATACCAGACCTGGGTTAGGGCCTTGTGTCAGCAGCAGAATGCCATCATTCACAGCCCTGCTGTTGGGGAGCACGTCTCCTGGGGCACATCCTGGTTTGGTATGAAGGCCCTATCTGGGACATAGACACAGAATGCTGTGGACACATGAAAACCCTATGCGGCTGTACACATTCCCACCTGCGTAAGTCTCTAGTTCAGCTTCAGTATCGCTTAGTTATCTCTGGATCGGCAGCTAAGACCTTATAATATTTCAAGTATAAAATATTTAAATAAAACATTTTACCATGTTAGTGAGATAAAATCTTTAGCATTAACAGAAATTTTACTTTTTCACAAAAATGGAAGTTAACTGAAACTTACTTTTAATACACTACGTTTAACCCAATCTGTTTTGCTTCTCAAAAAAGAAATCAACCTGTGTTTTCTTGAAAGAAAAGCAAATTCCATTTTTTTTCTGTTCTGATTATTTAAAAAATAGAAAAAACTCCCAGACATTGCTTACTGCATGAAGAATGCCACAGTTTTAGTTTATCTCCTTTCAGCTTTCTTCCTGTGCCTAGCTTTTATGGAATTGTAATCTTACTGTCATGTGATTTCTGCATGTCATATACATGTAATATATATGTGTAGTATGAAATTTTTTCTCATGTTATTAAAAAGTATATGTATAAATGTATGGCTACACTAAAATATCATTATATGGTTATTTACACTATTGTTGAATATGTCGACTGTTTCCAATTTTTTTATTATTACAAATATAATACAGGGAATGTCTTTGAACATAAAGGCAGCTCCTCTTATTCCCCCTTCACCCTCGTGCTTTAGAGTATTTCTCTAGGGAAGACCACCAGAAATGGAATTACTGCATCAAAGCAATGGAATATTTACATCCTCTTTCACTTAATTTTAAGCCTCAGATTTACTCCTCAATGGGAAGTCACTTCCCGCCAAATCTCAAATCCAAGACAGGAATTAGGTGGCTTCTCTTGGCCGAGATGTAATGCCTGTCCCAAGATGAGGAGACCTAGAGGAAGGCAGTAAAGTGGGGCAAATCTTTGAAGGTGTTTGAGGGGTTGGTCGTGGATGGAAAAGAGATCCTGATTGCAAAGCCAAGGATAATAGTACAAGCCAAAGGAAAGCCTATTTAATGAGATTGGCCATGCACTTGCAGGAAAACCTTTTGAGAAAAAAGCACAGCAAAGTCTGCGGGACCACCTCCCTCTGCAATGGCTATGTTGATGGGGGCCATTGCTGATACGGTGTGGGTGTTGGATTTTGGGAACCGAATCCTATTTTAGATGCATTGTGAGCTGAATCTTATTTTAGATTGACTCATGTAAGGAACCCCGTGGTGACTCTATAAATCAGAAAGTTCGTTTGCATTGCAAATCGCCCTTTCCTAAGTAATCTTCAGCTCCTTAATTTTACAAATTGTATATTGGAAATCTTTTATTTCTGTATATTGGTTGTTGCAAAGTACACTTGGAGGACACTTGGGGCCCATTTCAACCATGGAGTTTGGGGGTCTTGTTGCAGTAAAGTTCTTCTAGTCAATCCTTCCCTGGGGTTTGAGGACAGTCTGTCCTCCATCTCTGGTGGACAGCTGATGGCATTTGCCTTCCAGGTTAAGCCCCAGTGAGAAAGTCACTGCCAGGACCTGCAAATTGAAGGAGAAATGGACCTCAAAAGCTTCAGAGGAGACTGAAATGTGTTGGCTGATTAGAAGGTAGAAGGTCAGAGAGAATAGAGAAAACTCAAGGCGTGAGCTGAGCCTTGGGCTCTCATTACGGAGGGGAGGCTGAAGTTTCAGAAGGAAATTTTGATCATCAGAGGTGCCTGTAGGAGGTCCTCGACTCTAGCAACAGATTAGATCCCACTGAGAAAGGAGAGACTGTTGTGCTGCAGACCGGTTTTCCAGATGGGTTTCAGGAGATGATGCAAAGGCTTTGTCTGAGGGTGAGATGGATGAGTCAGTCAGTGCCTTCTTTGAGTGGATCAAATATCAGTAGACTTGGATCTCTTTGTCCTGAGCACCTGAGTGAAAGAGGCTGTGTGGGGGGTGAGAGCCCAGCTCCCTGAGGGACACAACTGAGGTGTCTGTCTAACAATGGCCTCAGCACTGAGGCTTTCTCTTATCCTTTTATGTCAACTCCCAAAGCCATGGAGCTGAGCCTTAGAAACATTGTTCAAAAGTCATATCATAAGTTATGACCTTTCTTGAAGTATTTATAATGACTGATTGGATTTCATAAGTAAAGCCAGATTTGCATAAATTAATAAAATATTTCACTGGGTAGCATCCTTTCTCAAGTTATTGGGGATCCTGTGGTGGGGGGACGGGTGCTTCTTCTCTTGCTGGGTTCATGAATCTAACATTTCCACTGGGACTGTGTCCTCCATCCCAGCCTTGGCTGCTGAAAACTGTGCTAAAATGTCACTGAACTTTGCAAGTTACTGAATTTGCTGGGGTATTACTTAAATCTCCAAACCTAATTGGAGGTGGATGTGAGAGAAACACTCTAAGACCCACACTCGACTTGGGAAGATTGGGAAAGAGTCCCATGATGTCACGTCCCTGCTGGGGCTTGGTGGAAAATTTATACAAGTATCAGTAATTATTTAACAATCACCTTGTCCTAAACTTTTATACCATTTATACAGTGTTTAATTTACATTGATTTCTTCATTTTACATGTAGTAATTAATTTTGTCTTACTGACAGATGATTCTCAATGACTGATTTCAAGACACATTCCGGACAGGTACTTTTTAACCCTTCGTTTTGCTTCAAAAAGCCTTATTCTACTCTGGGGTTCTGCCAGCTATCACAAAGCAATTTCTGGAGGGGGGGTCTTGGGGGACCAACCTGTGTGGAAGCAGGGAGGTGGGAGGTGAGTTTTCATGCAGATTGTATGTTCACTTAGGGTAGCTTTGGGTGGAAGATTGGGAGTTGGGTTGGGGAGGTGGTGCTTAAATCTCCCCCAGTTAACCCTTTTCGCCTCTTAGTGAATATTGCTTTAGGCCATGCTTGAGTGAACTCCAGGATATTAGAAAAAATTTTCTTTGCTTTAGAAAGCAAAGTAGAAATTCCCAAATTCAATTTGAATCAAAAATCGGGGGGAAGTGATAGAATGAACCAAATTGAAAGACAAACATTTTTTGTTATTGATGTCACATTTCAATCTCTGTTACATGTGTTGTAAATGTCATCTGTCCGAAGGTGAGAGCTTCAGAGACAAGTGTTTAAAATGGCAGTGGAGCCACAGATAACAAGTGAGCTCTATGGTTTAACTTTACTTGTTCAAGAAGTGCTTGTCCACTTCAGTTGTCCCTGGGAGACGTTGGAAGAGGGATCTGCAGTCAAAACAGAGTGGGGTGCATTTTGATCTGCTATGCTTAGCTGTTTCTCTTTATATATATATATTTTAAAATTTCCTCCTTCCTTTCATTCTTACTTTGTAATCTCTAAGTATGAATTCATAACTATTTGGTTTAAAGTATGTACATCTCCAGAGTTAAAATGGAGAGAAAGCCTATAGTGGACATTTCTTTTTTTTATTATACTGTAAGTTTTAGGGTACATGTGCACAACATGCAGGTTAGTTACATATGTATACATGTGCCATATTGGTGTGCTGCACCCATTAACTCGTCATTTAACATTAGGTATATCTCCAAATGCTATCCCTCCCACCTCCCCCCACCCCACAACAGGCCTCGGTGTGTGATGTTCCCCTTCCTGTGTCCATGTGTTCTCATTGTTCAATTCCCACCTGTGAGTGAGAACACGCGGTGTTTGGTTTTTTGTCCTTGCAATAGTTTGCTGAGAATGATGGTTTCCAGCTTTATCCATGTCCCTACAAAGGACATGAACTCATCATTTTTTATGGCTGCACAGTATTCCATGGTGTATATGTGCCACATTTTCTTAATCCAGTCTTTCATTTGTTGGACATTTGGGTTGGTTCCAAGTCTTTGCTATTGTGAATAGTGCTGCAATAAACATACATGTGCATGTGTCTTTATAGCAGCACGATTTATAATCCTTTGGGTATATACCCAGTAATGGGATGGCTGGGTCAAATGGTATTTCTAGTTCTAGATCCCTGAGGAATAGCCACACTGACTTCCACAATGGTTGAACTAGTTTATGGTCCCACCAACAGTGTAAAAGTGTTCCTATTTCTCCACATCCTCTCCAGCACCTGTTGTTTCCTGACTTTTTAGTTATCGTCATTCTAACTGGTGTGAGATGGTATCTCATTGTGGTTTTGATTTGCATTTCTCTGATGGCCAGTGATGATGAGCACTTTTTCCTGTGTCTTTTGGCTGCATAAATGTCTTCTTTTGAGAAGTGTCTGTTCGTATCCTTTGCCCACTTTGTGATGGGGTTGTTTGTTTTTTTCTTGTAAATTTGTTCGAGTTCATTGTAGATTCTGGATATTAGCCCTTTGTCAGATGAGTAGGTTGCAAAAATTTTCTCACATTCTGTAGGTTGCCTGTTCACTGTGATGGTAGTTTCTTTTGCTGTGCAGAAGCTCTTTAGTTTAATTAGATCCCATTTGTCCATTTTGGCTTTTGTTGCCATTGCTTTTGGTGGCATTTCATTAAAAATTTTTTTTGGGGGGAATCAATGCCTTGGTGCCTTAGCATCACAGGATATGACTATTATAGGACGGTCCTGTTATTATTAATGAGGAGGACATGTATCCTTCATTTTGCAACTTTTCATCCTCAGTGACCTTTTAAATATGGAAACTGTTGAAGTCACATTTTAATATTAATGAATGATGTAAAAGGTAAATGAAGTTCAAATTATTCTAATACCCGCATGTTAGGATCTGTGTCTATATCCATATCTTCTCCATAGGCTTGTCGTAACTTTATAAGTGGCAAAGGGATTTGAGTGCGAAGCCCCACAGATGAGGGCCATCTGCTAGTGGCTGCAGTCCACTTAGCGGATGGCACCACCCTGCAGCAGGGAGCTTCCCATCTAGACACGTATGTTCTGATGCTTTCGGTCATTATTCTGACCTAGACATTCACCAAGAATGAAGAAACATTCGTTTGGCGAGCAACATGTCTGCATTTTGGGAAAGTTCGCCATGCCGTTGCCCAGCCTGGCTTCTTGCTGGATAAGCTTTGGGTTGGAGCCCTGAGGACAGCAGGTCTCAGATCTAGTCATCGTCTTCTCCAGCCTCCTGCTACTGCATTCTGTAGTTCTGTCGCCCAGTGCGAGAGTTTGGCCCCTTTGGGGATTTCTGCCATTATTTTTTCAGAGAAGGTATTCAGCTCTGGTTTGGCTTGCAGCAACAAAGGTCTTTTTGTGTCTCACGATTCCTCTCCCCTCTGCCCCTTCTTTCATCCCTGTGGCATCTATTATTACCGTAATGTGACTAAGGGGGCCTTTCCCCCGTCATGTGACTCCCCAACTGTCCTGGTGGAAAATAGTATGTTCTCTTTTCCTTTACTTCCATCATTTCCACCTAAGCACAGCATAGCAGCCTCTGGGGAAAGAAGCGTGAGCCTGTGCACACATGTTCACGACTGTGTGTACACGTGTCTAGGAGCATGAATGTGCACAACGTGTGTTTAGGCAAGAGTGCATCTTTGCAAGGTGTGAAGGTGTGCTCATGAATGTCCCTATGTAATGTGTGAATGTGTGCATGTGCAGGCATGTGCGTGCTTCTGCGTGAAGCCGTCAGTGTGTACGTGTGGATGTGTGACTTTGCCGGTCAGTGGGCACAGCTGTCGATCATGCACTGTCCAGACCACAGTGCTTTAGTTCCTTCTAGACATTTTCTCCATCGTTATTTGTGTTAATTACTCAAATGGCAGTTAGTGGCTCTGCCCCCCGTTTGGTCACAGTCTCGTAGTATTTGAGGGATGGTCACGTATTCATCAGATTTCAATAAATCCTTTCCAATATTATTGCCCTTGTTGTATCAACTGGTGCCTGCCCTTCAACGTTACACCTGCAGGAGAATTCAACCACATTTGGGTGCATTTCCGAAGCAAGACCATTGATGTTCTATGTTTAAAAAAATTAATTAAAAAAACTCAGATCTCGGGAAATTCCAGCAGTCAGTCTCCTTTTTTTATCCTAATCTCTTCACAGTAATGCTCACAAGTACCCTTGGTCCAGACAATTCTTCATTCATTCTCCACCCCCCACCACACTCACACCCAAACTCCCTACCGCTGGAGATTAGTCCTTTGTGAATCAGTGCACAAAAGCTTTCTTAAAGTCCCAGTAAATTATACCCCTGGTTTCCCTCTTGAATTCCTTTTTGTTACTTTTTCAAAATATTCTATTAGTTTTGTTACGTATGATCTCCCTTTTGTGAATCCATGCTGAATATCTTTAATTAAATCATAACTTTCCCTATTTTGTCCCTGATTAGTGTTTCCAATATCTTCCCCACTGCTCAAGTCAAGCTTACTGGTGTTTAATTTCTTTGATCTCCCTTAGAGTCGTTATTAAATATAGGTGTTGCATAAGGGCTCTTGGCCACTGGTGCTTCTCCTGTTTCCCTGGGTGCTTTTAAAAGGTATTTGCTAACCGTTCCCCTGTTTCCTTGCCTCCTCTTGCACAAATTCTAAGATGGTTCCCATCTGCTCCTGGAGTTATCAGTCCTTAGACACTCTAATTTCTTTCTCACCTGTTCTGCTACTAGGCTGATTTCCTTCGGAAATATTTTCCTCTCCCTGGGAAATGCTTGTCTGTTGCTGGCATCTGCTTTCGTCTTCCCTTTATGGACATGAAAGCAAATAATTTATTTTTCATTTTCTCTAGAAGTCATCATCCCTCCTTCCAATCACCTATGTTCTATGTATGCCTCCTTGTGTTTTTAAAAGAGCATTATAAACCCAATTCCAGCACCTCCTTGCTAAGACCCCAATTTGGAAATGGTATTTCCTTTCCAAAGGGTTGATAGCGTCACCAACTTTTAATTTGGGGCAGGGAGTGCTGACCCTTTGCTAGCGAAACTGTTTTGGATGTCCCCAGCTGTTCTACAGCAAGCAGCATGAAGTCTTGAGGCTTCCCTGACAACTGGTGCAAGAGGGACCTGGCCCCATCTCCGGGTTTTAGGGAGCTATAAAGTTTCCCACGTGTCGCTTTGGAAATCTCTCATCTGAAGTCAGCTTCAGCCGGGAAGTTTGCCTTCACTTTTCTTCTGCTCAGTGCCTCCAATTTTCCTCACACCTGAGGGATGCATCGGTTCTCCTATGGCTCGCTCCCATTCAGGCTGTACTGTGGGCTCATCCTCAGATGGAATTTCCTTCCTTTTCTGCCTGTGTTCCCAGGACACAGACCAAAAAGGGCTGCCCCGTGCAGAAGGTGCACACTCACGGGCTTTCAGATGCTCTTAGCTGCAGGTGCCCTGTCAAGGGGCTGGGCCCACAAGAAACGGTTCCGAGTCCCCAACCTGCGGCCGCGTGGAAGCCTCCTCAGATGGCACTGTTCCTCTCAGCTTGACCTCATTTCCTTTTCCAGTACAACCCAGATCTGTGTGCTGAGACATCACTCTCAGGTAGTAAATTCTACACCAAATCGAAAGGCCAAATCCTTCCTGCAAACCCACAGGCGCTCGACCTACATCACACCAAGGAGCCTGGCCCCGATGGCTATCTCAGGACCCCTGGGCAGGGGCGGCAGAGGTGTGAGCCCCCACCCCTCCAGCACCAGCTACTGGCCTTCTGCAGGAGAGCAACTTCCCCAGATCAAGTGGCAGAAACGACATCAGCCAACGTTTCCACAGAGTATGAGTCATAAATAGTCCTTTTGACATTGTTTCACATCAAAAGGCAAGCAGCCTGTACTGTTCCCCGTCCCTCATCCCTAACACAGAAGTGCCTGAAATTTGCCCACAAACAAGGATTTGAAATTTTAAAAGCTCAATAAAGATAGTCAATAGACACATTCGAGTCAGTTTTTAAAAAGTGTTTTTAACTGGGTCAAATAGCATGTTACTTTGGGAAAAAATAAAGATCATTTAAACTGGTTCTTTCAGTTCACATGTTTTTGTAAACCGATTTCCTGGTGCAGACCTAGTTCAAAATATCATCCAGCAGTGCTGATGATAAACAGGTGGGCCCAGGGTTTCCTCTGAACTTTAGGGGGTTCTTGTTCACTGTTTCTCCGATCACTGTTTCTCCACTGAAAGAGTCTATAGTCCCTTCACTTCAGGGCGATGGGGTAGGATGGCTGGGGTCCTGATTCCATAGTTAACCAGGATCAACCCTGGGTCTTGAGCCACCTTGCTGTATGCCCGATAGCTGCCCCAGACAGGGAGGACAGTCCTCTGTCAGCCTCTGAGCAGTGTTCCAGAAGAAATTTATAGATGGACTTGGTGAGCAAAAAGTGAGAGTCACAGGTGCTTCATAATAATTACTTGCACATTTCCAGAATCGGACATTCTGTCATTTAATAGACCTAAAACTAAAAAGCTTTTGTCTGTGAAAGGTGACCAATAGAAACAGCATTTGGATTACATGATATCCCATAACTTAATCATATGGCTCTTAAGAGGGGGACATACACAGCTGTGTCTCACTAATATGCATGCAATATGTGTAAACTGATACGCTTTAATTCTAAACTTGTTTTTAGCAGGAAGAAAAAAGCATTTAGATGAGGAACATTAAGATTCAATATTAACCATTTTTTCCCCTTTGGGCAAAATTATTCATCACTTGATATTTATTAAAGCAGCATTTTGCCATGTGTTTTTTTTTTTTTGCCATTGTGAGAGGCATCCTGCTACTGATTTTCCAAACATCCTCAAAGTTATGTGGCAAAGTGAAAAAGACAGGAACAGCCAGTAGCCCCTTTGGGGTCACAGGAAAACAATAGACCTGAAAGATACACACTTGTTCTTTTGAAGCCCGAGAGTCATCCTAACCCCTAGGACCTAGTGACAGGGGCAAAGTTGGAGTAATTAATTTAGAAGGGGGCTGACTGGTTTTCCACCTCTCCTATTAAACATATTTGATTTGCCTATCCCCTCTGACTTTTTAATTGTTAGTTTATACTGGTTTAATCTGAAATATTTAAGTATATTTGCTTTGATAATCTTAACTTAAAAAAAAAACTAAGACAAAGGAATTGTAGATTAGAGACTTTATTTTCAGGGCAAAATGATACGGGTAAGTGAACATCAACTGACCAGAAATTATTTGCTTCTGTCTGTTAGACACGTAATGGAGTCATTTAACTAGTCAAATTAGGAGCTGCAGAAATGCACCATGCTTCATTACTGAGTTCGAATGGGCACCATTTTACATTTACGTCAAAAATTATCTCATAGCAAATTAATGTTTTCATTGTGCAGCAAGGCTGAAGCTATGCAGTGTTAGCGGCATCTAGAGGCCATTGCGAAAATACTTCAAAGGGATGATCTGCAAACAAGGACAAAACGATCAATAGATGAGTGGTAGTGGTGACAGCCCTGACCCCGTTTGAAAGTAAGAATAGTCATTGAATCCGATTGGCTGTCTTGGTGACCATATGAAGCTCTGAGGGGCCATGACGGTTTTCCTAAACTTGGCCTAGAACTAAATGTGCTGAAAGAGCCCCAAAGATTTCTCTCCTTTTCTTGTTACTCTTTAAGTCCTGAAAATATCTGTTTTTGTTTTGTTTTGTTTTGTTTTCACAGTTTGAGTTTGCTTTTTCTTTTACCTATGGGCTTACATTATATCAGAATCTTATATTTTAGCTGATGAGCATTTATGTAAATAAGCAAGGAGAGATTTTTTTCCTCCCACATTGTAAATTGGCATCCTTAGAATCTTTCTTTTGTCATTGGTAAAAACTTGCTGTCCGTAGAAAGAGGCAACACATGACACTGTTTCATCTTAAAAAATACTGAACTGGGTAAATCCTCCGTCCAAACAGATGATCAAGGTTGGTTGTTGTCCCAAGAATGTCAATCTCCGCTCAATTTAGCGAGAAATCATTTTAAATGAAATAGCAAAGCCCTCCCCAATGAAAATATGTGTTAAAACGATCTGCAAGTCGTCAGTGACTCTGGGACGTTGGAGCATACTGTCAGAGCAGAAGCAAAGGAGAGAATGGAAGCATATAAATAGCATTGAGAACTCGAGAATATTTCAAGACAATATTGATGTCTAAAATATATGTGAATGACTGCATAATGATTGAGGCAGACATAATTCAAAGTACAGTCAGAATCTGGCCTCCAACTCAGAGCTTTAAATTCTCCAAAAGACATCTGTTTGCTGAGAAAGCCTCACCAACAGCTGCGCCACATAAAGGGGAGAACCTGGGATAAGGTTGGGAGTTGGCAGGTAGGGGAGCCTCACAGGGGTTAGGTGGGGTCCTGGAGGGCGGGCGCCCACCTTCACTCCACAGGTATTGGAAGCGGGGCTGCTTTGGACAAAGGTGAGGGAGGTGCCTGTATTTCCTAGAACCAAGCAGCAAATGTTGCCTGTGTGTTTCATCAGAAAGCGCCCCAGTTTTCAGCATCTCCAAAGGCCCAGTTGGGCACTGCGCCTCTTGGATGTTGACAAGAAGATTTGACGTTACTTCTCTGGTCCTTAACTTTGTTTACCCAGCTGCTATTCTTCCGATACTTAACTCTTTCACCTTGCAGAAAGCAAGGGGTAGGGAGGAAGGCAAGCTCCAGGTGTGATTTTTCAGAACAAAATATAATGCTGTCATTTATTTTAAAAAAAGAGAATAAGCACGAGGAAATTGAATAGCACCCATTTCACGCTTAACTGTGGTTCACAAATGATAGTTTGTAATTAAAATGCTGTCTGCAAACCTATTCTGCAGACCCCAAAAGAAAACTTCCTCAGAATGCTATCAACTCTCCAGTTTCTGTAAAGATGCCGTATTTTCAGATTTCAAAGAGAGGATCTCCTTTTGAAAATAAAGAATTGTTGGGTATCATATGAGCCTGCTAAGTACAGCATTTTAAACCCACGCTGTGTTGAAAAATTCAAGAATTTGGCAGTGACCTTAAGGCCACAGATAGGATAATGAAAAATGGGGAGATGAGGGCAGTGTCTGAAGGAAATTCTCTTTTGTTCTAACAGAAGCTTTGTGTGTGTGTGTGGCTTAAGCAAGTGGTTCAATAGAATTTCTTTGAAACAGAAACAAAAATGCTAAGAGCTGGTTACAAGTACTCTGGTCTTCTTTTCTCCTTAAAATGCAGGAAGAATTTTTACCTCTTCTCATGAATCTTGTCTGCTGAAACGTCTCAGTCTTCATGTTATGTTTACCAAGGCCAGGCCGGAGGATCCGATAATTTATAACCATTCCTATTGGGTTTTATGTAATAACTTTGGAACTCATATAAAGTAATGATCCACAAACTCTTTTAATGTTCATTATAAAATATGAAATATTTCTCAGAACCATTGCAATTATGTGACCAGACATAACTGTTTCACACATGAGTAAATACAGAGAGGTTTAACATAATTTTATTATCTTCCTGTCTTTTCTTCTCATTGATGTGATAATACTGTTTTAATATTTTTCTAAAGAAAAGTTAAGTAATTTTAGAATCTCTACTGAGGCCCGCTTTATTGGCTTTTGTAATAGAACTCTCAAATCTAATTGTATTTATGCTCAGACTGACACCACTAAATGTCGTGAATGGAAGGGAGATGCCCCCCAAAGCTGTGTGTTCTGTAATTATCGATAGATGTGTCTCTGCTGACGAGGCCTGGGGATCTGGGGAGAGTCAGGGAAGTAAAGCCGAGATGGCAGCAGGCATTTCCGCCGTCATCCTGAGGCCCCCGTGGATGCAGAGAGGTGCTTTTCTAAGGAGTGAATGAGCCCCGTCGTTCCGTAGGACTCACCAGGAAACTTTTCCCCCTTTACTGTGTGTGCTGTGTCTGCCTCTCCTGGGTCTGGAGTCAGAAGCATGCAACTTCTAGTTTGGCAGAAGGCTGATCTCCGAAGGGAATTTTCCTGGGCTTCCTGTCCTAGTGATCTGAGCTGAGTGGCATTGTTCTGGTTGCTTGACCTTCACCTGGGGCGTGGGCTTGGGGTCATCCATGGTGGCTGTAAAGTCTCCTGCAGCGATGGAAGCCAGAGAGGGATTATTCTGGAAACCCACTTCTTACTCCCAGTGTGGGCAGTGGAAGCTGTAACACCAAGGCGGGGAACCCAGTGACAGTGCTGCATCCACTCTCGATGCCCTATCAGAATCCAGGATTCTCCCAGGACTGAATGGCAACTATTTCTAGCCTAGCAAGGTTGGGTGGAAACGATTAAACATGAGGGAAGGTTGCTGTTATGTGGGCATTTCCAAGTCCTGGAGAGGAGATAGGGTTTCACCATGCTCGACTCTTTTATCTTTCTTGTTTTTAGACAAGTGTTTCTCAAAGTCTCATGTGCAACCAGATCCCCATGGATCTTGCTATGATGCCGATTCTGACTCAGTAGTTCTGGGGAGGACCCTCTATTCTGCACTTCAGCTCCAGGGTCAGGGCTGTGCTGCTGATCCAGGGACCACACATTAGCTCTGGGTGTAGCATCTGTCTTCTCACTGCACATCTGCTTTCAGGGAGACAAGCAGACACAGGGCATGGAAGGTTAGGTGGGGCCCTCTGAGAGGCCTATGAGGACAATGAAAACTTGAAGAGTGGCCTGACGGCTGGAGCCAGCTCACAGTTGTGTTTTGTTTGACTTGTGCGATATTACACTTTTGCTTTCAATTGGTTGCACACAGTTTAAAAATGAAAGATTTTTAAATTTACAAATCCAGGCTTTCAGCTTCTCTTGAAAAACTAGAATGTCCGGGACAAGAGACAGAAGAGAGGCGAGAGTCACTCCCTTAGGGAGGTGTGGCTCTTCCCTTCTCCGCCAAGGGGTCCTGCCCAGCCTGTCTTGCTCATAACACAAGAGTTTGCAGACAGGGAAGTTAGACCCCAGGAAAAGAGGGCCACTTCCCTGGCACACACAGGGCGTTTGCAATGGTAGAGGCTGCATGCCCCCCTGCTGCTGGCTCTTGTCTGGAGTTCGGAGGAATGGAGAACTCTTGCCCCATCAGAACCCAGGATTCACCTGCGTACTTTAGCTCTGCCTTCTGGCAAGTGCCGTCTTCCTCTTTGAGGAGCTGTTCCTTAGCTCTCTAGTTCTCACAAGCAAGCCACTAGAGAGGGTGCAATTCCCAGCTAATTAAAGGTCTTGAGATCCTCCCCTCCCTGTCGCCGATGCTCCTTTGAAAGGAGAGGGCTGTGTGAGAAGTCTCCCTGGCTGCTACCTGGCAGCAGGTGTGAACCAAGGGCTGGTGCCCAGGCTGCGTGGGGCCCAGTGGGGAGGGAGCCTGACCTTCATCTAGGTACATCCAACAGGTGTGACTGCCAGGCATAGTAGTCACCCAGTTCCTAGGTGGGCAGTATTGGGGATCGTCACAAAATCTGGAATGTTCATTAGTGCATGCAATCATCTGATCATCTTCTCACTTGGCCCTCTTCACTCCTCACCACCCCCCTTATTCACCATATCCCCAGTCTCTCCTGGAAACTGGTGGGTTGTGTTGGAGTCAGATGTGGCAAAACACAGCCTAAGTCAACATTTGTTGTTTCTAAAGCGAAAGAACTGTGGAATGCTTGTATTCGAAGATTTCTCCATGACTGCAACTGGTTGAGTGATGAAATAAAGGTGAAACCAAAAAGACCTTCCTGCTTCCCTGGGTGGTGGCTATCTAGGGCTTTAGTTCTTTTAACCGGGTGATTGTTGCTGTAATGGGTCTCAGTGCTATTGGGGCGCTGACTGAGGCTTGTTTTTTTTCTGCATGAAGACCAGGAACCCAGTGCCCCCGAAGGCTGGTGGCTTAGGTAAATTTGAGGGCTGGCCTTGAGGCAGGCTCTGCTGAGCTCTACACTTCAGCTGTGTCTGCCACCCTCCCCCCCAAACGCCCCCCATGCTGGGCAAAGCCACTGTGCTTACAGCATTGACTTTCTTTATCCCCAAGCAGCATTCAGGGCTAAATTTTCAGAAGTTTTTATTTCTGAATGCTGGTTAAAGGCAGGATCTTCTGCTGCCAAATTTCTCAAGCTGTCACCTGCACAGTGAACAAGTGAGGAGTGGCCTGAGGCATCTGGCTGTGCTCCTACAATGAAGCACTCTGTTCTTAGGGACTTTAGTACTGGGTACATTTAGGGAGTTAGGAGGACTCACAGGACACTCAGATTGACAGCTCTCAGCATTTGGCTGCTGGTTGAATAAATCTCACACGAGTTAAAATTTATACATGTTCTCCCATTTACAAGATGGAGTAAAATCAGCACTTAATGGGTCTCGTAGAGTATTGCAATGACAGACTGCATAGGGGTAGCCAGGTGACTGCAAGAGCTTCCTGCTGTCTTCGTCATCTTCTCAGATAGCTTTGCTCATTTCTGTTTGTGAATATGAATAAAAGAATCTATTACATGTTGCATTCAGAGAAAATGGTATGTGGTACCCAACTGTGGCCACATGCAAGGGGAATGCCATACTGAGAACCCAGCATGCTGATTGGTACAGGGAGCTGGAAGTCACTGAATGGGGAAGGGCTGGAGAAACTGAGGTTGAACTCAGCCCTCACTTCAAAGGAGTTTGCCGTCAACTCAGAGAAACGGAGCTAAACCATGCAAGCCACATTGCTACCCAAGACATGGGTGGGAAGGGAATGAGGCTGGGGAATAGGGCAGAATTGAGCTGGGCCTGCAAAGATGGGAGGGTTTGGCTAAAACCTAGGATTTTACAGATTTATCCAAGGGAGGAATCTAGCAATGATCTCCTTTTGCTCTTTAGTGTCTTTTCCTCTGACTGGTTAAAGATTCCCTGTTCATGTTGGCTTGGTGGCTTACACCTGTAATCCCAATGCTTTGGGAGGCTGAGGCGGGAGGATCGTTTGAGCCTAGGAGTTCGAGACTAGCCTGGGCAACATAATGGGACCCCGTCTCTACAGAAAATGTAAAAATTAGCTGTGCATGGTGGTGCACACCTGTAGCCCCAGCTACCCGGGAGGCTGCAGTTGGAGGATCACTTAGGCCCAGGAGTTTGAGGCTGCAGTGAGCTGGGATTGCACCATTGCACTCCAGCCTTGGCAACAGAGCAAGACCCTGTTTCATAAAAAAAGAAAAAACCCGCTTTCATTGATGTCTGCACATATTTGAAAGGGCTCAAAAATGAGGCAAGTTTTTGCTTCTGCAGCAACATAGAGTTCTAGAGTCCTGGAGACCCTCCCCTTGGTTCTTCTCCAGTGCTGTCCTTGGTGTTCCTCAGAGGAACAATTGCCTGGTCTTCTGAATTGGGAACTACTTAGAATAAAACGGCTGCATTTTATATGATGAATTTAATTCTTTTCTAATGAATTTTATCAGACTGCTTTTTGGAGCACATACTGGAATATGGCAGTGCCGGACCATTTTCTAGCATAAGAAAATAAATTAACTTAGGATTGTGAAATCACATTAAAACAATATGAAAACTCTGCCATGCTTTTGGTTATCCCCTTGGCTGGTGCACACTGCACCATCTCTACCCTGCTGGAAATGTGCAGTCACTCTGTCTCCCTGTGCCCTGTGCAACGACGCTCATGGAACTGTTGGCTGTCAATGTTGTTGTGTGTACAACCAGAGCAGTGAGGTTAGTTCCTCTGCAGCACACTCTCCAGAGAGTCAGAGGATGTCATTCCCATCTCGTCAGGGACACAGTCATACATCTGCTCTCTGGTCTGTGACACCTCACTGTCTACTTTGGCTGTGTCCCTGGGCAGCAATGCCTGTCATCATTTTATGAGGCACAACAGAAAGCCTCGTTCACCCCTGACACTGCGGGACACACAAGGCCACCAAGGCAGTGTCATTAGGTGCCCCTGGACTTGGAGGGCCTCATTCTGATGTTTCTGCTCCGCACGGGGTCAGTCTGAACCATGGAAATTGCAGGGGAGATGTGAGGGCTGGGAGCATGGCCTGACTAGAAATTGAGAACCTGCTTTGAAGGCCTTTCTTTCCTTTAGTTATCTCCTTTACAAAGCCTCCTTCTCCTGGAGTTAATTCACAGACAGTTGTGGCCAGCCCTTTTGCAGGGACACTAGAAAGAATCAGCAGGGTAAATATTTCATCCGAAACCACAGAGATGCTGGCGTTGCTGGTGTGAAAAGTGGAGAAAGAATACACTCAAAGTATGTCCCTGCATTCTCCCAGTGACATGTCTTGACCACATGTAGCCAGCTGGACCCTCCAATCCAGGAGCACCTTAGAAAGTCAGCGGCATCTAACAGATTGGGGGAGAGTTCTGGAGAGGGTGCTATGTGGGTTTAAGCTGGAACGTGATGTCCTGTAAGTCACCAAAACTGCCTCAGCTTTAGTATTCTCTGTGTAATGACTATGAAAATAGAATCTACCTCAAAGAGTTAATCACTCTACAGACTTGGAGAGTCCACAGGCAATGAGGCTTCAGGGAGATCACTGAGAAAGCAGCAACGTCCAACAGGCAGCCGCCAGGAGACCCTGTGCTAAAGCCACCTCTCCTGTGGCAGCTAGAAGACCAAACTCTCTCGGTATTCCTGCCACTGCTCCGATGACGTCTTGATCTTTCCTACTGACCCTGTCTCCCCTCTTTGCTCTTCTGGAACTCCTCGGGGCTCAGCCCCGCTTCTCTTTCTCTTCCCCCTGCACTCTCTTCCTGGGAGGTCTCATCCTTCCTTGCAGATTTCACGCCTCTCTTCTGCCGATGATTCAAATAGGCGCTTGCAACTCTCTTATCTTCTCCAGAATTTCTTCTCTGATGTTCTCTTTGACTTCTCCACTTTGACATCTCACAACCTCAAACCTTGCAGTTATCCTTGATTTCTCCTCTCTCTCCAGTCCACCAGAAAGACCTGTTAATTCCATCTCAAAAAGAAATCAATCCAGAATCTTCCTTCCCTTCCATCTGCACCCTGAGGAATGGGCGTCATCTCTTACCTGGATTATGCCAAACTGATCTAACAGATCTTACCCAAACTTTTTTACACCCTTCAGCTAGAAGGAACTTCTGGAAATGTAAATCAGACCATATATCTTCTTGTTGAATACCCTTCAATGGCTTTCCATTTCCCCCACCCTTTTTTTCCTTCAGATCGTGTCTCACTGTATCGCCCAGGTTGGAGTGCAGTGGCACAATCTCAGCTAGCTGCAACCTCTGCCTCCCAGGTTCAAGTGATTCTCCTGCCTCACCTTCTGAGCAGCTGGGACTACAAGTGTGCATCACCATGCCTGGCTAATTTTTGTATTTTTAGTAGAGACAGGGATTCACCATATTGGCCAGACTAGTCTTGAAGTCCTGACTTCAAGTGATTTGCCCACTTTGGCCTCCCAAAGTGCTGGGATTACAGGTGTGAGCAACCGTGCCTGGCGTTTCCGTTCCCACTTGATTAAAACCCAAGCTCCCCTCAGCACAATGCCCAGAGTGATCAGGTCACTGCCCAACCTTCAACCTCATCTCTCAAGCTCTGCTCCAACTCACAGATCTTCCCTCCGATCGTTAAACACCCCCAGCTCTTTGCTGATACCTCAGGGTCTTCGAATATACTGTTCTCAATGCCTCGAATGAATGACAACCTCTCTCTCTCTCTCTCTCTCTCTCACACACACACACACACACACCTGGCTTTGCCTGGCCAACTTTTTCTTATTCTTTGATGATTTCTTACCTTCCACTCAAAAATGGCTATTCCTCTGTTATTCCCTCTCTGGGTCCCTTTTTAACTTCTTAGCAGTTATTAAAAATTATGTGTGTTTGACTTCTTCCTCTTTTTTTTTTTCTGGTCTGACTCTCCTACCAAACTGAAAACTCTAACCAGTCACAAACTATATCTGTCTTGTTCACAGCTTAGCCCCCTTCACGGACTACAGTGACCAGCCCAGAGAAGACATTCAGCACATATTTCTTGAATGCATAAATGAGAAAATATACAGAGACATAAACTTGCTAACATTTGTCCTAGTTGGTAGGTACATAAGTAAACATTCATTTTTACTCCTGTTTAAAATAGGTTTCTTGTATCTGGACAGTTTGTCAGCTCTCAGGTGGGTCCATTAGGGATGTTGAAGTTTTGCTGTCAGGAAATCTGACTTTACCATTTGCATGGGGATTTCTTAGAGATTCTTGAACTCTTGGGCAAAGCTGGTGGTGATGCAGTGTATTAGTCCATTCTTGCACTGCTATAAAGGAATACCTGAGACTGTGTAATTTATAAAGAAAAGAGGTTTATTTGGCTCACAATTCTGCAGGCTGTACAGGAAGCATGGCTGGGGAGGCCTCAAGAAACTTACAGTCATGGTGGAAGGTGAAGGGGAAGCAGGCACATGCTTCTTACATGGCCAGGGCAAGAGGAAAGGAGGGAGGTGGGAGGTGCCACACACGTTTAAATGATCAGATCTCATGAGCACTCACTCTTGTCATGACAACACCAAGGGAGATGGTGTTAAACCACTAGAAACCACCCCCGTGATCCAATCACTCCCACCAGGTCCCACCTCCATCACTGGGGATTACGATTTGTATTAGTCTGTTTTCAAGCTACAGATAAAGACATACCCAAGACTGGGTAATTTATAAAGAAAAAGACGTTTAAAGGACTTACAGTTCCACATGACTGGGGAGGCCTCACAATCATGGTGGAAGGTGGAAAGCACGTCTGCATGGCAGCAGGCAAGAGTAGAAGTGTCAGCAGGGGAAATGCCAGGCGCTTATAAAACCATCAGATCTTGTGAGAACTCACTCACTATAAAGAGAACAGTATGGGGGAAACAGCCCCCAAGATACAATTATCTCCACCTGGCTCCACCAGATTATTACAATTTGAGGTGAAATTTGGATGGGGACACAGCCAAACCATGTCACTATTTGACATGAGATTTGGGTGGGGACACAGATCCAACCGTATCATGCGTGCAAAGTATGGCCTATAGAGTGAGCACTTGGACTCACCTTTCTGCAGAGCCTGATCATGTTCAGTCTTTGCTCCTACCCTGTTTGACACAGGGGTGTGTGTGTGTGTGTGTGTATGTG
The DNA here is from genome assembly GCF_006542625.1 of Nomascus leucogenys. Taxonomy (NCBI): domain Eukaryota; kingdom Metazoa; phylum Chordata; class Mammalia; order Primates; family Hylobatidae; genus Nomascus; species Nomascus leucogenys. The sequence continues at coordinate 46,240,242 of NC_044390.1, read as the reverse complement.
TATGTGTTTATCCTCTTCAATAGATATCAACGATTTCATAAAGCCCCATCTATACTTCCTTTGAAAAAGATACAGATGACTAGTCTAAGGGATTTGTTCACAAATGATAGTGACAGGCCGGTCACTCCGCCTATTCGTGGAGAAACAATTGTTGTTTTCTTGTCTCTGGAGACCTGCAGATCTGGTTACTTTTGAAGATAAACCAGGCAGAAGGAAGGAAAACCCAAATGATGGGAATCCTTCAACAGCCATGGCAGCGTGCAGTTTCAGCACCCAGGCTCTCCTTACAAAAACGACTGAGTGTCGGAGCACGCACCTTTCCGAGAGACGTTGTTTGACTATTTTACCTAAGAGCTGTCACAAAGAAGCCATCTCTGATGTTGGGAAATGCTGTGATGTTGACACCCCTGGTTCTACATGGATCCCTCTCCAGCCTGTCATCTCCTTGGCAGGGTGGAAATAAAAATATATGTATCATTTCATCCCGGGGACTCTGCTGTTAAAATATATAAATGAAAGAAATTGACTTCAGGCCTCAAAATAAATATATAACACAGTAAGAACTGATTAATAAATATCTATCACCATTATATTTCATGATTTCCCAAAGATATCTGAAGAGCACTTAATTGTTACTGAGTAATCAATTATTCAATTAACCTTCTTCTCATTGAATATATATTTGATACAACTTTTTGAAGCTTCAGCTTTAAAAGGTTCCTATCGATTGAAAGTTTCAAGGCCATATGGCCTGAGTATTGGATTTGTGCCATCATGATTGACAGTAGCGGCTAGTAATCACATGCAAATATTTCAGATGGTGTGAGTTTCAGTGAGGAGGCCACAATGGTGATGCTCATCTTATAGATAAATATATTTATGTGCACGTGCGTACATATACATACACAAAATCTCTGCCTCATACATGCTCTGCAGCAGCCTTCTGCATTTACACATGGCGCCTGTTTCCTTTTGTGCAAACATTGACCAAATACAGGCCCCACTCCAGACGTGAGCCCAGTGTTCCGAAGAGTAACTGCATCATCTCAGAGGCCACCCGATGATTCAGTGATTGGAATTTTGGAAGTCTTCTATTTAAACAAGATAAGAGACCAGCAATGCTCTCAAATTCAAAAATTAAATTGCATGAGGCTTGGAGTTGCAAGTTGAAAAAAAATCATTTCAATTCAAAGGAAATCTTTTCTGCTCTGTTTTGCTCTGGTTTACTTCTCTAGACTCTTCTTAGGCAACCTTAGGTGTGTAAGAGACTACATTGACTGCATCTCTTAATTTAATCTTTCTTCTGATGATAGATTTTTGGGTGAGTGTGCAGAATTGAATAGTGGTCATGATATCCTTGTGTGATATAAGTCAGCAGATGCAATGCAATGTTCAAGAACCCTTTGTGGTGTCCTGCAAAGGAAAAGGCTGGTATAATGGGTTTGTAACCCATCCCTAGAAATATGTAGTCCTGTGAACACTGTGTTATTAATATAAATAGGTGCAAGCTTTTCGAGGACCAAATAAAAAATAAGTATCAAATAGGTATAAAATGTGTGTTCCCTTTCACCCAGCAATTCTACTTATTGGAAGTTTTTCCAAAGAAAATTATCTGACATGTCGGGGAAAGACTTTCACATAAGGATATTAATCAACACATCCTTTATAACGAGGGGAAACTTAGAATCAAACAACTGACAAGCCCAAGAATAGGGGTGAAGCTAAATTAGGCACTTCCACGTGAAGAAACACCATGTAGCTATAAAATTATATTGCAGAGGAATAATTAATGACAGGGAGAAACATTGATATTACCTATAACATTTAGTGAAAAGCTGTGTTTGAAGCATACATTTTATAAAAACATTAGATAGTTATGCCTAGAAAAAAAATTTGGGGTGAATTTACGTTCAGAATGGCCGGGGGTTGTTTCTAGATATGGGGATGGTGGGAGATCATTCTTCCTTCTTTGTGCTTTTCTTTTTTTTCCAAATATTCTATGTGTTTGAGTAACCATCCCCTGACGACCTTGAAATTAACATAACTTAATAGCTCAAAGCTTAAATTATTTGATGCACCCAACTTTCCCGAAAACAGCACGTGACTGTGGAGTCCCTCCGACGCCATCTCCTGCCCTGTCCTCTCTTAATTCTGCCTCCCGGCTCCCGGGTGGAGACAAAGTGCTGAGCTGTGGGTGCTGGGATGGGCCCCCCAGAAGACAGTCATAATCAAGATATTAGCAAAGACTTTCTGTCCTGAAAAATGCCATAAACAGACTCGGTTTGACCTCCTTAATGCAGGAGCACTTTAGTAATCTGTGCCTAATGATTTTTTACATTAAGTCCCAGCTTGTGTTTGGCCCTTGTGAGGCACAGTAATTTAAGAACAGTCATTTTGCACATTCCGATCTCATTATGTTACATTGTTACTGAATAAAGACTGGTATTATGTTGCTCCCATAAAGGGCAGAAGTGGCCTGAATTTTATCTGCTGAACGAATCAATCTGGATTATGTCAGTTGAAAAGAATTGTGGATTGCAGTCTCTCCCGCAGATGGGGGGGATAGTTTTTTGTTTTTTGATTTCTTTTTTTTTAATGTATCTGGTTGTTCCGAATACATGAACTATGATAATACCTGGTGGTGACTGAGTGGTAGTTTTTCTCTCTTATTTTTCAATGAAGAGTGTACCAATTATCATTTCAACATAACGTATTAGGAGATCAATTGGAAACTGAAAGCCATTTCCCCATGTTAATGCTGTGTTGTGTTTAAGCCGCCCTGACGGCCAGTCGGGGCTGTGGGAAAAGGCTGAGCAAATAATGAGGAAAGAGCTTAGAAAATAGACAAGGGTGGGGCTTGGCAGGGGATGTGAACTATTCATCAACAACTCAACGAGGATGATGGAAATAATAAGACCTCCTTAAAGAAAAAAGGGAAAGTTTTTTCTCTTTCTCTCTTTCTTTCTTTCTTTTTTTTTTTTTTTTAAGAAATAGTTTCCCCTTTGGGGAGGAAGAAAAACACATTTAACCCTAACTTTGTCCTGCTTCTCCATGAGCTGATTTTAAACTTCCTGAAATCAGCCAATACTTCCCTTTGAAATGGATAGTGCAGGTTTAAACAGTGGGCATTCTTTAGCAATCAGTTTAAGAAAACAGTGTCTAATTTCGTGTCCATTCCTGCAAATTTCTTAGCATGTGGTAGTGTCATTTAATATCTAAGTACAGTAATGCTGTGCTTTAACTTAAGAAAATGCAGACAAATCCCCTGAGTGAAATAATTTGTGTGATCTTTGAACTGACCATGAATAAAATCAAGCCCTTACTATATGCCCTTTATTTATACAGTGGAGAAAACCTTTGAAACCCAAAACTCTGCAGGATATGGTATATGCCTACAGTATGTTTCTTAAAATAATATAACTCTATTGCATTTTATAAGTTTCCCCACACTTCTCCAGCCGCCATTATACGACCCCTTCCAAATATTTACCTTAGAAATGAATAGGCTTTTCTAATATTATTGCATTCAGGAGTTGCTAAATTTCCATTCAGCAGACCTAATTCCGCCATCTGTAAAGTCTAGATTTTATAATACTTATAAGCTGTTTCTAATCTATTTTTACTGCCTTGTTCTGTCCTGAAATGTCAAAGAGTGCAGAATAGGTCTTGGAATTAACATGACAGTTAAGAAACTTGGCAAGGTTTTACAGCAGACTGTGACATTAACAAAATACAAAGGAGAATGGTGAAATTAACATTAATGTATGCTTGCAGACACTATAAAAATCTATATGTCCATGATCAGGGAATTAAAAAATAGGCATGTTTTTAGGATGATGCTATTAAAGACAGATCTTTACTATGAAAGGAAATTTCCATATGAAAAGCAACTTACTAAAAGTAATGCCATAATCCCCTCTCTGGAATGAACAACAGGTTTACCGTCCTAGGTCAAGTAGGCATATGGCTGTCTCTGGCTGCCAATTTTTTTCTAGGCTTCTTTAATCTGTGATAAAACTGCTTTGAAAGCACTAATAGCATTTTTTCACAGCTGTGAAGGAGATCATATGATACATGTACCTAGAAGGGGGATCATTTGTTTAGATTCACAGATTGAAAAAATAAATCATTTAAGGCTCACTTTTAATTTCATCATGGGAAGATTTCAAATAGTGCTATCTAGAGGAATTCTTGCTGAGTTCTCTCTCTTTCTCTCTCTCTCTCCCTCTCCCTCTCCCTCTCTCCCTCTCTCCCTCTCTCAGCAGCTGCTAGAACCAGCCTGTCCTGTCCTAGTTATTCCTCGGTGACTGTAGTTGTGTAAACTGTAATAACCCTGACCTTGGGCTGATGGATGCTGATTTAGGAATCTGCAGTCCTGGCGTTTGAATCAGGCCAGGCTGCTAGAGGGCCGGGTGGATGGAGCCTGGGACTGGCTCTGCAGGCTCAGAGCAACAGGGGCTGGTCAGATCCCAGACTGAGGCTCCACTCTTGCTGTCTGGGTGATCACAGGCCAGTTGCTTAACTTCTCTGAATCTCACCGGAAAATAGAGGAATCAAAAATAGCCACCTCCATGGGTGGTATCTGTGAAAGGCATGTATGTCTATAAAGTCCCTGGCATGTAGTACCATTTATGCGATTGTTTTTGTTTTTAATTGGATAGTGGTGAGAATCGGGGAGGGTGGGGATGGGGGAATAAAATCCTGGCTTTTGAACACACTCTGCTCCCTGTGGAGTCAGTGTGGCTGGCATCAAAGAGCGCTTTCTGCTATGAAGATCTCTGATCCTGCGTGTACTCTGGACCCTTCCCGGCTGGGAGGGCTGAGGGCTGATGCCCAGGCTGCCAGCCCAGTTCTTGAGCCCGGCAACTTTTCACTTCACCGCCCCGGCCTGTTTATCTACCTATAAATAGGTAACAATAGTGCCTCCTAGAGGCTCCATGAGAGCAAACCGAGTTCATCAACAGGAAACGCTTCAGGCCTGGAAAATAATATCCAGTAAAGAAATTAAAAGAAAGTTTAAAAATGCATAAGCAGTGGCCAGGCTCCGTGGCTCATGCCTGTACTTTGGGAGGGCACTTTGGGAGGGCGAGGCAGACGGATGACCTGAGGTCAGGAGTTCTAAACTGGCCTGACCTACATGGTGAAATCCTGACTCTACTAAAACTATAAAATTAGCCAGGCATGGTGACACATGCCTATAATCCCAGCTACTAGGGAGGCTGAAGAAGGAGACTTGCTTGAACCGGGGAGGCAGAGGTTGCAGTAAGCCGAGATGGCACCATTGAACTCTAGCCTGGGCAACAAGAGTGAAACTCCATCAAAAAATAATAATAATGATAATAATAATGATAATGATAATGATAATAATAATCCCTAAGCAGTAATGTGTTGTTTGAAGAGCTGTCTTGGGGGATGTTTCTGTGTTGCTCCCTGCACACAGCAGACTAGGGGGGTCAGTGGAAGAAGCTTAGCTCAGCTCAGCTGAGAGATCCATGGCCCTGTGGGCTGAGAGAGCCTGCCTGGGATTGGGGTTTCACAGGAAAATCACCTTTGCTGCGTTTCCTGAAAGTGGCTCTTGAAGATCCTGGTCACTCAAAGGCCATGTGAATGGCCCAGGAGGGTCTGGTGCTGGGTAAATTCTGTTTCGAAACCATCTGGAGAGCCTTGCTTCTGCCAAAAGACACCCTTTCCATGTCCATTCCAGGCTCGAGGGAACAAGCCAGGTTTCCCTTTTGCTGGACAAAGTGCTCCTAGAAAACAGATTAAGGGGATCGGCAGCAGCGTGGAGACATTTGGGGTTTGGGTCTTTGGGGGGCCCTAGGCAGCAGGCACAGTCACTAGGGGATCAGAGGGCTGAGGGGAAGGGAGTGGTCACTGTCTGGAGACATTGCACATTCTGGTGCACTGCATGGACAGGTGATTCCTGGTGTGTCTGGGGTTCCTGTGGTGGCCCCTCTTGGGAGACTTTATTTGGGATCCTGGGGTCCAGGCTGGGGCCCCTGCAGCCCCAAAGGGCTCTGAGGAGGGACCCTCGGTACATCTCACCTAGGTACCCATGAAGATGGGGCTACACCAAGTTTGTTGCTTTAGGGTTGATCTAGACAGAAGGTGCCTATCTGCCGACGTGCCACAGACACGCGTGTGTATGCTCGCTTGCTGATCACCGCTCACTTGGTCTCCCAGGAGGTTCCGAGCTTAGGCCTAGCCCTCCCAGCAGCAGGTGCACCGCCCCCCCCCCATCACTCAGGACGCCTGAGCTGTTTCTCATCTTTGATGAGGTGGCTCAGGTCCTGCTGCTGGGTTCCTTCTCACATCAGAAGTTGGCCGGGTCCGACACGTTCCCTCCTGCCCTCTCTTCTTTTCTCCCTCCCTTTCCCTGCCTCCTCCCTCCCTTCCACTCCCTCCTCTCTTTCCTCCCCTCTGCCATCCTCTGCTGGGGATCCCGGCAGGCACTGGCTGCACTCACGTCCTTCCACCAGTAGATGGCGGCCTCTGCACAGAAGTGGAACCCACATTTCTATTACTATTTGGGCTTTGAGAGGGGACTTTCTGAGCCTCAAGGTGGGGTGTTCTAGGAATAGCTCTGGGTTCTGGGGGTAGCAGAATCCTCAGAAGCCCACACATGGGGTAAGGCGGGAGCTGGAAACCTCGCGGATCTAGTTTCCCTTGCCTCAGATCTGGGACCCAGAAATACCTTTTAATTGCTTCATTTGTTTTCTTTGTGTGTATATATATAACATATATACACACAAAATATATATATTCAAAAATATATATGTAAAATATATGTATGTGTATATATATGTATGTATGCATATTTTAAAAGACTTATTCACATTGAAAATCCAGGATATTTTACAGAGCATATCAGACAATTTCTGGAAAAGTCACAAGTTGTGTTAACCCTGGGCTCATGTCTCCTGGGCTACAGGGGCAGGTGCTGAGTATCGCCTGACCCTTGGGGCAGCTGTTCTCAGGACTACCTTGGTGTAAGCTCTTGCCCTACCCAATTCTCCCAGGAATGCAAACTGTGCTGTGAGCTGGGCCCTCTTGTCTAAACTAAACTCGTTAGCATCTCACAGTAGCACAGCACCGAGGACTAATGACTGAACACATGCTGTGTGCTGTAGACCTCTTGAGCACCAGGTACTGTCACCATCTGGATTAATTTACATGCCTGAACAGGTGTAATTATCCCCAGCTTACAGAAGGGGAAACTGAGGCTCAGAGGAGCAGTCGCCTGTCCCAATAGCAGAGCAGGGTGACTTGCACACAGCCTTGCCTGGTGGAAAAGCTGGGTTAGTGCCTGGCTGGCCCTTGGGTGCAGGGAGGGGGCACCTGCACCCTCCCACGCTATCAGCATCTCCCTCTGTGTGCATTAGCTGCTTTCTGTGTCCATCCGGGAGGCCTCGCCCATGTCGAAGCTGCCTGTGAGTGGGAAGGTGGGTGGTTAGGAGACCTGAAATGCCGAAGTGTCCCCAGCGGCCTGGATCAAGGTTAATTGAAGGGACTGACCATGGCTGTGTATAAAACAATGTCAGAAGACTCGCTCTTAGCTAGAGTTTTTTCTAGCTTTTTTTTTTTTTTTTTTTATTAATGAGAAGTGAGGTAATCTCACCTTTTCAGATTCCCAGACTAAATGAAGACCTACCTGCTCTGGAAGCCCAGAACATGTCAGGTTGTCTTAGATATAGAGTACATGAACAGCTCCCAGCCTATTTACTACAGTACTAGATAACAAGAGCAGAGCAGTAGTGTTAGTATACACCCAGCATGTCTTAAGTGCTTGCAATGTGCTAAGAACTATGCTGTGAAGGTCAAACCCTATAAGGTATACATTGTTATTAGCCTCATTTCATCGATGGGGAAATGCAGGCTCAGAGAGGTTAAGTAACTTGTCTAAGGTCACACAGCTGGTAATCAGCGGGGCTAGATTTGAAGCCAGGTCCTCAGGGCACCATCCTTTCAAGGAATTCTATCGAAATGGCATGTAATTGGCTCTAAAATAACTGGAGTGCCCTTCAGAAGTGCTAACTGCTCCAAGCTATCTGGATTCTTCTTGGATGTTAAATGTAATGTTAGAAAAAAATTAATTTTTTAGTTCATGATGATGGTCTTGGCCACATTTTCTCTCTCTCCAAGAAATAAATTTTTGCAAAATTAAGATATTTATTTGCCCTGGAGACTCTACCCCGTGTAGAGATTCTACAGTGGGGGCTCCTGGCCTTGAGTTTGAGGGGAGGGGGTGTGATTGACTTTCTTTTTCTTGCTAGGACAAGTCCTGCATCCCTGGGCCAATCAGGGGCCCCTGCTAGAATTTTCTGCCTAATACATTGCTAACCCTGTCCCAGGCCAGGCTACAGGTGCTTCCTGGTGTGTCTGAGTTTTTGTGTGTGGGGGCGCCTTCTGGGAGCTTAAAAGCTCAGGATCTTGGCAGCCAAGTTGAGGGTCCCTGCAGCCCCAAAGGACTCTGAGGAGGGACCCTTGTTATGCCTCACCCAGGTACCCGTGAAGATGGAGCCACCCAAGTTTGTTACTTTAGAGTTGACCCAGATCTGCGGTGAGGGGAAGCCGGCTCCAGCCTCTGCGCTGCCTCTCACTGCTGATGGCTCCCTGGGGGCTCGGCGTGGGTCTCTTCTATGAGGCGAGTCACATTTGCCACACCAACTTAGAGGCCATGTGAAGGGGCCGCGTGGGAGATGCCCAGTTCTTGGCTGGTGGAAAAGTCGTCTGTTGCTGTGATCACAGGAGCTCCCAATTCATTCCGCCTTCTCTAAGCCAGCTCCGATTCCTGAGGACCAGCTGTGCGCCCAAGCCTGGTTGGGGCGTTTCTGGTTAATTAGGAAAGGGATCCTATACCCCAAATTCCTAGAAGAAGGAGCCAGAGGTTTAGAAGGGCCAGGCCACAGAGGAGCAGCTCAGCGAGGGTGGTCTCTGAGCGGGCAGCGGGGGCAAGTGGTGTCGGGGGACCCCCTCACACTTCTGGGTGCATTGTGCCCATGGTGGCCCCTGCCCCTGGAACTATGGATGTGGCAGGCCTGGAGGCTTCCTAGAGCCCAGCCAGATCATTCCTGGAGGGAAGGGGACAGCAGGAGCAATTGTCCCAATGCCACAGTGGGGCGATGCACAGGCGGCTGGCGCTCCCTGTCTGTTTTTGGAGAGGAAATGACACGACCTGCAGCTGGGGAGAATGCCTCTTGTCTGGTCGGGTCTCCTCCATTTCTGTTCCTCATGCGCTTCCCTAAACTGGGCATCTGGCAGGCTGAGCCGGGCAGACGTGTTCCAAGCACCACTGGCATTTGCGATGGCTGAGTCCTGTGCCTGCGGGAGGGGCGGCCCCCATCCTTCACACACTCCCTTTAGGAGGTGCCTGGCCGTGGTCAGCTTCCCTGGGGACTCAGCCTCGGTGTCCAGCCTGATGAAGAAAGAAGGGACAGGCTCCTGGAGAGTCGGGGACTGCCAGGCCACTACCCCAGGCAGGCGGCGCGGTCCCTTGGCCTCCCTGTCCTCAGCCCGCGAGAATCCCGCTCTCCTGCTGCAGGGGCCTGAACGTTGGGAATCCCGAGATGGCCGCAAGAGGGCGCCCGATCCTCGCAGAAGGACAAGACTCTACTTTCCCTAAAACCTGAAAGAAGCTTGCGGGGGGTGCTGCGTGGGGTAGAGGGTAACAAGAGGGAAACACCCAATTTTGCCGTCTCTCAGGGTGTCCGGAGCAAGTATGGAAATAAAAACTGCTCCTATTGTTGGAAAAAATTAAAGGAGAAAAGACCTCAGGTTAACCGCTGTGTTCAATGATGTATTATTCATTGTGGCAATGTGCACGAAGAGAGCGTCTGCTGTGTGCTAGGCTGGAGGGGTTCTATGACCTAGGGCGGACTGGGTTGTTCCTGCTTCTACAGGAGGGAAGAGAACGAAGTGGGCAAAAGAGCTGAGCCCAGAGTCACACAGACTCACGCCTGCATCCGCCTCTCTCCAGAGCAGCTTTTCCCTTTCCGCTCATCCTGCCCAGGTGGGAGAGGGCGGGCCCGGGACTCCCAGGCTTCTTAGCCTCTGGCGCAGCATGGCGTCATGTGGCTAGGTGCCAGAAGCTGACGGAAGGAGGGGTACGTGGGAGGCTTAGTGCAATGGGGGCACGAATTCCTGAGGCTCCTCTCTCCTCTACATCCCGCCCATCCCTATGGCCCAGCTTCGGGCTTCCTCTGCGACTCCTCCCTTCCTGAGCCCCTTCTCATTTGCTTAGTGCACTGGAATCGGCATGCCTTGGGTTCGAATCCCGTCTTTTGCCCTCATTCGCTGAGTGGCCTTGGAAAACTATGGCATTCATTTGGGCTGGGTGTTCTGCCTGTGAAATCCGTGGTCACGATGACTGCACCTGTGTAGGACGATCCTATAGATCAGATGAGAAAATCCATGCCAGGAAGGCTGTCTGTGGGATGCCCGGCCCATGGCAAGCACCTACTCAACACGGGCTGTTAATATAGTTCTTGTCATCGTTGTCTTCTCGGCCTTGCCAGGTTGGACACTGAGCTCCTCCGGACACAGGTCTCGGGGAATGAGCTGTTCACTGTGAAGTCCAAAGAGAGTTTCATTTGGTTTTGTTGGGGGAGGCATTTCCCAGGCTCTTCCTCGTGGAGTCTGAAAACAGAGACAGAGGCCTTCATTCCCCAGAGATACCTTTCCGGACTGGCCCCTTGGTGCTTCTGTTGCCCATGCCCTTCAGGCAGGTTCTGAAGGCAGGAGCCATTCCCGGGTCCATCCCATCAGCCCGGGAGCCTGACTCTCTGCTGTATCCCTGCCAGGCTGTAACAGCGAGAGCACAGAGAAGGTGCTCTGTCTGCTCTGTCAAATGGATGAATGATTGCCCATTTCAGGGCCAAGAACATTCTGCTGCTCTATCCAGGCTCCTCTCCCCATCCCATTCTGCCCATCCCTAGGGCCCAGCCTCAGGCTTCCCCTGAGACTCCTCCCCTCCCCTTCCCTTTCCCATTCAATCATTCTTTCCTTTTCCCATTCACTCAATGCACGTGCTTCTGCATGTGAGGCTCACCACAAGCCCTAGAGGAACAAGGATGAATGTATCGTTATCCTATCTGCCAGAGGATCGCCATGGTGCAGGCCCACAAGTACCTAGGGGGTATAACTCAGCATGGGTGTTGCCCTTAGGCAAATCACCAATGACACATGTTCAGGCTTGACACTGGGGAAAGGGTCATGTGTCCAGTCTGAAATCTGGAGGAAATAGTTAGGTGCCTGTGACATTGTTGGGGGCTTCCCAGCCAAAGGAGTAGCATGTGATGATCACTGGAAAGGTTGGCCCAGCGGGGAGCTGAAGGTTCTGTCCTGGAGCAAATGCAGAGGGTGTGGAGGCAGTGACGAGGGACAGGCCTGGAGAGAGACTGCGGCCACATCACGGAGGCCTTGTCAACTCAGCAGAGATGAAGGCGGCTTCATCCAAGTGACTCTGGGGCTTCAGGGGTGCAGAGCAGGAAGAACTGGGGGAGAAGGAGAAGGGGAAGTGGGGCAGGGGTGGAGGCCCCAGGTGCTGAGAGGACACAGCCTCACTGGAGGGAGGTGGCTCTTCCTCAGTGACCAGAGGTGAGGAGGAGGCGGGCAGTCTGCAGTGACATGGGGATATGTCTAACTAGTGTTTATAGCACCTGCACTATCTCAGGAAGCACTAGGTATAAATAGATACTCAGCAGACATTTGTTCAGTGACGAACAAACAGCCTCAACTTGGGTGGCTGCAATTCCAAAATGCATTCTTCCGACCCTGGGAGGCTGCCAAGATCCTTGCTTGGCAAGATCTCTGAGAATGTCCTTCTAGTCCTGGTACAGCTGGAAGGATCTCTGGGAGGGTCTGTGGCCATTGGACTTGAGGCATCAAGACAGGCCCATCATCTACCCAGGAGTTCTTTTCTCAGTAGGACTTTATGGAGTGTGGTCACCGCCCTGGGACCCCACCCACTCAGCCAACGCTATGCCACTCACTGAGGCCGTCCAGGCCTTCACTTGGGTCACCTGATTCCCAGCTCGACGTTTCTTTTTCCTTGCTATAATATTTTATTCAAAACAAGATAGATTACTTGGCCAGAGAAACTGAACCCAGACGAAAGAAAATAGCTTCCCCTTTTATTCTGCAATTCAGAACTTCTTACAAATGATCTGCCAGTCGGGGTGCCCCCTCCCCCGGAGGAGTCTGTGTGTGCAGAGAGGCCATGATTGTGCTGATGATATAGAGACTTAAGTGACCACTCCAGGGCTGCCGTTGCTCAGGTGTGTTTCTGGCATTCCCAAGTTGGTACCCTTACGTGCAATATTTTACATCAGAATGCATGTATTTGAAATAGCGAATTGGTGAACATGTAAACCGGATGCTAAGAGGGCTTCGAGAGCTAGCCTGGGCACCCAATTAGATAAGGGGCATTATTTCTACAGCAAAGCATACTTCAGGGCCCATACAGCAAACAAGGTCAAATCTGAAAGACACGGTCTGCAAACCTCTGTCTTCTTTGTAGTGATGTTTTAATCCCATTCCTCTCCAATCATAGCTCAAGAATCTGTTAGTAAGAGCAAGTGGGAGGATGATGAGAAGCCTGGTTTAAAAAACAAACACATCAAATTCTCTGCTACCACTTATGAGTCCTGTGACTTTAGTCCTTTGCTTGGAATCTTCCAGAATCATACCCTGAGATAAGGATTTAGGCACAGGCAGTTTTTTGGGAGGAGGGGGAGAAGATCCGAGGAAGTACAAGGAAGGAGTAGGGGGAGCAGATGTAGGCGTGTTTTGAAGCAGGTGATCCCTGTGGGAGATGGAGTCTTATTCCTGCTGGGACCCTCCAAAGAACTATGTGGACAACCTCAAGAAAGCTGGGGTGTTTATAAGCCAGCCCCTATCCTGTCTTGGTTGAGTGTATTCCTGGGGCGTTCACCCTCTGGCCCTTTAATCCAATGACAGCCCATGACTGGAGAACCCCCTTGGCCAGAAACCCCCGTATGCTTTGGCATATGTGGAAACAGCCTGCAGGAGATGGCCCAGGGGAATGGGTGAGAACCCCAGTGCCCCTGTCACATGAGAATTGAGCCTCTCTGAGCCTCCATTTCCTCTTCTGCACTGTCAGCCGTTCCAGCCTGCCTAGGACCCTTCCAGGGTGATCTGTGTGATCTGTGTGACCTATGAGACGTGAAATAGTGACAGATCTGAGCGGAAGCCCAGCACAGTGCCTGGCCCTTCAGGGGCACGCGTGACATCACCGTTGTTTCATCACTTTTCTGCTTGGTCTTCCTCTGCCTAGACTCCAGTGTGAATTTTTTCAGTTCATCTTCAAATCTCTGCTCTCCTCTCCCTGGGGGAAATCTTCGTTGCTCCACGCTGGGGTCCTGAACCCACTGAAAACATTCTCTCTGTGTCTGAGAAGCTGACTCAGATTTTCCTTTTGTAGACGGGTCTCCCGCCCTGTGCCTGCCACGGGACTGGCACATCCATCACCCACACAGCACCATGGCCCTGGCCACCCAGGCAAGTCTTAAATAAAAGCAATAGTAAAACAGAGTCAAGCCAACCAGCCACAGCCACCCTTTACTCCTCCTGTGGCTGAAGCCTGCAGTGCCCCTAAGCCTGCCATCTCGTCATCTCTTCCTGCCTCTAGGGCACACATCCCAACCTAACTCTCACACGTGTGTCCACTACCGCAACCCGTGCACAAACGCACGTCCCGATGTCAGGTTCCCCATGTTTATGGCTAAAATATTACTGGTGACCGACACACAGCCTTTTTCTCCTACGTCGTCATTTTATGTTAATTGAATGCTAGTGTTAATCTAATAGAGTTTAGATTTATGTTGGGTGCTGTAGCGAGTCATATTTTAATCAATACACATTCCAGCATTTAGATGGACAGATGAGAAAAGCAGCTTCATCTCCGCACTTGGGTTCCATCAGCTGTCAATAATTCCCCATTTGAATCCTTCAGACGGTCAGATTTATGGGTTTGAGAATATTGCATTCATCACAGAAATTAACTTTTGGTGGAAATGATGTGAAAGCTCACATCACATCACCAAGAGGCAGATATTGTGTTTCAGAGCTGAGGCACTCAGAAATATTATCTGAGAGGAGCAGGTTGGCGGGGTGGCAGCAAGAGGTGGGATAGGGGCCCGGGTGGAGAAGGCTTTCAGGACACAGTGCTCCTTAAGGCACATAGGCATCACTCTGTGTCCTGTAAGCAGAGCTAGGGCTGGCTCTGGGCATCCTGTGCCATGCACCCTGTGCCATGCACCCTGTGCCCAGGCTGCCCGGGGATGGACAGGGAGTGGTTGCATAGAGTCAGGTGAAAGAGGATGCTGTTCCCGCCAGGTAAAAGACTGAAAGACTCTTCTCTTGTGGACCTTGGCTAGTCCTACTCTCAGGTTAATTTCTCAGGAAGCAGAGCCAGAGTTAAGAAATCAGGGCATCCAGGTTTACTTGAGATGTGACTGATGGAGTATTGGGAAGGGAAGAAAACCAATGGAGTGTATGCCCTCAATCCAGGTGGGCAGTTGGAGTTTTAGGGAGCTCTGGGACCTGAAGAGCACTCCTTGGAGTGACCCCACCTGAGAGGTGAGGAAGCTGCCTTTGTCTGGTAAATCACTGCCCGTGGTGGGTGGAGGCCAGCTTGAGCTCTAAATATGAACTCGGAGGCACTTTCAGCTTGTCCTGCTTGCCTCTGTAGCTGGGATGTCAATAAAAGCCTCCAGTATAGTGTGTTCTTGGTAGGTATTCAAGGTAGGCAGCTTTTTTGCATTTAGAGATGGGAGTCAAGTAGACAAGGCAAGACATGCTCAGAGATGGTCCCTCCATCTCTGAGATCCATCTCAAGGAGAATGACACCCTGCTGCTTGAACAGGTCACGTGGGCATCGGGCTGGCCTCCACTGCCTACCTGCCGGCCTTGTCAAAATCCCTTCCTCCTGAGAAACTCCTGCAGCTGAAGGTGGCTGAGACGCTCTGTTTCCACAACTCCCAAGAGACACAGATAACAGCGCAGTGCTCCACGAGGCTCAGTTTCTCTCTCTGGCCTCATGTTCTGTGGCTTTCATTCCTGTAGCTATCTATAGGACAGTGCCTATTGATCTTGGAATCCATTTGCCGCACCTCTAAGGAACTGGATATGCCATTTAGACTTTGGGGGCCATTAGACACTTCCACAGAGATTTGTATCAGAAGTAGCAACCACTCGTCTCTGTTTCTGCCGTGTAAATAGGCAAATGGATTTGCCCTTGAGTTTGCTGATGCAAGCATTCAAAGTGCAATGAGCCCAGAGCTTCTACCTGACGGACCCCTTGAAGGTGTCTGTGGCTCCGCGGCCAGTGAGCAGAGACAGGTGAGAAAGGACGCTGTTCCTGACAGGTGAAAGACTGAAAGACTCTTCTCCTGTGGACCTCGGCTGGTCCTACTCTCAGGGCAACTTTTCGGGAAGCAGAACCAGAGTTTAGAAATCAGGTCGTTCAGGTTTATTTGAGATGTAACCGATGGCTTATCACGAAAGGAAGGAAACCAAGAAAGTGTGGATTGGAGAAGGAGCTGGGAAGGCTCACAGCTGCATGCCTTGAAATCTCATCTTGAGATGTCTGTTTCTGCTTTATTTCCAGAGGCAAAGGTAATGAGTGCACCCACTCTGATTTCTCTGTCTCCTGGCACCCAGAAAAAAGAGGAGACATTTCTTGACTTTCTGGTCTAGCTATTCTTTCTTCAGAGGAGACAAAAAGAGGGCTGTAGAGATGACAGCCCTCTGAGCTTCTCTCCTTGAAATGGGTGATCAAGAGTGAGGTCTCACGGAAATGCACTCTTGCTTTATTATTTTTTATTTTTGACACAGGGTCTCACTCTGTCGCCTAGGCTGGAGTGCAGTTGTGTGATCATAGCTCACTGCAGCCTCGACCTCCTAGGCTCAAGTGATCCTCCCACTTCAGCCTCCTACATGGCAGGGACTACAGGCATGAGCCACTACATCAGGCTAATTTTTTGATTTTCTTAAATGGAGATGGGGGTCTCTCTATGTTGCCCAGGCTGGTCTTGAACTCCCGGGGTCAAGCGCTCCTCCCTTCTCCCAAAGTATTGGGATTACAGGTGTGAGCCACAAGTGCCGGGCCAGAAATGCACTTTTGTTTTTAAACTTCAAACACTTTGGGAAATTCATTGACTCTTCATGTCTTTGCATGCAGTTTATTCTGGGTGCTCATGGGAAATGATTTCCTTGCCTCTACTGTGAGCAAGATGAACGTGAACCTTTGTGCATAAAATCTGAACTGTGCCCATTGAGACTCTATGGCAATCTGTGAATGTGTAAAGAAGATGGCTTTCACTCTGTGAGCCCCTTCTCCACATTGTGGGACAGGAAGTCACATGCCCCCATCATAGGTCCGCCTTGTGATCACAGCATTATTTGAGAACATATCTGTATTTGCAAAAATCCATTATAACTCCCTTGTTGTTGGAGATTCAGTTAATAAGTGAAGGTAGCACAAAATATGATTTCAAATCAGTTTAATAAAATTATTCATGTAGATTTTAAATCATTTTTACAGTTGATTTAACATTTGAAACTGGTTTATAGATTATGATATGGGATGGTGTTTGCATCTTTGCAATTTTATTCCAATTTAGAAACAGTACAAATATTAATTTTTGCTTCAATAATGGAGCCTTTGAGAATTAAACTTGTCTTTTCTCCACACACATTTTATGAAAATGATTTTAATATGATTTTAAATATATCTTCTGAGGAACTTCTTGCAGGGAAGCCCTTTGAACAAGGACTTAAATGGGAGTATCTTCTCAAAAGTTTCTTTTGAGACAAGGGTGGACATTTTATGTATTTTTTATGGAAATGGAGTCTTGCTATGTTGCTCAGCCTGGTCTCAAACTCCTGGCCTCAAATGATCCTCCCACCTCGGCTTCCCAAAGTGCTGGGATAATAGTTGTGAGCCAACACACCCAGCCAAATACTGAGTTTTTAAGATATTTTGCTTGTGAAAGAAATGGCGTGATGCCTTTTCTACAATTGAAGAAAGTTCTGAAGTTTCTAGATGTGGATTCTTAACACTTATAAGCCCAAATTAATGTAAACCTTGGCTCATACCTGCTGGGCTGCCGCGATCTCCCTGGGGCCAGGCCAGCTGGATCTGTGCTGAAACCAGACATCTCGCTGGTGCTTGGGAGAGGTTTTGGCTTCACAATCCCAGCCTCTGATGATTTTCTTGGTTACCTCAGGATTACCTGCTTCTCGGTTTCTTATTGGTGCTACAGTTAAGATCTCAACAGCCAGGTGACCACGTGCAGGCATTGGAGTTGGCCCTGTCAATTTGGCCTCTGAAAGGTGCCCTCCTGGCTTTTGATGCATCTGCAGAGGGCAGCACAGTGACAAGGACAGGGCCCTGGTCACTCAGCTCCCTGGCCACCCTTGGCCATCCACCTGGGGCTGTGGCCAAGGCACCTTCCAGCTCAGCACAGTGTGCCTTGGCGAGGACATTCACTGCTCTCCGTGCAGGATCCTGGCTGTCAGGCCCAGAGCAAAATGTCCCCTGGGGACACAGGAAAAGCTGGCGGCAGGCTGACCTCTTGGGTCCTGTCTGGCTCTGACCCCTGCATGCTGCAGATACAGACAACTGCACTGTTTTTGTGAATTACACATAATTGTAGAGACTGGGATAACCAATGACTTTGATCTTTTGTGATTTGTGTCTTTCCTGGCATCAAGAAACCACTTTAAAAGCCTCCTAAGACCCTGAGCTCATAAAGCCCAAGTGAGGGGTACTGCACATGGCCTGCCCCCTCTGATTTGGGGGGACTTGGTGAGCCCTGAGCAGGAGTCTCTGCCCAGGAAAGGAAGGGCTGTTAGAGAGGGGATGGAGTGGACGGGAGGCACCCTGATGGGCACAAGTGGCCCCCAGCTATCACCCTGAGTCACTGAACTTTCTTCCTTGGGAGCAGAAGAGGCAGGGTTTAGAGACTTCTCCTGGCCACGGTTGGGAATGTCAAAAGCTTGAGTGTTCAGAGACAGTTTATATTTAAAAAGCAAACTATTTCAAGAGGATTTGAGATGAGAAATTAGACTGCAAAGGGTCCATGAAAAAGCAGCACCAAGAAACAATCAACAACTTGCAAGAGAAGCAAGGGGGCGCTGTCTTCAGGGACTGGAGAAGCCTCTGTGGTACCACAGCTTTCTTCTTCAAAAGGCTGGGCCGGGTTACGGCTGCTGGCTGGGAGACGCTCAGGATGTGGGACGGGCTCGGGGCGCTGTGTGCAGGGGGATTGCTTAGGGTCCTTGGCAGGGGTCGGAGAGGCTCACGGCCTTTCTGGTCTCCCTTCTGAGCCTGGATATCAGTGAGAGGCCCCAGGAGCCGAGTGCAGAGCTGATCCGGCCCAGCCTGTGACTCTGGCCACAGGCAGAGACCTGCACAAGGTCTGGCTTCCCTCCTTCCCCATCGCCCACTGTCCTTCTTTACCGTCTCCTATCAGGAAGCAGCTACCTGTCCCAGCTCCATTCTCCCTTCTGCTCACAGCATCTTGACAGACACAGTGGGAACCCAAGACAAGAGGAGGCGTGATATTGCTCTTGAAACTGCAGATCCCAGGCAGATCCTGGCACTGGACTCCTAGAACCAGGCAGGGAGCCTTGAGAGAAATCAGACTATGTCCGGAGCTTCCTTTAGAATTCCTGGGAGCTTCTTGGTACCCACCCCCAAGCACCCCCACACACCTGTACCCTTACTGTTTAGGCTTAACTTTTGCTTTTTGCCCTCTGGAAATAGGTCAGTTAAATCTTCATTCAAAAATAAAGAGATTAAGGAGGCTGATGCAGAAGGGTCGCTTGAGGTCAGGAGGTTGAGACTGCCTTGACCCAAGATAGTGCACTCCAGCCTGGGTGGCAGAGTGAGACTCCATCCTAAAAAGAAAGAAATAAAATAAAATAAAAGGGTAGCACGTTGTTACATAGATGACAAGTCCCCAGTGAATAGCTGCAGGATGCCTGCAGCCCCCTTCAACACCGAGCCAGCCGAGGCATGAGCAGCTTCTCTCAGTGGCAACGGGTGATTTTTCTTCTGTGCAGAAGACAGGGGTGAACGGGCTGCCTAGCCTTAAATCCTGAGGCTACACAGCTGCATGGAGTTTGGTTCAATACAGGCTCAGGACTTCCCATATCCAGGCACCAGCCCGATTTTTTATTTTTGAAAGTTAATCCATCCGTGTGGTGGATTATCAATAGCTGCTTTGCCTTAACCACCGCTTCACAGCTACCTGGGATCAGAGAGCAATTTTGGAGCCTGCAGCTAGATGATGGAGGCAAGGCCCTGGGCCGGGAAGGAAGGGAAGGGAGACGTAGCAGTTGAGTCTTTCTTGGCTGCAGCAGAAACAAGGTGGCTGGGGGTGGCGCTCAAGAAACCCTAGGGTGTGAGGCTCTAGCTGCTGGTGCCAGGAGCAAAGCCCATGGGGATGCCCGCCAGGGCCTGGGGGGTGCAGGGCTCTGTGCAGCTGCCCCCTCCCCTCCACGAACTGCCCCCTCCCCAGGACTTCTTGGGAACATCCCCTCTCTGCATCGAGGAAGCAGGGCCCTTGGTTTGGGGCAGCAGGGAAGGGCCAGATCCTACTGTGGCTGCAGGATGACTCGGCAGGAAGGTCAAAGGCAGGTGCATGTCGGCTCCCAGCAGTCTGCAGACTTGCTTGGCTGGGTCCTCCAGAGCCTCTGAGGGCCTGGAATTGGTAGTTAACATTTAAAACTGGAGGGATTTCACATAAAAACCTGTTTCTGGCTTCTCTGGAAAATTGAGAGAAATTGCAATTCTCAGCCTGTTTTTTGGGGAGACGGGGGTCAGCTCTGGGCATCCAGCCCACCTGGCCCACATCAGGAACTGGAGTTACTTGCTAGATGCACAGGTGAGCGAGTTTCCTGCCACCTGGTCATCCATGCTGTCTTTACCCAGGGCCCCTGTCTCCACTGTACCCTCTGGCAAAAACCCAGGCCAGGGGAGGGAGGGAGGGGTAAGGGACACTGGACAAGGTTGGGGTGCGTGCTGTGCCCAAAGAGGGGTCAGGCTGAGTGGGAAAAAGACTCCTGGGTCTGGAGGCCGGAGATGACAATCCTGCCTCCTCTCTGTCACACCAGGGACAAGAAATGAGGAGGCAGGGGCCCAATGCACAGACCCTGCTGTTCCTCAACTGGTCTGTTCTGCAACTGTCATTTATGATTATTATGGAACATCTGCCTGCCAGGTGTACCCTGCACCCCACCCCTTTCTATTCCCCAACTTTCACAACATCCCCTTTCCGACTTTCCAAACCCCAGGGGCAACCACACTCGATCTGGGATGAATGGCTCTGTATCCTCCATGGATATGGAAAGTCTGTTTTAAGGAATGAGACCCGTGGAGCGGGCAGGAGGGTCACTGCTTAGTTTGCTCTAAGGCACAGGAACCCACAAGGGTCCTGACTCCTGGGGCTTTCTGCAGACCTGTGCGCCAGGCCTGTGCAAGGTGCTGAGGAGGTGTGTTAAGTTTGAGTCAACAGGCAGCTGTGAGCTCCTGCTGGAGCCAGTGCGGGAGATGTTGTGTGCTGAGGGGCATCACAGGGGGCTTCCTGGAGGAGGAAGCCTGTGAGCTGGCGGGGAGTGGGTTGGGAAATAGGGGCGTGCCCAGCAGAAAGTGCAGCTTAAGAGCTCTCTGTATGAAGCGCAGGAAGTCCTTCCTTGGTGTCCCTGGCCTGCTTTAGCTGGGGCACCAGCCAGGAAGCTGGATGAAGTCCTAAGGGCCCCTCCTCCTAGCACTTAGGGCAGCTCTCTGCCCAGCAGATACTGGTGGCGTTGATCCTTTCTCTCCTATTGTCATAATTTGGATTCTAGGAAGCCAGGCTGCAGACTGGTTTACTAGGTGGGAGGCTGGTGCCGAGCAGCCTCATTTGATGGGTCCTAATTACTTAGGAGCAGAAGTGGCTCCAGTCCTCCAGGTCCAGTTCCACCCTCTGGTCTCTGGGTAGCCCCCCCTTCCCCAATGACATCTCCGCCACGCTGGAGAGAACAGCCCCTCCGGAATCCGCAATGGTGTCAGCCCAGCCAACGTGGGCTCCAACAGACGTTAATTGTGTCCCCGGAGGAGGCTTCCCTGAAGTTGGGGTCACTCCACTGTGTCTTCTGTAAGCGATTTGTGCATAATCGACAGTGCAAATGGGAAGGAAAAAAGGGAGGGCAGTCCCAGCCTAGCAGGGTAGGGGAACAAGAGAAAGAGGCCTGTATTGCCTTTATGGCCCAGGAAAGAGAAAAACGAGGGAGGGGCTTGTGGACCACCAGGGGCCAAAAACCTGCATCTTCAAATCTCCAAACCAAGGAGCTCGCTGGGTTCTGACCCAGCCAGGCAAGGGGATGAAATCTTAATGGTATCTCTCAAACCCCACAAGTTTTGGGTTTGCATGCAGCCTGTCCTCAGTAACCCCCAAGATGAAGCTGCTGCGTGCTGAGGACTCGAGGCAAGGATGTGTTTCCCCAAGAAAGGAGGAATCTATAAGAGACATGATGAGATGTACCGTTCGAATTGGTTTCTCTCCCAGAATATACATTTGCGCTGGTCGCGCGTGCACACAGCATACAGTGTAATTCACACACACGCACACAAATGCACGACCAGCCGCATCGAGATTCTTGGTAGAGGACCAGCTCTCGGATCAAGCTGGCAGAAGGAGGCAATTCAGATACGACACCCCTTTCTTTGGAAGGGTGCCTTCCCCACCTCCATCCCCAGGGAAAATCTGCCAAATGGGCATAATATTAAGTAATGTTGGCAGGGGGCAACTCACGGTCCCTCCTGACGCTGCTTCCTGGATCTGCAGAGATGGTGTCGTTGCTTTCCTGCCCTCCCTCTCTGCCTCCCCTCAGCCCGGGGAGGGGGGGGGAATGAGGGATGAAGAATGGGGTGGTGGCACCCTCTCTCCCCCAACACCCTCCATCCATGCAGCACCTCTGGCCCCGGAGATGCCCTCTTCCCGGGAGTAGAAAGAATCACCCGTCTCTTTTTGGCACCAGCACCCTTCTGAATGCCATGAGAAGCTGGTGACCTTCACTCTGGTCTCCATGACGACAAGATGGTATATGTTTAATTAGTTCAGGCTTATTTTAGGACCAATTTTCTTTTATTTTAGGGCAATGCGAGCTATGATAACTGTAAGCATGTTTACGAGGCGCGCGAGGCTTAGCTGAAATGTGCCAACAATTCTAGTCAAACAGATGGTGACCCCTGATTCAACTTGCCCTCTCATTCAATTATTCAGCTGTATTTAATTTTCCTCCGAGTGACTCACGCGCCCTGCCTCCGGCTGCCCTCTAGGTGGCGCAAAAGACCACCTTTATGGCTGCGAGGCAGGGTTGAAAGCCGGGTCTCAGGGATTTTTCTCAGCCTGGCCTTGGCTGGAGAAGAGGATAATGAATTTCTGCATTCGAACAATAGTTGCTGCCTAATATCAAATGATGTGAAAGGGTGGAAAAGAATTGGGTCAAATTGTATGTGATTTGACCATGAGCTCTAAGTAATCTCCTTTCTAATAAAGGAATTTGAAAGACCTTCCAGGCTTAATATCCTCCCAAATAATTTGTTTGGAGTTCAAGGAGTGTTACGGTGTTAGAGCTGTTTCTATGATTGCGGATATGTTCTGTTTGCATTTGGAAAACCTCTTCTGTTTAATTTTTAGTAGCTGCCAGCCCACCTCATCTGGGACTAGGAGGATAACCTGAGCGGAATTTTTTTTTTTTCTCTTTTTCCTTCTGATGGTTTCTGCCTGCCTTCTACGCTGTCAAGGCTTAGCTGTATTTGAAAACTGGATGTCCCTGTAAAGAGGAATGAAATTTCTCACTAAATATCTCTTCAAAGACATGAGCTTTCTAATGCAGGAACTGAAGAAGCATGTGGCCACACCCATAATAACAACACATTGGATTTCTCAGAACCTTTGGGACAGGAAACAGCCTACTCAACTATCACCCACTCCACTTCATCCCATTCCGTAACACCTTAGACAGGAGGGGCTGTACCTTAGACATGCTCAACTCACATTTCTTGTCCATCAACATAGCTAGGTTAATCAGAGCAACATGGAATCATACCTTTATTCATCACTCAGCTTAAGAATTCATGCCTTTAGCATTGCTTTCTTTGATACATTAAGACAAGCTTATAACAGATCACTTGTATATTTTTCCCCAAGAATATCTCTCTTTAGAAATCTTCTTGGAAAATTATCTATCTTTCCTGTCCTGCATTTGGTCAAACCACAAGTAAAAGAACCAAGATCAACAATGACTCACATGTACACACACACACACACACACACATTTGAGATGGGGTCTCACTCTGTCACCCAGGCTGGAGTGCAATGGTACGATCTCGGCTTACTGCAACCCCTGCCTCCTGGGCTCAAGCGATCCTCCCACCTCAGCCTCCTGAGTAACTGGGACGACAGATGCATGCCACAATGCCTGGCTAATTTTTTTGTGTTTTGGGTAGAGATGGGGTTTCACTATGTTGCCCAGCCTGGCCTCCAACTCCTGAGCTCAAGAGATCTGCCTGCCTTGGCCTCCCAAAGTGCAGGGATTACAGGTTTGAGCCACCGTGCCTTGGCCTCATAAAAATCTTAATGCATAAACTGCTTCCAAAGACAACACGTCAAATTTCCATGGATTCACAGTCCAGGTTTTGGTAAGGAAGTTCACTTTACCTGAAAACTCTTAGTTCTCATTTTTGCTTAAGGGAAAATCATGGCAATAGAAAGGTTAAAACCATGTGCACCGATTTGATTCCTGGAACTCCATTTTTACAGGCTTGGCTTTGGTTTGCTTTCCTGCTTTATCTTCTCCAGCGATGGCTTGGTTCGGTCGTTCTGTGTTAGAGGTTCTGCATGTAAACCAGGGAATCTTCGGTTCAGGCAAGGGAAGGGGCTGTTGCTTCACAGCATGACTTTATAGGGGTTGATTGACGCAGGGGGCGGGACATGGGCAGCGGCCGGGACCTGATCCCGGGCTGAACAGCCAAGGGCCCTTACCAAGCCTCAGAGGGCAGATGCAGTTGCACCCTATTTATGTCTGGGATGCTCAAACTTAGCCTCCTGGGGCGACTTATGTTTTCAGTGCATCTTCCAGGGGGTTACGTGGGAGGGGGTTGTCTCAATTACAGCTACTCAGGCCACACAAGTGAATTGTACTTAATACCTCTGCCCTCTGATTAGCCTACCAGATTGGACTCAACAGCTTCCTTAGATATCGGAGCCCCCTTATCCTTTTGGATAACTTTGTGTTGGTGGGGGGAGGGGTCTTTATCAAATCCTTTGGAAGAATTGGGTAAAACACCAAAGGGGTTTGGGTGTGTCCCATCTGAGCCCCTGGGGTCTCTGGATTTTCTGCTCTGAGGGTGGGACTGCACCCCTGTCTCCCACGCTTCATCTTCCACAGGGATGCAATGACAGTGAGTAGGGGGCTTTAGAATAAGTCCTTGAGACTCAAACAAGTCCCATCTGAGCTGATGGAGAGACTCTATCTGGACATCTGTGGGCTCTTACAGAGGGAGTGTTTTTATTTGTGGGTGTGGTGTGTGTGTGTGTGTGCGTAGACACATTCGTAGAAACAAGCCTTCCTGATGCTTTGCAGGGAAACCAAACTCTGGGATCCCCATCCAGCTCGGCTCCTTGCAAACAGGGCCCAGGGAACCCATCGGAGGTAGAGACGGAAGAGACGGATTGGGAGGAAAAGTCAGGGCAGCTTCACCAGGGAACACACTCGGTAGCCAAGTCACGATTTAAAAAAAATAAATACCATAAAAATCATGGCTTCTCTGGACCTCTGGCTTCAATATGGGATTTGTACATATTACATAATCTGTCACTATAGTATTGTATATTAAAGAAATGGCCCCGTGCAGAGGCAACCAGGGGGATGGGGGCACCATCCC
This sequence comes from Nomascus leucogenys, assembly GCF_006542625.1. Taxonomy (NCBI): domain Eukaryota; kingdom Metazoa; phylum Chordata; class Mammalia; order Primates; family Hylobatidae; genus Nomascus; species Nomascus leucogenys. The sequence goes on along the minus strand of NC_044390.1, from coordinate 46,215,284 downwards.
AGCCACCGCCGCCGTCCTCCCCTCCATCATGGGCTGGGACGCTGTCAGCCCCGCCACCTGCCCCACGGTCCTGCCACGTTGCTGAGATCCCAAGTTACTCTGCCTCCTGGAACATCATTTGTTTTTCTTTGTTCGGAAGACAGGCTACATGAGCATTTGCGTGAGGCCATCTGTATCTCTGCAAAGAAATAATGGAACAAGGTAGAAAATGTCTGGGTGGGGAAGACCCCAGTCTGTGACAACAGCTGAAGATGGGGCGGGGGCCAGAGAAACTTTCTCCAGGGTGTGACGTCTGAGTCCCTGTGCCCAGGAAGGGGCCTCACAACTTCTTTGCCCCTTCCCTCTCTCACGTTTGCAGCTTCTGCATGTACTCCCCACAGCTCCTTTCCCTCCTTGCAGTCCTCATTTGCAGAGTTCTGTGAAGATCATTTTGGGAGCGTGAGCTGTCTCTAGCCAGCTCATTCTGCAGTAGCGGCGAGCACCCCCCCAACTCCCAGGAATCAACCCCCAACACACACACACTTTTCTATTTCTTTTGCAAAGGGCCAACTCTGTTTTTTTCCTGAAGGTGGCAGTGAAAGAAAAAAAATGACTCCCTTAGCAGAGTTAGGAATTTTATTACAAACCAGATGGAGCCACGGGCATCCCCGTTGTGTGTCCCCCACCCTGTGAGTGTGTACGTGTGTGTGCACACCCAGGGGCACTGACAATGGAAGCCGCAGCCCCCCCAAGTGGGGGTCACATGGGGCACAGCGGCCTCTCCTGGCACCGTGGCACTGTGGCACAGTGGCCCAGTGCCAAGTGGCTGCCGTGCTCAGCCAGCCTGCTCCTCGTCCTCCTTCTTAGTCCCTTACCAAGATAATTGAGGATATAATGGCGGGGAAGGAGCCCGGCGGCTCCCGCGGGCTGTCAGGTATCTGCGCGCGTCTTCATGTCATCCGTCAGCATTGAGCTCCTCTGTCATCTCTCCTCAGCCTTCAGCGTCGCACACTCTCATCGCCTTCATTATCTCGGCTCAGGCCAGCCCTCCCCCCACTCCCCCCATCCAGTAAATGCATCTTTGTGCAACTCTCAGTCTCCGATTATGAATCGATGATCATGTGGTATAAGAGAGATAGATGGCTTTTAGTTCCATCCTGTCTCCCCTAATTGTAAAATATTAGTTACATTACACTGTGTCTTTTGATTAATGGAACTTATTTGGAGTAGCCTATCCGATCCCTCCCCCTTCTAAAGTCCTCCACTGACTTTTGAGAATTGAGTGATTTCACTTAAAGCAGACAAATAGGCCCTTCAGCGAGGAGATAGCAAGGCTGTGATACTGTGGGCAAGACAGGCTGTACAGACAGAGTTGTGTAATCCAAAGAAAGGCTTCAGCCCGGCCGGGCAGATGCGGGGCTGCAAATGCATGCCTGGGCCGGGGAACTTCCTTCCCTTCTTTATTTCATCCTCTTTTTGGCAAATCCAGCCCATCTTGCTGCCTTGCAAAACAGGATGTGAAACAAAATTTAATTAAAATTAAATAAATTGCAGATTTGCTACATTCCCACATGTGGCTCATGAGAAACCAGTCAAATCTGAACTTTGATGAATTTGAGCTCTCGCTCTACCGGGCTCCCTTCTTAGTGTACAGGATGGGGCATCAAAGGGGCGTTTTGCTGCCCACGTCCGACACAGGGAGAGATGTTTATCTTTGAAGCTGAATTTATTTTACTTGGCACTATTTGCTTAAATATGGTCCGTTGATAAAGTAAGTCCTTCCCATACAAAAGGGAAGTCAGCGGCTAAATCTCTTATTATAAATAATCACTATCAGTGTAAACTCAAGGTGACGTTCACTTTCAACCTATGAGCTCAATTAAAAAAGGTCTATTTACTGTCGATGTGTATAATATCTATATGTCAGGGAAACAGGGAGACTTCATAAACAAATCAAATTTTCAGCAAAGAAAGGCATTGCAGCTTAGGAATTTCAGCATGCATTTTGAGGGAGCACTTTCAGGCCTCCTGCTGTGTAAAATACACAGAAATATTTATGTCTATTTTATAGAATATGCTTAGTATTTCATTCTGACCTTTGGATTATTTTTTAAAAAAACTTTTATTTGCATGATTCTTGAACACATTGACTATTATGTATTTTCTGGGGACATGTTATTTCACTTAATGCGCTGGGCAAAAGATTGATTTTATTATGTGTAGGGAAGCTGGAAATGTTTTACTTTATTTTTTAAAAAAGAGCCTAACAATGTGTTTATGGCTGCTAAAAAAAAAAAAAAAAGCCAGGCAGCGAAACAAACCAAGCCTGAGTTTCAAATTCATTCTGAGGATTAGACATCCAGAAAACACGGAGATTAGAGAGTGGAGGGCTGAGCCCCACCGGTTCAGTCCGCCTCCCATCTCCTGCCCAGGGCTGTGCAGGGGGCCTCGCAAGTGTCTGGAGAATCAACATCCACATTTGTTCTGAATTAATCACTCAGGTGCCCGGATCTCTTCTTTCCAGCACCTGAGCCTCGATTTTGGAATTTCTGTATTTCGTTTTCATGTGTGTTTTGAGTCCTTGCTTTGAGGAGAGTGTGTGCCTGAGGACTCTTTGTTCTGAGTGTCAAGGGACTTTTGTAAATGTCAGCTGAGTTTGGGCTGCTGTGTCTAATAAGCCTCCTTAGGGCTTAAGATGCACTTTCTCCAAATTTTCATCAGCAGCATCACTCACTTAGTTATCTACATCCATTATATTTTGAGAGTCTTTTATAGAATATTCTTAATACAGCATGTGAATGCATATTGACAATTGTTGGCACTTTTATATATTCCGCGATACACATTTATCTGTTATGGATCCATAATACCAAATGTGTAGTAAAAAGCTATATCAAAAGGCAGTTATCCCACATGCATAAAACACTCTCACATGGTTGCTTTAATTTTCTTACTACAGCTTTTGAAACCCTCACTTTATACTGATGGACTCCAATATTTCATTTAAGTGTGTGCCTGAGAGGAGGTGAGTTGCTTCTAAGGCAAGTGGGTAGGTCTGGCTCTTGGTGGGAGAAGTTCTGTGTTGGGGCTGAGCTCAGAGCATGGGAGGCTGTACATCGCCCTGGCTGGCCCTCCTGGCAGCTCTCTGGGCTGGAGATGTTTCAGCCCCTGGGGACTGGCTGCAGAGAGGGTGGTCTGAGCCTTCAGGGACATGGCCTCCCCTGAATAACAGCAGCCAATATTTATGGCCACAGCCTTAGACAATATCGGCCCGCTCTGCTCTACACTCTGTGCTGAGCTCTTGATGTGTGTCATCCCCTTAGACCTGGCCATCCATTCGGAGAGAGGCACTAGCCTGAGCCCCTTTCACAGATGAGAAAACTGAGGCTTTGGAAGGAAAGAGAGGCTTGTTCAAGGCTATGCAGCTGTTAAGAGCTGAAGGTAGAGAGCTGTCTGCCTCCAAAGCTGAGAACAAAATGTTCTCCTTCCTCCTTGAACCTGTCTGCCTGCATCTGGAATTATTTGGAGCTTTACCCTAACCTAGCACTGGATATTATCCTGTTGTTTTGAAGATTCAATGAGACTTTGATTTGTGTACAATACCTGATCACAGTAAGAGCTCAAATGCCAAAAACATGTCCGTCTGTGAGGGCAGAGGGGATGTGATAGGAGCATATCCTGTCCAAACAGGAACATTTTCTTTCGGGGAAACGCTCATTGCTGCTTTCGTTTTTCAGTTTTCTAAATCACTTTGGGAGGGGAGAGAGTTTAGAAAACTCGGTTATTTGGGTAAGATTTCTGATAGGTTGTGGCTATTCCTGGGACAATGTGATTGTCAGGAAATATTATCAAAATGAGGAGATTCCCTCTCAAAGGTAGATGGCCCTGGCCTTGGGAAGGGACACGAATGCACTTGTCATGTTTGGAGTGACCAGCAGGGACCAGAACCATCCAGGGACAAGTGCCTTCCTGAGACAGCGTTCCCATGTGTCCCGTGGAACAGCGAGGGCAAAAGCTCCTAGTGAATTATAAAGCCTGCTGCATGTGTGAGAGAAGACAATGGTAGTATTAATGGTGAAAATAAATAGAAGAAAAAAAAAACAGGTACACATGCTTGTTCCTGAAGGCTGCAAGAAACAGAATTAGATTTTGTTGCTAGATACCAGAAAGTGAAAATTTCAGAGTGGCTTTTCATTTGGCATCATGGATTTTAAAAAAATAAAATAAACATCTTGTTGTTTGAATGCCAGTGAGGCACCCTCTTTCCCACCACCCTGCCCCCTGATTCAGCCAAACTCTGTGTGTAAACACTGTCTTAATTGACTTCAGGTTAGGGAAGTCTGGAAAACAAGCTTAAATTCATAAAACTGGAATGGACATCCTTGAGGCCTCTCCAATCATCCAACAGTAGGTATTTATTTATCAACCACTTACTGGGCACATGGCTTTGTTAGGTATCAGTGGGGGAATAAATGCCAGTAATATTGGGCCACCATCCTAGAGGAGACCATGTTTGGGGTGAAAAGACTCTTCTAGCAAAACAAAGGTCCCGTGAAGAACTAGGTCCTGTTATAGAGAAAGGGGAGAAACGGGGCCTCCTGAGGATGGGAGGGGACGAGAGAGAGGAAGTGACTTGAAAGGGATTTGAATCCGGATAATTATGCTGGCGATGAGTTTGGTAAGGAAGCCTCATTTAGTTCACATTCAGGTCGAGTTTCTCTCTCTCTCTCTCTCTGTATAAAGATGTGTCTATTTTGAGACTCACGAAAGCAATGATTCTATTTGCAAAGTAGATATTTGTTGGTTGTTTATTAATCATCACGAACAGCTTTCCACTGGATTCACTGGCACTAAATGGCTGCCCTTCAAATCTTAAAGGATATTGGGGTTCTCTGGTGGTTCAGAGAGGAGGGGTTTGGAGCCAGACCACCTGGTTTCACACCCAGCTGCCCCGTTTCCTGCGTCACCCGGGCACATGACTCACTGTATTTGCAACTCAGTTTTCCCATCTGTAAAATGGAAGGATGGTAGTAACTGAGACTTACCTTATAGTTTGTGGAAGGACTGAATGGCACATAATCAGCTGTCCCAGTCTTAAAACCAAAGTCAGGAGGATCTGATAAAAACCTCTCCTCCCCGGCAAACAAAATGATTTTTGTTTTCCTTTCGGAAATGCTTGGTTCTTTTTGCTCTTTCATTTTAGCAAATCATTGTAGAAGGAATTTTGCAGCTTGACTAAAGATACGGGCTAACTATTATAAGTAGTTTATGGCCTGGTGGTCAGTGAGGCTGCTGCTTACTGTCTGAGCTAGGAAAGGCAGAAGAACGTGTTTCTAGAGGAGTTAAGGGCTGGAGGTGGGGAGGGAGATTTGTTTGTACAGACCAGAGGCCTCCCAACAAAATCTCCAAAATCTTGCAAAAGCAAACCAGCCCGCTGACCAGCTGGCTGAGCCGGCAGCGTTGAGCAGGATCTTTCTGTAGTAACCGTGAGGTCTGCTCAGGAGACCACCTCTGCTGGCCCCCACCCACATGCACGTGAAAAAAGGAAGCCGACTTTGCATCAGGGCGGTCGTCTCCAGAGATCTGCGGCCAGGGGACAAGCCCGCCCCCGCTCGGATCCCAGGCCAAATGGAATAGGAAGATCCGGATAATAAAAATCGACTTGTCACCGAGACATTCCTCAACTGTTAACAATCAAATTGGGGCTGAGGGCGAGGGGGTGGGAATACCAAAAGGACATCAAAGGGGGTCTCATGCCCAGACTCCGCTCCGTTTCAAGGCTCCTTAATTTGGAAAGGTTGTATGCTAAATAATTTGCGAGACTCCCAACATGCAGGTTATTGTTTGTGGACAGATGGTGCATTGCGTTTTATCGCTTTTCCTTCTGTGGGCCCTCATATGTGGGACTGATGTGCATTCTGAAGTCTTTGTCTCCTTGCTAAAATCTCTAATCTAAAACAGGCAATCAAGCACAGAGGCAGGGCTTCAGAAGGCATAATCAGAGTTTTAAAAGCAAAGAAAAAAATGGGGAGGGGGGAAACCAGACATCCAACTGCAGTTACGAGGCAGATGTGTTTGCAGAGAACGCGAGAGGTTATTAGGGTATTAAAAGTGGACAAATGAAAGGGATTCGGAAGCACAGAGGGAGAGAAAGGGCCACCCTGTGGCAGAGGTGGGCACCCGGGCGGTGATGCCTAGCATCACCCCTGCCTGCAGCCTCTGCCCGGGCCTCCACCTCCCCTCCAGAGACCGGGGGTCTTTGTCTCTGCAGGCGGTCATGGCCGGGCCTGGGAGGCCCCCTCTCCGATCCCAGGCTGCCCTTAAGAGTTAAATCATGTGGATATACAGGAAGGAAATGAAATAGACGAACTTGCTCCTCTTTTCTTCCTACGGATTTTTCTTTTTGATTCTGAAGATAGAATTACTGTTTGTAAGCATCTGAAAGTCATTAGAAACCCTGCAGTCTGTCAGGTGCCGACGCAAGAAACTGCTGAAACCAAACGGGTGCCTGCACCGAGGGCTGGGAATTCATCATGTGCTGATGAGCAGTTATAATAATATATGAGCAAATCACAAGCATTCTGCAAATTAATCAAATTTTTTTCCCCTTCTCCCTTGTCTCTGGGAGAGTGGCTTTGCAGGCAGACGTAGGTGAAGCAGTTTTACTCACAGATGGTCGCTCTGGCATCAGATGGAATTTATATAACAGTAATTCTGATTCTTTGCCAAAGAGGCAGCGAACACACCAGGGAGATTGTAGAAGGCAAGTCATGTGGTTTTGCTGAGGTTGTTGTGGGAAGTTTAAGGGGGGAAATCTCAAATTTTCCTCTTTGCCTTTACTGTTTTTGCCTGAAGGGCCAGAAACGGAACGCCGTTCTGCCATGGGCGAAATCCGTCACGTCTTTTCTCACTACTTGTGCTGAAAGAGTGCTTCGCAGCTGTTGCAACTGCTGGCGGTGACAGAGCCCCAAGACTCCGGCTCCTGGCTGGCTCCTTACAAGATTTAAAGGGGAGAGGGTTCAGAAGGTGGCCACGCTGCACGCTAGGAAGAGGCAGAGCTGCCTCCTCACACGCCCACAGCGCTTACTTACCCTCCTGCTCCCTGTGGCATTGCTAAACCTATAAGGGCTTTTCTTTTGAAGTGTTTTATTAAATGAAGAGTCTAACAACCCTCACTTTAATTACACACGGGCTCCGTTTATAATTCCTCTGGATTTATTCAAGTAGTTGAAAACGATGGTGTCTGGTGATTAAACTGATCATCTTAGTTTAGCAGCTCCAAAACCTGGGAGAGTGTGTGTGTGTGTGTGTGTGTATACGTGTGCAGCGTGGAGGTGGTAGTGGTGTGTGTTTGCACATGGTCGCTTGTCCCTATGCCTCTCCGTGCTTCGGACACCCCCCACTCATTTTAAACTTCTCTCTCCCTTGAGAAACCTCATCTCGCATGGGACAAAGGGATACATGAGTTGACCCACTTGGGTCCACACTGGATCACACCACAAGGTGCCCTTATCCCTGCTGAAGGAAGGATGATACCAAGATGGCGTGTAGACTGCATTATGCAATACAGTCCTGACGCTGTGAGATTTTTTCTCCCCTCCCCCTGATGTAAAGCCCTGCCCATTTGTTTTGGTTTACGTGACTACAGAGAAATAAGTGGATTAGACGGAAACTTTCGCATGCTTCATTGCAGCTGGGTGCGGACATCTGTCATTCCTCAGCCATATTCTGGATTATGCCAGCAAAAGGATATGCAAAGTCTGACATGTTTGATTTTAGAGAAAGCCTTTTATAGTGGGGGGAGAGAAGAGAAGAAAGGAGGCTCATTTCCTTTGTGACTTCATAAAAAAAAAAGACACCTCTCTTCTGTGCTTTATTTTATTTATTTATTTCTGCCACGTGACGACATTAGTGGCACTCCAGGATGAGAGCTGAGCATTGAAAAGTTTATGCTTCCATCTTTCCTTTTTACTTTGTAATTTTCTATTGTTCACAGTACCAATTTGTTGAATTGGGCATGATAAAAAGTAGCTATTTTAAATATATCCAGTGTGCCCATCTATATGGATATATACTGTGGGTATGGATTGCGGGTGTCTGATTCCTTTATGGGAAGAGAGATGTGCGATCCTTTCTCACACATAAACTCACATTAATACAATACAACCTCACTGAATTTTGATGGAATGTGACTGCTTCTGTGACACTGTTTTTGGTGAGCTGCTCTGCAACCCATATGGCCCCCCCAACCCGCTGTAGGAAATGCACTAATGTTTTTATGAAAGATGTGTGCAGATAGTGAATTATCCACAGATAACCTTGGATGCCAGCTTTCAGTGGATTGGATATCGATACACTTAAGGTGCTTCATGCTGGTGGTTTCATAGGTCGGCCCCTCCCCTTGTGGCTTTCCTGGTGCCATACAGTGCACAGCACACCCTTGGCACAAGCCAAGTTCCAATATTGGCCCCCCTCCCACATTTAAATTGTACAATAAAACAGAAACTACAATTAAGGGCTGATGTGTTCATTTTAAGCGACACAATGGAAAACAGGAAGCAATTGAACCAGCAGAGACCACCCACTTGTTTATTTCACTGGGTGTGTACAAGAATGCAGCTCATCTGCTGGGTGAAAAAACACACAAAGCCTCACCCAGTCTCCCTGCCCCAACCTCAAAGAAAGTGCGATACTGGCTGTTTAGTTGAGAGTGGTACAAAGTGGAGATTGGAAAGTCCAGGGCCCACAGGCGCCTGGCTGGTGATGCCTGGGAAGTAAATGGGTGCCAGGCAGCTGTAATAAGTGGGACCCAGCTCCCCAGAGGCTGCCTCTAGGAAGATCTTGCCAGACCTCCTGACTTTGCAAGAGAAACTGGAAATCCATGTTTTAATGTGAAATATTTTTTTAAATGTAACATTGGCAATGAATTCCTTTTTTTTTTTTTTTAAAGAAATAGTGTTGGGGGGAAAATATGTGGGCCTGCAGCTTGTAACCACTAGGAGGGCGAATGCATTTATGTCTACAGCAGTGATGGAATCTATGGTGCAGGCACTTGGCCCCCATGGGGGAGGCCTCTGGGCTTTTGGAGCTCACAGTCAGGGTGGGCCGTGCCATCCCAGTCCCCCACAGAAAGTGGTAAGGTGGAGGGAAAGAGTGGGGAGGGTAGGGCGTGGTTCTTGGAGATGTGATTGGGATTCTGAGCTTCAATGCAGGAAAGAGGAAAGTGCAGAGCTACCCAGTGTGTCAAGGTGCATCTGAGAAGCCGTTCAATACCCTCCACCAACGTGGAGAATGGGAGGAAGAGCATAGTATTAATAGCTGAGATTGGGGTTACTAAAGGGACCCCCTGGAACACAGAGCACTCAGATTTTCCTGCTGAGGAAAACAGCAAGGCATGGTGGGGCATTCCAGGTGTGAGGCACAGACCAGGTAGGGACAGTGTGCAGGGGAGGGCGCTCCAGGGTCACCTGTTATGAGGTGTGGCCTGCACGGAGGAAGGAAGCCAAGTGCCAGGCTCTGAGCAAGGTGTGCATAGCAAGGTGGGCACTCCTGTGGGCTGAACCCCCGGAAAGAGGTCCTTCAGTAAACAACGTCTGGTTCCTTATCCAGTCCCTACTGTGTGCAGAGCCCGCCAGAGGGCAGCAGTTTCCAGCCTCCTAGAGGAAGGAATAGCCCCACCAAGCCCACATCACAGGAAGCCATTAGCGGCAGTGCCTGACAGAACATAATTAAGTGCCTAATTGTGTGGTGCCACAGATAAGTGGAGCTCTGCAGCCTGGGTCCTGAGAACGGCTTCCAGGAGGAGTTGGGGCTTTGGCGGGTCTCAATGGAAGAAGATGTAGGGGCTGGAGATGGGTGAATTTCTGGTAGGAATGACAGTGTATAGTAGGTAAGAAGGGATTGCATTTTGGAAAGCCAGGTTAAGGAAGTGAGATACCGCAGTGAGAAATAGGGAGCCATGGATGGCTATAGAGGAGGGGTGGACACATGTATAGCCAGTATTTGGGGACTTGACTTGGTATGGATGGTGTGGCTTTCTTCTGTCTAGAGAGGTCTCACTGTTGGTCTGAGGTGGACTGTTGACCCAGTGGACTTGATGGTACCCAGAAGAGGGTTTACAGGGACAGGGCTGGCTGTCACCAGCTCTGCTAAATTCCGTGCATCCTTACAGCCCATCTTATTGTCAACAGGGATTTCAGATAACTGTGTTTAGCCCAATGTTCCTAAGGAGGGAAGAGAGGGATATTAAATGTGTGAATCATAGGTGCTGCGTCTGCTAATTTTAGACTCCTTATTTTTGCCATCTCTGAGTATCACCCTAATAATTTCACTTAATATTTAAAAATTAATTGGTTAAAAACTTAAAAATACACAACTCTAGCTTTGTTTTAGCAATAATATCCAACTCTGATTCACTAGTTTTTGGGATTTTTGCTAAAGCTGTTAACCTGAAAAGTGGTCAGCTTGGTTCCATTTAAAATCACCTTCGGAGGCGGTTTAATAAGCACCTCTCCTCCAGCACCCCCAGTGTTGGAGAGAGAAGGGAATTCTGGAGGAGTGAGGTGGGCCGCCAGCCCCTCTGCTCCTGGCTCCCCGCCTCCGGCACTTCCAGGCCAGCGCCTTCTCTTTGGTTTCTCCCGGCATTTCTTTAAAGACTAAATGCACTCACCCAGAGACAAACTCTGGGTATCATTAGAGTATTATTATATTACACGTCGAAAAATCTTCAAAAACGGAATGTAAGTTCATCGACCCTTTGAAGGTTATTTAATGATAAACATAAATGCTTTCATAAAATCCAGGCAATGATTTAAGGTCCCCGATCAATAGTTGCTGTTGAGTGCACACCAGCAGGGCAGGCCGGCTTGTCCGACCACCCAGGCAGGCTGGTGTCTCCACTCATCAGAGGAGCCTGGGTAAGCAAACAAACAGGATATAAGGCAAAATCTGTAGGGCATGCACAATGGCGGGGGGATGAAGTTGCTGAGGAAGGGAGCCACCTAGAGGCCAGGCCCCAGGAAGGGTAGCCCTGAGGCCAACACCTGGTGGCGCTGAGCTGGGAGGCATGGGAGACTCTGCATCCCCAGCTAGAGGCTCCTCTCTGCTGATGCCCTGCTGAAATCTGGCGTCATTTAAGCTCTTATCCTAACTGAACTTGGGCCTCAAGCTGCAGGGAGACAGCAAGACACAGTGCAGGTTGAGCTCCAGCTGCAGGACCAGGTTCTGCCTTTCTCTGGCTTTGTGGCTCTGGACAGATGCTGTGCTAGTCCGTTCTCACACTGCTACAAAGATATGATCTGAGACAGGGTAATTTATAAACAGAAGAGGTCTAATTGACTCATAGTTCTGCATGGCTGAGGAGGCCTCAGGAAACTTACAATCATGGCGTAAGGTAAAGGGGAAGCCAGGCATGGCGGCAGGTGAGAGAGAGAGCAAGTGGGAACTGCCAAACACTTTTAAAACCATCGACTCTCATGAGAACTCCCTCTCTATCAAGAGAACAGCATGGGGGAAATGGTCCCCATGATCCAATCACCTCCTACCAGGTCCCTGCCTCAACACCTGGGGAATCACAATTCAAGTTGAGATTTGGATGGGGACACAGAGCCAAACCATATCATCCGACAAATGGGAGCCCCAACCCCTGACTTCAGCATTGGCAGAGGAATCAAAATGCACAGCTCCCATTTGAAGTTCAAGTTTGCCATGCAATGGGCACGTAATAGATGGAGTATTTTAATACTTACAGCCTGTTCTAGCAAACACTCATTTAACTTTATGTGCTGCACTTTGTGCTAAGCATCAGGTCTCATCTCATTGAATCCTCACAGCAATCCTATCAGGGAGCTATTATTATTATTGCACCCATTTTACAGATGAGAAAACTGAGACTTAGAAAGGTTAACTAGCTGGCTCAAGAGCACACACAACCGATAAGAGGCAGATACGTTTGAGCCTTGGTGTCTGGCTTGAGAATCTACAGTCTTCATCACTGTGCTTGAATAATGAAAAATGCTGCACGCTAGCAGGGCAGTGGTGATTTCTCAAAATCTGCTGTGCTGCCTTCCCTGATCCTTGGGTTGCAGGCCCAGCAGACTGTGGGTGTGCCATATGCCCTCCTGAAGTTTTCGTGTCAACAGAAGTTAAGTATTACCTGTTTGGTTCTGTGACTTTGGAAGCATCACTTGATGTGGGGTGTTGGTTTCTTCCTGTTCAAGAAAATCAATCAAATCCACTTTTAAATAAACTTTCAAAATAAACTTTTAATTTTAGTATGGATTTAGATTTATAAAAATGTTTCATAGATGCCAGATGTGGTGGCTCACTCCTGTAATCCCAGCACTGTGGGAGGCCGTGGCAGGCAGATCACCTGAGGTCAAGAGTTCAAGACCAGCCTGGCCAACATGGTGAAACCCTGTCTCTACTAAAAATACAAAAATTAGCTGGATCCACTGGCGTGTGCCTGTAGTCCCAGCTACGCAGGAGGCTGAGTCTGGAGAATCACTTGAACCTGGGAGGTGGAGGCTGCAGTGAGCTGAGACCACGCCACTGTACTCCAGCCTGGGTGACAGAGCAAGACTCAGTCTCGAAAAAAAGAAAAAAAAAAGTTTGCATAGATAATACGGAGAACTGCCATAGATTTCACTGCCATTTTCCACTGTTATTAACATCGTACATTGGTAGGGTATGTTTGTCACAATTTACAAAGCAATATTGACACATTATTGTTAAATAAAGTCCATATTGTATTCTTAGTTTTTTAGTTTTTATCCAGTATCCTGTTCTGCTCCAGGATACCATATTACCTTAGGTGTCCTGTCTCCTTCCACCTTCCTGGCTGCAATAGTTTCTCACTTTTCTTGTTTCTGATGACCTTGACAGTTTCCAGGAGTATTCTGCAGAACATCCCTCAGTTGCAATTTCTCGTGTGTAGACTGGGGTTATGGATTTAGGGAAGGAAGACCACAGAGGTAAATTACCATTCTCATCATATCAAATCAAGGGCACATGCTGTCAGCCTGGCCTTGGTCAGCTGGCTGAGGTCATGTTTGTCGGGTTTCTCCACGGAAGTTACTCTCCCGTCCCTTTCCATACTGTGCTCTTTGGAAGGAAGTCACTTGGCGCAGTCCACTCTTAAGGAGTAGGGAGATATACTCTGTCTCCTTGAGCAAGAAATAGCTACAAAATTATTTGGAATGCACAAGGCATTTGTCAATCCTTCCCCCTGTATTTATTGATGCAATCATTTATGCCAGTATGATTTGTGGGTATTTATTTTAGACTCTGGGTCATAATCTGATATTATGTTGTTTACTTTGTTACTCAAATGGTTCTAGCTTTGGGTATGGGGGCTTCTTCAGCAAGCTCTGTGCTAATCTGACACCCCCCACTCCACCATCAATATGTGGGGCATTTTTTTTAGTACTTTCTTACTTTCCAGCACTAAATGCCCCAGGATTATTTTGGTGTATTTCCTATCCCAGTCCTGGAATCAACCATTTCTCCAAGGAGCCCTGGTTCCCTTTTTTTGAGAGTGGTATTAGAAACCAATGTCACCACTTCTAGACCCTCTCAGCTGACAGAATAAGGAAATATATGCTTGTGTACTAACTCCTGTATATACACACATCTATATTATAAATATGAAGTTAAGCTTGAGTTCACACAGATGTCTTCAATCCATTACCACATAGATCAAAATGCACTTGTAAAATAAGTACATTTTTTTTGGGTAGCCTTCTAAATTAAAACCCAAATCACAGGAAATTTGAAACCTAAATTTATTTGTACTAAGGATATTCCAAAGTGTTTTAGCATCTTTGATGAGATGGATGAATATTTTTTTAAAACTGAAAACATAAATTACGTACCTGATTGGAATCATTCTCGCCTATTTGGAATTAGGAAATTTTTTTAAAGTATATGTGCAACTGAGAAAACGGCTCTCTCTGTGGGCCTAGTGATTCTTTATGTATATTTTTACCTCTCTCATTGCCTTGCTGAGCCGCTGAGCCTCTTGAAGCTGAAGGCAGGATTGCCAGGGTCCTGGGCTGGCATTCTCCCATTTTGCAGCCTCAGGGTCAAAGCAGTAAATATTCAAAGGAAGCAGCAGGTGATGGTGAGGGGCTTCAAGGTCCCCAAGTGAAGACCAGCCTAGCACCCTGCAGGCCTGACCCACTCATGAACCTGTTGTACCACCATACCCAGTGGATTCCCCCCAGGCCGGCAGGGCCCACTCTGGGGAGCTGAATTTCTTTTTTCTCCTCTCCTCTCTCTCTTCTTTCTCTTTCTCTCTTTTTTCTCTTTCTTTCTTCTTTCTTTCTTTCTTTCCTTCCTTCTTTCTTTCTTTCTCTCTCTCCCTCCCTCCCCCTCCCTCCCTCCTTCTCTCTCCCTCTTTCTTTCTCTTTCCTTCCTTTCTTCCTCCCTCCCTCTCTCTTTCTTTCCCTTCCTTCCTTCCTTCCTTTTCTTTCTTTCTTTTTCTTTCTTTCTTTCTTTTTTCTTTCTTCCTTCCTTCCTTCCTTTCCTTCTTCTTTCTTTTCTCTTTCTTTCTTTCTTTCTTTCTCTTTCTTTCTCTTTCTTTCTTTCTTTCTTTTTTCTTTCTTTCTTTCTCTTTCTTTCTTTCTTTCTTTCCTTCTTTCTCTCTTTCTTTCCTTCTTTCTCTCTGTCTGCCTTTCTCTCCCTCCCTTCCTCCTTCTCTCTCCCTCTTTCTTTCTCTATCCTTCCTCCCTCCCTCCCTCCTTCTTTCTCTCCTTCCTTCCTTCCTTCCTTCCTTCCTTCCTTCCTCCTTTCTTACTTTCCTTCCTTCCTTTCTTCCTTCTCTTTCTCAGAGTCTTGCTCTGTTGCCCATGCTGTAGTGCACTGGCACTCCAACCACTCACGGCAATCTCCAACTCCCGGGCTCAAGTGACCCTCCTGCCTCAGGCTCCTGAGTAGCTGGGATTACAGATGTGTGCCACCATACTTGGCTCATTTAAAAATTTTTGTAGGGATGAGGCCTTATTATGTTGTGCAGGCTGGTCTCGAATTCTTGGCCTCTAGCAATCCTCCTGCCTTGGCCTCCTAAAGCTGTGGAATTTCAGGCCTGAGCCTCCCGTGGCCCTGAATTTTTAATGTATCCAATTGACCTATAGGGGGAGCCAATTTCTTACCTAGCTGCAGGCATTGCCTAAATGTTCCTAATTTCGAGGAGTTCAGGAGGCGCTGGTTGTGCAGCTCTGGGAGAAGTGTCTTATAGGGAGCCCCTCTGGGTGCTAGTGGGCAGTGGCTGTTCCCAAGCCTTACAGCCCTGTGTGTGGGAACTGATTCTGAGGCCGCTTCCCTCCACTTGATCACCTGCTCCCTTCTAGGCAATGGGACTGTCAAACGTGGATGCAGGACGCCCTTCTGCGGTAGAGATATTTCGTGATCCCATGCTCTGAAAATGATGTTCCTCGTGCTCGATGCCCAGCTTTGATGGGCTTCTGTGCCTGTAAGGGGAGTGACATCTGGTGCATGTGCTATATCACACACACACACACAAACACACACAGACACACACAAACACACACAGACACACACAAACACAAACACACACACCAACACACACAGACACACACAAACACAAACACACAGAGACACACAAACACACACACAGACACAAAAACACACACACACACAAACACACACAAACCAAACACACAGACACACAAACACATACACAAACACAGACACACAAACACATACACAAACACAAACACACACACAAACACACACATACGCATGGTACACACCCCTTCAGGGGGTTCATGGACCACCTCTTGGAACATCTTTGACTCCTAACCAGAGGCCCCTCTTTGTAGAGACTCTTCCAGCAAGCAGGTTGCAGACCACGGCAGGAGCAGGTGGAGAGACGAGCATTCTTTTAGAGAAGACATGAAGTTGAATTCCTGATCAGTAAGCAGTAAGTTCCATACGTGTGACTTTGGATGATCATTTAATCTCCCTGGATCGGGGATTTCATGTCTGTAAGGTGGGAAGACATCCCTCTGCCATATCTCCCTACTGACAGTCTTGAGGACCGACTGAGGCCACTCATGCTGGTGCACTTTGATGAGTGGGTACCAGAACATGTTCACCAATGGGCACTGTCACCACCCCAGGACTAAACACCACAGGGTGGTCACCTCCCCTCTCCCCACTTTCTTATCATCTGCCGGCACACTTGAGGAGAAGCCATCAGTTTGGAAAGTCTGGAAGCCCCACAGATGCAGCCCCCTCTCTTCCACAAAGCTAGCTGCCCACAAGTGTGGAGCTGTAATGAATGGATGGTCCTCCCAAGGGCAGGCATTTTCTACTCCCCCTTAGGTGTGGGGAAAGAGCAGATATTTCCATCCTAGCAAGTAAGAAAAATATCTCGTTTCCCCACTTTTGTTATAAACAATGTACGACTTGCTTTCTCCTTACTCCTCTTGACCCTCCGCACTGTATACATATTTATATATTATTCATAGTGGATTAAAAATGAATGTGCTCTTTACCACGGCTCTACGGCGCAGTGACAATACAAATTAACGTATGATGTACTTACTTTTCGCATGGCAGTGATGGGAAATGTTGATGGCCTCAAAGCGAGAGGTAGAGAGAGGGGAGTGAGGTGAGACGGGCGGTTGGGGGGGCCCTCATCTGGCCACACTACCAGGGCTCCGAGCCCGGATACAGATAGATGGGGATTGGGAACATTCTGGGAACTGATGTGGCGGCAGTGCTGGAAAAGTCTTCCCAATTCTCTTCTCCCATGGAATGAGGGCAAAGCTCCCAGTGGGTCCTGTGTGCCTGGCCCCTGTTCACCCTCTTCACTGAGCTTCCCCTGTACCTTGCTGACCTGCTCCTAGGATGCTGCACTGACCCAGGCTTCCTGCTCCTGTGCCTGGGCTCAGGCGTGCCCCTCAGACTGCAGTAGCACTGTCTCTCTTTCCTATCTCCTGGCAACCTCTTTCATTCATCTGTTCCTTTGCTGGAAAAAAATGCTTGGCGGAAATCTGTGATGTGCCAAGCACCGTGCTGGGTGGTGAGTAACAACAATCATCAAAAAACCCAAACAACCCCAAAATAAAAGCTCAGTCCTTGCCCCCGTGGAGCTGACAGTCTGCCTGGTGGGGAAGACAGCCGTGATTGTTTTATTTGTTCAGCTTCTGCTAGCAGCCGGGCTGAGGAAGAGGCGTGTGCTGGGATGTGTGTCACAGCCATGGTGGTGGGTCTGGGGTCATCCGGGAGGCCTTCCCCAGGCAGAGACAACTGCATGGAGGCCTGGAGGATGAGGCTGCAGGAATTGGATGAAGTAGGGGCAGGCAGAGTCCAGATCGAGGAGACGATCAGGGAGGATCGAGCAAAGGTCCCGGGGCAGGAAAGAGCATGATGCATTTGGAGAACAGACAGAAGTCTCCTGTGGCCAGAGTACAGCAAACTATGGGGGCTTTAAGGGAGATGAGGAGGGGGAGATGCTCAGAGGCTCAGATTCCTCCTGGCAGGTGTTACGGGAGCTCCCCATCACCTATACAATATCACAGCCCGCACTGCCTCCCAGTGCTGTTTGGGACCTGGCCCCCAGCCAACTTAGCCCTGCCTTCTAAATGGGGAGTTCCTTCTGGCAAGAGGCCTCACCCACATCAAATTCTATCTCACATTTGCTGAACTTTCTCCCAGTGAAATGCGCCTGTTAACAGCTTGTTCCTTTGGGCTTTGAAGGTCCTTCTGTTTCCCAGATCCCCCATTCAAATGCCTATGCCCCAAAGAGAGACAGTCCCTTAAGCTTTCATGGTGCTACCTGTGGCAGGAAGCACAGGACAGTGGCACAGGAGGCACTTGCTAAGTCCGTACTTTCAATGAAGAACCAGGTAGAGCTTCCCCTGAGCCAGCTTAGATCAACAGCACGATGACAACATTGGAAACAGCAGCCATGCCAACGACAAGCAGCCGACATCTTGGAGTTCTTCATCATTTGTCAATGTGTCACATACCGTCATCTGATGCTCACAGCACTCCTGTGATATAGGTGTCAGTATTATTGCGTCATTATCAAGGTGTGGAAATGGAAGCCTTGTGTTCCAATGGTTGACCAAGGTCAGAGAGAGGGGAGACTGAAGTTCAGGGTGCTAGTAGCTTAGCAGCCTTACAGAGGAGGGAAACAGTGGTAGGAACCCAAGCTCCTCGGTCCACTGGGGAGAAGGAGGGCCCTGAAAGTAAAGCAAAGGTGCCAGAACAAGAGAGCCCTGGGTCTTCCTGTTTGACCCAAGGCCATCCTGGAGTGTGGTGCTTCTTAGCAGGTTCAACTTGGGAGAGGCCATTGCCTTGATGCTGTCTCCAACGGGGAGCTGGCAGGAGTGGGTGTTCTTACTCTCTTCAGTTCCACCACAGTGGAAGCCTGCTTGACCCAAGTCTGTCTTAATACTTATTCTGCATCTTCAACATTGATGGACATTAGCATCTTCCTTGCACCTCTAGGAATCCCCGAGTCTAGGTCCAGTCAACTAAGATGGCACAGGCAACATGGCTGGTCTTTTGTTTCATTAAAATGAGATAGATGGGCTGGACACAGTGGTTCATGCTTGTAATCCCAGCACTTTGGGAGGCTGAGGTGGGCAGATCACATGAGGTCAGGAGTTCGAGACTAGCCTGACCAACATAGTGAAACCCCACCTCTACTAAAAATACAAAAATTACCCGGGCGTGGTAGCAGGCATCTGTAATCCCAGCTACTTGGGAGGCTGAGGCAGGAGAATCACTTAAACCCGGGAGGCGGAGGTTGCAGTGAGCTGAGATCGCACCATTGCACTCCAGCCTGGGCAACAAGAGTGAGAGCCCATCTCAAAAAAAAAAAAAAAAAAAAATGAGATAGATGGAAGTGTGCAGGCCACTGAGGGGCTGCCTTGTCACCTCTGGGACTGCAGCAGCTTCTCCTCTGGGGATGAGATGGCCTACGTCCGTCTAGAGAGATCTCAATTCCTCTAAACCCACAGCCACCTCAGCAGGAATGTCTTCTGGCGTTGTTCCATGGGCCCCTTTTGCTGCTGCTGCCTTCAGGAGGGTCTCTGCTGTCAGAAATATGTGAAATCCACAGGGACGTATTCAGCAGAGCTCAGCACTTTTTTTTTTTTTTTTTTTTTTCTGGAGCACTTGCTTATGTTCTCTGACCCAAAGCCAACAGATCCCAGTCTTATTATCATCAGGGGCTTTCACAGGGACAAATGGTAGAGAGACATTTGGAACTTTTTATCCAGATTTACTTGGACTCAGAAATGTGTCATGTCCAACAGTACTGTGCATAGCAACAGCTTTCTGTTTGGGAATAAATGTTCTCATCATCAAAAGATAAGGCTTTCAGTTATATTTGATTCTTGGGAAAATATAATGGCTTCTTCCGGGCCTATCATAGCTTCTCCCAGTCAACTTCCCCAAGGGTGGGCCTTTCATTTCTTCATAGAACTTTCTTCCACATCAGTCTCATGGGAGCCTTTCAGCAAACAACTCAGAAAGATGTGTGTGTGTGTGTGTGTGTGTGTGTGTGTGTGTCTATAAACAATATTATGGATACAGAATAAAATGCATTGTAATTGTGTATAAACTAACACATTGTGTGTGTGTGTGTGTGTGTGAGCTTATAAACACACATTTTAATCATAGTCTTTGTAATAAGTTTAGAGAATGAGGGTGACTAAGTACTTTATATCCATTGGAAATTTGTTTTAAAGCCAAACCTTCTAGGTTCACTGTATCTCAGCTCTCTCATCTGTACAATGGCACTGATGTCATCCCTTGGCAAAATAGTCCAAAGCTCAAATATTAGGATAAACATGCAAAAATGTATGTGAAAAACTGTGGAATGAAGGCCTTCAGGGTCTTTAGGTACTATCAGTATTATCTACAAAGCTTCTACTTACTAGTTAAATTGCAAGATCTGGATTTATTATGATTCTAGCATCATATAGACTTCTTTCTACAAATGGATACGTGCATGGCTTTAGATGGATTTACATATAGATTTCCATCTTACCTAAGTGAAAATGAAACCAGTTCAATACTAATGTTTTGACCAGTGAAGTATTCAAATCTGCCAGAATTATTATTATACATTTTGACTATTCCCAAGAAACAGAGATTCAAAATACAACCATAGGATAAAATCATGATTAATATTTTAAAATTGATTGGTGGAAAAAATATACTAAGTGCTTTTATACCAAGTTGGCCAAATCAAAAAGGCTTTCATTGCAAATAAAAGTGATATCTGAGGTTCACATTTTAGTTTGCCAGGAGGCATGTTGCATCACTCCTGTGGCAGTATCATTTGTAGGGAGAGTGGCTTCCATGTAGCATGGGATTCATCATGAAATTATTACTCAGTAATGTGACAACAGAAAATACAGTAGACAGTTGGCTGGGTGCCATGGCTCACACCTATAATCCCAGCACTTTGGGAGGTTGAGGCGGGCGGATCACGAGGTCGGGAGATTGAGACCATCCTGGCTAACATGGTGAAACCCTGTCTCTACTAAAAAAAATACAAAAAATTAGCCGGGTGTGGTGGCGGGTGCCTGTAGTCCCAGCTACTCAGGAGGCTGAGGCAGGAGAATGGCAAGAACCAGGGAGGCAGAGCTTGCAGTGAGCAGAGATCACACCACTGCACTCCAGCCTGAACAACGAGCGAAACTCCGTCTCAAAAAAAAAAAAAAAAGGAGGAAAATACAATAGACAGTTTTGCTGATGAACAAAAACAACTGAAGAATGGAAGAACCAGTGTCATCCTGGTAAAGTGGGGCAGATTTATAAACGATACTGAGGTTTGATCACTTTGTTTCATAGTGCTGCTGGCCTCTTTGGATCATGGTACCAAATGTTTTGGTTTTATTTTTTATTTTTATTTATTATTTGGAGTTCTTTACTCAAAAGACTTGTCATATGACAGTGACATTCTCCATCAATTAATTATTCCCATATAATGAATAAACGAATGACTTAGCCCTAGCTTTATCTGAGCCATGGCAATTAGGACAGTGGCCAGCCTTTGTCCATGAACTGCTACAGAGCTGCCCTTCCGTAGAAACATGGAAAATACTGTCCATGTCAGAGAAGCTTTGGCCAAAGCCCCGAAACATTTCTCAGGTTTCCCGGTGTCTTGCTCCTTCTCTGTGTTGTTTGGGACGACCTTCAGTTGGCTTGTAGGCCTCCAGCTACAAATTGAGCCCGCCTTTTTCTTGCTCAATAGTGTCCATTTCAGAGTAGCTGGAACCCTCTGTCAGTGAGTCGTGGGCGTGGGCATAGCTTCGAGTCCACAAGGATGATAACTTGAAAAATTGGATGGCTGAATCTTGGAGGCTCTGTGTTGTCTCTAAGCTGCTTGGCCAGGAGGATCTACTTGGAGCTCACTGATGCCCAGCTTAGCCCTGACTTAGATTCACCATTAAGGTAGGGAGAATGGGCGTGGCTTTGCCCATCCCATTGCTTCTGATTGGCATTCTAATTCCATCCTATGCCCTAACTCCCAGGTCATGAAGAACAGGGACCATTTGAATTTTTTTGTACAATCGTAAATTTGCATTAGAAATATGTCTAGTTGTCCTTCCCCTCCCAACCCAGGGCCTTCCCTAGGTGAGCAAGCCCTTAAGGTGAAAAGGGTGGCAAGACAGCAAGTGGGCAGTCACCCTGGGGACTCCTTCTCTTACCTGGCAATCATGGCACCGGCCCCTGGTGCTAGCGGTACTCTTCCTCCTGTGGTTGGCTGTCAGGAAGGGCCAACAGCAAGTGCACTATTCTTGTACTTTATTTTGTTCTTAACTCCGAAGTCTGTAGATTTGCAAATTGGCTTCTTGAAGTGGGAAGGTTGATCAAATTCAGCCTTGTGTTAGGGACAACAGTAGAAACAGAAGAAGCAGAAGCACTATCCAAAAATGTATAATTCCTGGCTGGGCATGGTGGCTCACGTCTGTAATCCCAGCACTTTGGGAGGCCAAAGTGGGCAGATCACCTGAGGTCAGGAGTTTGAGACCAGCCTGGCCAACATGGAGAAACCCCATTTCTACTAAAAATACAAAAATTAGCTGGACATAGTGGTGCATGCCTGTAATCCCAGCTACTCGGGGAATCTAAGGCGGGAGAATCGCTTGAACCCAGGAGGCGGAGGTTGCAGTAAGCTGAGATCATGCCACTGCACTGCAGCCTGGGAAACAGAGCGAGACTCCGTCAAAAAAAAAAAAAAAAAAAAAAAAAGAAAATCTAAAAATGTATAATTCCTTAGAAAAAGGCAAGGTGATACAAGAAGATAATAAATAGTTCATGCCTACCTGCTTTGTGCCAGGTACTGGGCTTGTCATTCATAACACTGAGATGGTGATGGTCCTTGCCCCAGGAAGTCACAGCCTTTTGGGAGGACCAGTACCTACACTCAGGCCCACAAAGCAGGCATCCCACTGATGAAAGCCTGAATAGAGAAGTTGGTTTGAGCCTGCAGAGAATGAAGTGGCATTTCAGAGAGAGGGTAGACAAGCAAGGCTATGGAGACACTGCGCAGTGACATCTACGTGCAGAGACCATCTGATGTTTGGTTTGGTGTGGGCAAAAGGGGTTGTGCTGTAGCGTGGAATGGAAAGGTGATTTAGGATTGAGCCATGAAAGTCCTGTTATTCCTTTGGAGGCCAGTGGCCATCAAAGATTTGGGGCAAAGAAATCACAGGCTGAGCTTCTGCTTTAGGCACTCGTTCTGCTGTCCCTGGGAAGGACAGGCTGGAAGTGGGAAACTGGAAGCATGAAGGCCCCCTGCGTACTGCCATGTTCATAGTCTAGACAATAATTAGTACACACTGGACCTGGTTCTGAAGTCAGCATTGCGAAGGAAAAGATTCAACAGGTAGAATGGATTAGTCCTGGACACCAGTTGGTTATGAGGGAACAAAGAGGCAGTGAACTCCAGAAGCCCAACAAGAAGCAAGAATTTAGCACTGGGTGCAATTCAGTGGGAAAGTGAGCTTCTGCTTCCAACGTTGCACTGGCTTCCTGTTTTTCAGGAACAACATTGTTTTGCTGAATAGACACAGGACTGCTATTACTGCTTTAGAAAAAGTGCTGAATATGTGTTGGTTTGTTTTCTGGAGCCAATGATGGAGCTCTCCATTTATTTACTTGTTTCTTTTTTTGAGCAAATGAAACCCAGCTCTGGGCCCTGACCTCTCTGAGTGCTGGGTGAAACAGCACATGAAAGCTTCCAGGAATGGCTCATCAACAGCTTCCCGGAAGCAGGGGTGATGCCATTGCTTCAGAATAACTTCCCCAGCCAGATGTTTTACCAGTTCCTTGAGATGGTAGAGTCTGTGCATGGCTGTGATGCATCAGGGTAGAGATGTTGCGCTTGGAGGATTAGGTGAACTTCCGCAAGAATCCATCTCCTGTTCCAAATTACAGTCTTTCTAGGAAGGTTTTGTTTCAAGAGTCACTATTCAAAATCTACCTTCTTTAAAACTCATGCTGGCCTTGATTACCTGTTCGTCTTTCTCCTGGTCCCCACAACTTCTGCTGCTGCCCCTGAGACCCTCAGACTCTAGAAATCCCCCAGCTCAGCCCTTCCAACTCTGCCTAAGAGCAAGACTTGGGTGACACCCCTCACTCACCCCACCCCCAAACACACGCTCCCTTGCCATTCTTGGTTTGCTCAACAATAAAGAGTTAATGGGAGGATAAGAACATGAAATGGCTTTGCCCTGAGGCCTGAGTCAGACTTCCAGATGGAAGGATTTATGGTCTTTGTGCAGAATTGGGGTCAGCAAAGTGTAGCTCGTGGGCCAAATCGAACTATTGTCTGGTTTTTTGTTTGTTTGTTTCTTCTTTGTGTTTGTGAAAGGGTCTTGCTTGTTGTCCAGGCTGTAGTGCACTGGCACCATCATAGCTCACTGCAGCCTCCAACACCCGGCTCAAGTGATCCTCCCGCCTAAGCCTCCTGAGTAGCTGGGACCACAGGCATGTCCCTGGCTAATTTTTAAATTTTTTTGTACAGACAGTCTCACCATGTTGCCCAGGCTGATCTCAAACTCTTGGGCTCAAACGACTGACTTGCCTCAGCCTCCCAAAGTGTTGGGATTCCAGGTATGAGCCACTGTGCCCAGCAATTGTTTGTTTTTATATAGTCTGTGAGCTAGGAATGGTTTTTCCATTTTTTTAGTGTTTAGGAAAAAAACTCAAATGAGAATAACAGTAGTTCACCCCACATGAAATTGATATAAAATTTAAATTTCAGTGTCCATAAATAAAGTTTTGAATTTCATCAACAAAAAGTTGAGGAATATTTGTTTCCTGTCTTGTTCTCTAAATACCTACACAATATCTTGGATTTTGCCTCTTTGCCTGCAAATCTGGAACTATTTACTATTTAACCCTTTATAGAAAAAAATTCAGGTATGGGGAGGCTTATCTTCAATTACCTAGAAAGTCTGGGTTCAAAACTCTAGCTAGAGCCTGGTGTGGTGGCTTGCACCTGTAATCTCAGCTGCTAAAGAGGTTGAAAAAGGAGGCTCCCTTGAGGCAGGAGCTTGAGACCAGCCTAGGCAACATAGCGAGATCCTGCCTCTAAAACAAACAAACAAAATTGCTGGGCATTGTGGTGTACCTGTAGTCCCAGCTACTCTGGAGGCTAAGGTGGGAGGATGGCTTGAGCCCAGGAGTTTGAGGCTGCAGTGAGATATAATCGCACCACTGCTCTGCCAGCCTAAGGTGAGGAACGAGACTTCATCTCTCAAAACAACAACACAAATATTCAGGGATGGGAAGAGCTTCTAAATCTTAGCTTATGTGCCTGATGTATCGGCTGCTTTTCTAACCCTTACTATTTGATTTTTGCAAAGTAATAATAATATTGATCATACTGGTGATTGCAATTATGATCTTTTGAGCCCTGGGGGCCAGGAAGGTGTGAGCAGCAGTGCTGACCGGCCACTCTTTCTGCCCACAGGTCACAGGCCTTTCCAGTGCCGCTACTGTCCCTACAGTGCCTCTCAGAAGGGGAACCTGAAGACCCATGTCCTCTGCGTCCATCGCATGCCTTTTGACAACAGTCAGTATCCCGACCGCAGGTTCAAGCGCTCCAGGGTCGACTCGGAGGCTTCTGGGAATTTCGAGGAGCCTACAGCTGTCAAGGCGGGGAGCTCTGCAGACCTCACGGAAGAGGGCAGCAAGGGCCAGGAGGAGACCAACTGAGCAGACCAACCTGTATATTGCAATAGTATTTTACACAGTTTTAACATTATGCATCTGGTAAAAGTTTGCTAACTGCATTCCAAGGGGAAAAAATCATGTACAACCCCCCTAATAGTGTATAGAACATTTAAAAAATTTTAAAAGATATCTATATATATATTAAAAAAAAATTCCCCAGCCCTTGAAAATGGCTGCTAAACTGTTACCCGGCAACAAGTACTTCCAAAACAATGCAGGTGGGAGAAAACTGATTTCAAAAATTCTTGGTGCCCTCCGAGCTGGAGAGAGCTGGGGGCCCTTCCAACTCGAAAGTCGTTTTTGTCCAAAAATAATGCTCTTAACCGAAAAACGATACCATCTAAATGATTTAGTGTTGCGTTGAAGATGGAGGGGCTGTGTTTTCGTTGTTGAAAACACCTCTATAATCTGACACCAGCTGCTGTCATTTGCCTAGAACCCTAATGAGATGTGTCGGGAGGCAGCTGCGGTGCCAGTCAGACTGGAGCGGTCACTGCAGAGAAAATCAATTCACGTGGTGTCGTAACTGCACTCTTGGAGAAACCTTAGACAGCCCGCAGCCAGCGCCAGGGCTGACCGGCACTGCAGAGGATTGAGATCTCAAATGCGCATTTTTACAAAATACACAGCCAAATGAAATCAATGATCAGGAAGTGTCTGCAGACAAACGTCCATTGCAGGTTTGATGAGTAATTCCTTTTTTTAGATCAAATTGTTCTTGGTGGTCTTTTTTTCTTTTTTAAAAAAAAATTTTGGATGAAGAAGGAAGTTGCTATTAAAAAGTAGGGTACATTACATAAAATGTTGTTAGAAAAACTAGCTAACCCCATCCATAGAAGATGCTGGTGAGCAATTAAAATTTAGGTAATAATAGATTTTTTTATTATGATTTTTAAAATTTTACTTGAATGAAGGCTGCTCCGGTCCTTATTATCAGATTTTTTTTCATGTGTTGGTTTTTATAAGTGTCACAGATATGAAGCAAGATTTTCTTCTCCAGCAAGCTCTTATGAAATAGCTTGTATTAAAATATGAATCTAAACATCCTGCTCTCTATCTCTAATGATGAAAACTGTTTGAGTTAAAATGTCTGTTTTTGTAAAACAAATGTGTTCTATATTTTTGTAGATTTTAGATTTTCTACTGATTGGATACTCCAAATTTATCAAGTTCTGCACCACACAGAAGGAGATTTTGAGTGTCAATAATGAAACACTTAACTCATTAAAAAAATGATTTAAGAAGACTAGTTAAAGGTTTATTCTTGAATCTGCTAGCATGGTGTAAAGTTGAGCCTTTTAACATGCTTCCTTTGAGTGACATGAAATTGGTGCTGTTGCTTGTGGTGGTAGAGAAGTATGAAAGTATTAACTTCTTCTAAAACAAAATCATTCAGACTTAAAAAAAAAAAAGTCAATATTTCCTTGCAGGCTGGGAGCACAGATTAAACCCCAGGGCCTTAAAAACTTCAGCTCTGCCTACAGCAGTTTACAAAAATACTAAACTGCAATCAATGTAAATAAAATTCTTAGTGCTATCCTGAGACCAGAAAGAATCTCAGGCTAATAAGGAATCCGGTTTGCATATGCTGTCAAAAGGGTGTCATCTAACCGAGGTTTCAGTGTAAATGAGGTCGCTGTGCAACTTGGACCCATCTGGCATAGAGCAAGCTGCTTTCTTGTTTTTCTAGTATAGTTCTCACTGCCTTACTTAAATCGAGTTGATAAACTTAATGCAACTGTTTCTATGATCCTAGAGAAAGGACTGAAATGTTATTGAAAACTTTCCGACTGTAGTAAGCTTTAGGATTTTAACTGCACTACTGTGTTTGGTGACTGTGCCAGTCCCTTGCTTTCTGTGTTTGCTCTGCCTTTGGTATCTTAGCAAAGAAAAATTAAAAAAAAGAAAAAAAAAAGATGAAAAAAAAAGAAAAAAGAAAAAAAAGAGGAAAAAAAGTGGGGGAAAAAATGAGAGCCACATTCCATTTCTAGCACTTTGGGAGCTCTTTCAGTATTTTTTTGTGTCTTTTCAGCATCCTCAGATGCGACAGGCAATAATTCTGTTTGTGACACTGGGAACATCCCCTCTTCTTTGTGGCGTGTGTGTTGATTCCATTTTGTCCAGTGCTACTGTCCTTCTTCCCCCTCTGACACAGGCCTTCTTTCCAGAACATTTGTAACTTGTAATACAAACAAGTGACAGCCACAGTGATGCAGCGTCAGTTTCTGAATGTCATCAGGTTCTCATATCTAAACATGTCAGGTTTTTTCCCTGTAACTTCTGTAGTCTGTGATGCTGGTCATAATACTGTCTACATTCCTACGCAAAGAAAAAAAAATCTATCTTGGAGGAAATCTGAGATCAATAGGAGTAGAGGATTTTGTTGCTATGCTTGTAACAAGTAGAAAACTTTGTATTTAAAGTTTATTCTTGGTCATTATTTATTATTATAATACATCAGTTGACAGAACTTTATTCTGGTATAGAAAGTATTAAAAGTTGTTTTTTCAGCAATGACTGTTTTCTTTCTGCTGTTAGAATAAAATGTCTTTGAAGCAGCCCAGTTTTATCCAGTGTTTTACGCAATAAAACCTCTACCTCTGGGAAAAAAAATTACATCTTTTCCTACTCGCTTATGTTTACTAGGAGGAGTAAAACATATTTTTGCAGGTTTGTCAGACTTCGGCAAGACATTGTCAAACTCCATGTATAAAAAGCCCTGTACTGGGCAGGGCGCGGTGGCTCACACCTGTAATTCCAGCCCTTTGGGAGGCGGATCATCTAAGGTCAGGAGTTCAAGACCAGCTTGGCCAATATGGCAAAACCCTGTCTCTACTAAAAAACACAAAATTGGCGTGGGTCAAGTCTGTAATCCCAGCACTTTGGGAGGCTGAAGCGGGTGGATCAACTGAGGTCAGGAGTTCGCCATCAGCCTGGCCAACATGGTAAAACCCCGTCTCTACTAAAAATACAAAAATTACCTGGGCATGGTGGTGCATGCCTGTAGTCCTAGCTACTTGGGAGGCTGAGGCAGGAGGATTGCTCAAACCCAGGAGAAGGATGTTGGAGTGAGCCGAGACGGCGCCATTGCACCCCAGCCTGGGCTACAGAGGGAGGCTCTGTCTCGTGCAAAACAAAACAGAACAAAAAGCCTGGTAGGGTCCTGCAGTACTAATGGTCCTCTTAGGCCTGTGCTTTTTCAAGCTGAGTCAGTCTCTATGCCACATACATAGTGTGTGAGTGGGGATGTGTGTGCGTGTGTGTGCACATGCATATGTGAACTATGCTTCTTTAAATGTTTGCAGACATGCGGTTCAGTAAGGTAAAGTCTATGGAAATACTAATGCTCTTCGTATTACAGTAATTATATAAGACACTTAGAGCATTGGGATCTATTATTTCCCTTTACTGGTAGAAAGTCTTTTTTTTTTTAAGTCATTAAATGCAAGGGAGTCTTTTACGTCCAAATTATCAGAGGATAATCTGAATTCTTCCTCTAGAAGAAAAGGAAAAGAACAAAGGATGACAAAGTGTCTGGTAGCAGGGGTTACTGTGAACGCAGAGCTCTGACACAGAGTTGAGAGGGTTTGAAGCGTGTGCTCAACCCAGGATGTGAAGAGCTTCTTTTTGATTTGTTTTGTTGTTTTATTTTGGTCTCAAAACAAGCTAAGATAGTGCATGCTGCCGTTCTGGAATATGGAGGGCCCACTGAAATGTCACAAGCAAAGACATCTGCCAAATTGTATAGAAATTTGTCAGTTTACCATGTTTCTTTCAGGGTGTGAGACTGTGTCCTTGGGTGGGAGCAGATGACTTGAATGGAATCATCGTCAGTTCTGACTGTCTGCTGTTACGAATATCAAAGGTGAGTTAAGGGGTTGTAGTCAGGAGGTCAGGAAGTAAACCCATGAGGGAGAGAAGACTGGAATGCAGAAGGTTGAGTTAGGGATTCTAACATCTACCCAAACCATATCCATGATGGAACTCAAACCCACCAGAGCCACACAAGACACCACAGTGGCAAGAAGAGAGTTGGAACAATCAGGGCTTAAGTGGGTTGCACAGCGTGCCACTCTGATGGGAGGGGGCGCCGTGAGATCTCAGTAACTGCACATCATCGCCAAGAGGAAGGTGACATTAAATTTTCTGAGTTTTCAAGGTGTACTGGACACCTGGATTTTGTATTAAGTCTTCCAGTTTTTCGCTGTTGGCTCAAAATTTATTTTTAAAAACCACATATGAATGAATGAACAGAATGTGGTACCACCAAAGAATGGAATATTATTCTGCCATAGAAAGAAACCTGAGATGTGGTACAACATGGATGAACCTAGAAAACAGTGAGAGAAGCCAGTTACAAAAGGTTGCATATGATAGAATTCCATTTACATGAAATGTCTAGAATAGTCAAATCCACAGAGACGGAAGTGGATTAGTGCTTACCAGGGACTGGGGGAGGAGAGAATGAACAGTGACAGCTAATGAGTATGTGGTTTCTTTTTGAGGTGGTAAAAGTGTCCTAAAATTAGATAGTTATGGTGGTTGTCCTTGGTGTCACTTGGTGAACATGCTAAAAAACACTAAATTGTGCACTTTAAAAGAGTGAATTTTATCGTATGTGAATTATATCTCAATTAAGCTCTTATAAAAAATAAAACTGTGGGGAGGAGGCATTTTTTAGAGGTAACAATATATATTTCCATCATTACGTTGTTGAGTTCTCAAACAGCTATAGATAATTGACAGATTAGTATAGTACAAATAATATAAAATTTGGGGTGTAATGGCTTAAATTTGAACCCTAGCTTTATTACTTACTGGCTGAATGATGATCTTGAACAATTTTTTTTTTTGAGACAATGTCTCACTCTGTCACCCAGGCTGGAGTGCTGTCGCACCATCATAGCCCTCTGAAGCCTTGAACTCTAAGGCTTAACCAATCCTTTTGCCTCAGCCTCCTGAGTAGCTGGGACCACAGGTGCATGCCACCACGCCCAGTTAGTTTTTAAATTTTTATAGAGATGGGGTCTTGCTATGTTGCCCAGTCTGGTCTTGAACTCCTGCGCTCAAAGGATCCTCCTGCCTCTGCCTCCCAAAGTGCCGGGATTATGGGCATAAGCCAATCTTTAACAATTTAACTGTTCTCAGCTCATTGATAGTATCTGTAAAATTATGACAATTAAGTGCTGTACATAGGGAAATCATATGCACATTTTGTGAAGTACTCTACAAATGCTAGGTATTGTGATCATTGTGGCATAATGAGTTATGGATGAATTTAAGATTAATTTCACATGCACAAAAAGCTAGACCTTGATAAAATCCTCATGCTTTGTAAAGGTCCCCTAATGGTCAGGTGGCTGGGATTCCCCACATCCATCCCCTTCACAAAAGATGACCCTAGACAAAGATCTTCAACTGCTGCTTTCTAATTTCCTCATTTGAAAAATCTGAGTATTAACAACTCTCTTGTCACTCACAGGGGTAGTAGCAAGATGGCTGGGGAAAGGGGAGGGATGAAATGGGAAAAAGATTAGTCTCAGTGGTAGATGTTATTCCACTCACTTGTTTAACACATATTTACAGAAGACCTACTGTGTTCTAGGCATTGGGGTACAGGCCAGAGAGAGACATACCGGTAAGTTAGGGATCATGTCCAGAGATCACTGTCTTAAGGGGAAAACAGACTTTAATTTCATAATCACACAAATAAATATAAACTATCTGGAAGAGGAGATTCAAGGAGAACAGTAATTCCCCATGCAATGGAAGCCGATGATTTGCTGAGGGATGGAGGAGGGAGGGCCAGGCAGTGGAGGCAGTGCAAAGCCAATGTTCAGTGCAGACAGGACTCTCAAGTCCTGTCTCCGCCTCTCAGGAGCTGTGTGGCCCTGCTAGATCATTCCATTTCCCTAAATCTGCTGCTCCTCTATAAAGTGGAATGTCGCAGTGCTAACAGCAAAGACTCTTTTTGAGGTTAAATGAGATAGTACATGTAACAGCTATGGAGAGAACAAGCTAGATGCTGCCATATCCAAAGGACAGTTCTCAAAAGTGACAGTGTCTGGAAACCCACGAGGACACGGAAATGGTGATGTCTGCTGCAGACACATGGCTTTCTCATCCTAATCACCAAGGGCCAATGTAGTGTGAGCCACATGACTTCTTCAGCACGTTACCTCTCACATCCCAACGCCTCATGCCCTTGGGAAGCAGTGGGTGAAAGTGTCCTGGGGCCAATTCAGGGTCTTTATGGCTCTGTCCATGGGCGTGGCCACCCTGAAGCAGCACAGTTTGCTGGAAGTGTTTCTAGAGGGTGATCAACCATCCTGGTTTCCCTGGGACTGAGGGGTTTCCCAGGACATAGTACTTTTAGTGCTAAAACCAGGGTAGTCCTGGACAAACACAAATATTCCCCCTAGGTCTAAGCCGGCTTCCTTTAAAAGCACGTGTCTTGTTTTCGCCAAGCCAAGGTTATGGCTGTCCCTGAGCTGGGAGGCCAGTGTGAGGCCCAGTATGAGGGGGAAGCCATGGCTCCAGGGGGCCCACAGTATGGGCTTTGGCACTGGGAGACTTGGATTCAAAGCTTTCCTGCCACAGCACCTTTGCCACAAAGATGAAAGTGACACGGTACCCAAAATACTTAGCGTGGCACCTGGCACGTGGTCATTATTTTATCCATTCTCATTGAGTGACTGAATGAATCTTTGTTCCTGCTTCTTACCCAGGTGGGAAATGGCTCAAATATGAATTTCTCTTCCTAGCAGCTAGAAGCTTCTGAGCTGCTGATATCCGGCATTAAGATGCTCTTTTGTGCTGAAACTTTTATAAAGACGATAACCCTGCTGTCTCCTGTAGTTTGGGATTTGCACACTTCCCCCTCTCTGTTTAACATCTGTATTGTAACAGTATATTACGAAAACCTCACCTGGTGTATTGTAAGCACAATCCCAAGGAAATTAGTATTAAATATTGTGATCTTCATTTCAAGATAGAAGGGCTGGGCACGTTCCACCAAACTGGAGGTATGTTTCCATAGGGAAGGAGAAAAATTCATGGTGTAATACAATATTAAAAATGTCACCCAGCTGAGCATTCCATGTAGAAGCTTGTGTAGAGTTTTAATCTCTTCACCTGTTGGTGCTAAGAGAAAACAGAGAAATGGGGTGGGGGAGGGAGACCAGGACGGAGAGGAAGGGCTTATGAGAACAGGGAAATCACAAGCAAAGAGGAGGGGGAAAATTTAAATGATCCCAGACCAAACTGTTTTGCTGTTAATACAGAAATACAGTGCAAGACACATTTAATGGGCTCTATTTTTTATTATACTATGCTGAATAATTAAGTTTGAGGCTAAGTGTCACATGGATTTATCTTTTAATTAAAAAAGCATGGTTCACGCATATTTGAGTGGTAGTCCAAATAAATGCAATATAGAAATTTATGTTTGTTTATCTAGGTGTTAATTACCTAGAGATTGTTCTGGATTACTTCTTTTTATAAAGTGTCATAGGCTCGTGTCAGAACGAATAAAGCTTGGCTGTGGAACCTTATCAATTTGCTAACTATAGTGCCGGTCTGACCTGAGCAGGGGGGAGCAGGGGAAAACTTTGGGGCTTGTTATGTATACACACGCCCCCATTCAACCCACACCAAATAAAACAGTCGTTTTAGAAAATATTCCTAGGACATAAAGGCACAAATATATCTTCATTGTTTTACAGCCTCTTGTCCACAGCTATTTATAAAACATGTGATTATTTATGCGTTGGGTTATGAGAAGTTCGCTGGAAGATGCCGTGAAGGAGGCTCTATCAATCCAGTTACCTGGTGCCCTGGAGAGGCGGAGGGAGGGCTTCCCAGTGGAAACTGGGCTGGGACAGGAAGTTGGCTACTGTGATTTGTCTAACATGTGTCAACCTCCCGGTTGCTCCCAGAAAAGCCAGACAGAGGGATGACAAAGTTGAGGGTTAGAGGTCACATTAAAAAAAAAAAATCATGAATGTACACTGAGAAAGTGAAACCAGAAGCCCCTAAAAATTGTTCATCATACCTTGAGGCAGCCCCTGCCTTTTTCTTTGTTTACAAAGTGATTTTGGGGTTGCAGGAATGGCTTGGAAGAAAACGAGGGTTTTGGCCAAAAGGTTCTACTTTAAAGAAATAGATTCTGTAAGGGCAAAAAGAATTCCAGACAGAGCTGGGAGTGTCTAAGTTGGGTGCCCGCTTTTGTTGGGGAGGTTTGTTTCCCTTGCGTTTTCTGCCTTGCTTGTCTTCTTTCTCTTGCGCACCACGCCTCCATTTTTGGCAATCAGATACCAGAAAATCAATAAAAGTAACTGCGGGTCCCTGTGGGCTGCACCCGGCTGGATGGACTGTTCTCCTGGGGTGCAGGAAAGCCTAGGGGAGACAGGCACTGGTATTCAACTGTGCTCGCTTCTTTCCAGCTGGAGTCGAGGGGAGCCATCGAGACCCCCAAACAGCAAACTCTCCTACCATGGAAGCTCTCTCCTGGGTAGGGTTTCATTTTCATTTTGTGTTTCCTTCCTCTTGGAGCCCGTGCGGACTGGTGGGGCGGCTCACTGTCAGCTCCGTGATCCCGGCTTGGCTGCGCGCCTGGAGAGGTGCGCCCGGGCCAGGCGCAGAGCGGGGCGCGGCGCCAGGCGGGGGCGCCCGGGGCCTGCGTGTCGCCGCGGGTGGGGGCGGGTGTCCTCGGGCGCAAACCCGCTGAGGCCTCGGGCTCTGGACCAGCCCCGTGGTTTCGAGGGATCAAAGCAAAAAAGATCTTTGGCCGCAAAGGGAGAATGCCCTGAGCCAGACCGTCCCTAAGGACTCGTCTTTGGTGAGGAAGGGGACGCCTGGGCCCGAATGGGGCGCGCTGTGGCCCGGGCCACCGCTGAGGGCGCGCGGGTCCTGCGCGGCGCCTGCTGCTCACTGCATTACTCGGACAAGGATCAGAGCCTCTTATCTTTTAAATTATTAACACTTAACTGTTTTCCTCCCCAAATCGCTGCCCATTTCCTCCCCAGGATCACTGCCTTTATCAGAAATTGGGCCCCGGCAGCACTGGGGGGTGAGGTGGAGGCACCGCTGGGAGGAGCTGGACAATCTTTTGTGCTTGAGTCATGCCAAGTACTGTGCTGGGTACTGGGGACGCCGCGAGGACAGGAGAAGAGGGTTCTGTGTCCTCCTATACCCCCTGCCCAGTCACAGCAGAATTCAACAAATGAGGCGATTCCAGAGTAGACAAAGCTTTAGAAAGTGGGGGTCAAGTAATGCTCAAAGAAGGCCCTTAGTGCTGAGCTCTGAGAAGCACTTGCTGGCTGCCAGCAGATGCCCTGAAGCCTTGTTTCAAAAGAGAGCCCTGAACCAAGAGCGGAGTGGGAGGTGTGGGCTTTAGAGATGGTCAGGCAAGGGGCCCCACAGGGCTTTGGAAAGAGGCCATTGGGCTGGAAATGACACAGAAGAGTCCACGTGGCCACGTGATATTGGAATATCGGTTTTTTTTTTAATTTAATTCATTAAATGTGAATTAATTAAATTCACATAACATAAAACTAACTATTTTAAAGTGTACAGTTCAGTGGCATTTAGTACATTTTAAGTTCCTATTTTCATTACCCCAAAAGAAAACCCCAGGCCAGGCACGGTGGCTCACGCCTATAATCCCAGTACTTTGGGAGGCCTAGGCGGGTGGATCACTTGAGGTCAGGAGTTCAAAACCAGCCTGACCAACATGGTGAAACCCCGTCTCTACTAAAAATATAAAAAAGTTAGCTGGGTGTTGTGGCGGGCTCCTGTAATCTCAGCTACTCAGGAGGCTGAGGCAGGAGAATCACTTGAACCCTGGAAGCAGAGGTTGCAGGGATCACATCACTGCACTCCAGCCTGGGCGACAGAGTGAGACTCCGTCTCAGAAAAATATTTAAAAAGAAAAGAAAAGAAAAGAAAACCCCAAACCCTTTCACCAGTTATTCCCCATTCCCCTTTCTCCCCAGCCCCTGGCAGCCACCAGCCAGCTTTCTGTCTGTATAGATTTACTGATTCTGGATATTTTATATATGTGGCATCCTACAATATGTGACCTTCTGTGTCTGGCTTCTTTCACTCAGCATCATGTTTTTGCGGTCCAGCCACTTGGTAGCATGTATCAGAATGGCATTCCTTTTCTGTTTTATTTTGTTTTTTGAAACAGGGCCATGTTCTCTCACCCAGGCTGGAGGGCAGTGGTACATCTTGGCTCACTGCAGCCTCCACCTCCTGGGCTCAAGTGATCCTTCCACTTCAGCATGCTGAGTAACTGGGACTACAGGTGCGTGCCGCCACACTTGGCTAATTCTTTGTTGTTTTTTTTTTTTTTTTTTTTTTTTTTTTTTTTTTTTTTTGTAGTTTTTTAGAGAAGGGGCTTCACCATGTTGCCCAGGCTGGTCTCGATCTCCTGGGCTCAAGCAGTCCGCCTGCTTCGGCCTCCCAGTGTACAATGTGCTGGGATTACAGGCATGAGCCACTGTGCCCGGCCTGTCATTCTTTTTATGGCCTGCATCAGAGGCCCTACTTGCTCTGGCCTTGCCAATCTTTCCAACCACCTTTTTCTCTTCCCCTGAGGTACCCAATTTCTCTCTTCTTTATGGTAGTAATCACTATCTGGAAATACCTTGCTTACCCCTTTCTTTAAATGCTCATGGTCTACCTTTCTTATGAGAATGTAAGCTCCCTGAGAGCAGAGCCCTGCCATTCACAACCCTGTTACAAACAGTGTCTATTATAGTGCGTAGGACCTCAAATAAATAGATATTGAATAAATAAAAATTCCCAGCACAATTTTCTTTGATAATAATCACTAGATTTTTATGGGAATGTTGTTAGCTTTAAAAAAAAAATGAGCCAGGCACAGTGGCTCATGCCTGTAATCCCAGCACTTTGGGAGGCTGAGATGGGCGGATTGCCTGAACTCAAGAGTTCAAGACCAGCCTGGGCAATGTGGTGAAACCCCGTCTCTCCTAAAATACAAAAAATTAGCCTGGCATGGTGGCGTTCGCCTGTAGTCCCAGCTACTCAGGAGGCTGAGGCAGGAGAATAGCTTGAACCTGGGAGGCAGAGGTAGCAGTGAGCCAAGATTGTGCCACTGCACTCCAGCCTGGGCAACAGACAGAGACTCTGTTTCAAAAAAAAAAAAAAAAAAAAAAGAGAGCTCCTTCTGCAGTCTTCAGAAAAGTGACCCCCAAACAAAGAGTAATATTGACACGACTCCAGGGCAGACCGGCAGTGTTTTGGAGAACTTGGGCGTGGTCCCGTTTGCCTTTAGTATGGGCTGTGTCTGCATGTGGAGGGAATGCCTGACAAAGCTAGTCTCATGGCCCCCTTCGCGCCAGGATTGTCTAAGACCAGCTTCCTACAGAGGGACTTGTGGATGCAAATGGGAAACTTGGATCCAGTCCAAATCTACTCTACGAGGCACATCCCTCCTTCTCTCTGCACTTCAGTTTCCTCATCTGTAAGAGAAGCTGTGAGCATCTGCAGCACAGGCTTACTGCAGGCAGCAAGTGAGACCATGGAGAAGTGCTTTCCAATCGGAAATGCCCCCACACAATCATTAATATTTAAAAAACCTTGTGCACCCTGCCCATGCCCAGCTGTGGCCAGGGATAACAGAGCCAACAGCCTGGCCAGCGTCTGCTGCGGCCACCCCAGGTCCCTCTCCCACCGCATTGACCCCGGCCACCCTCCAGCCTGCGAGCCTGGGGTCAATGCCTCCTCTTAATGCCTTTCCATTTCTTAGTTTGCTGACTGGGGTGATTTTCGGTGAGGTCCACATAAATACTTCAAAAATAATTCACGATGAAGAGGAACGCTTCTGGAATGGATGATGGCACGACGAATTAAACGCTTTATAGGGCTAAGCGTAAATTATTTTAATGCATGTAATAGATCCGCCCAGGGAGACTTGAGCCCCTCTCAGTCGTGCCTCTGTGCCCCCAGGGCCTGGAGGGTGGTGGGAGCAGGTGGCTGGGAGCCTGCTCTGCTGGGGCGTGAATCATTTCCTTCTCCAAAGACCTATTCCCCCAGCACTTAGGTCCTCCTAACCTGAGGAGAGGATGGGAATGTGTCGATGTCTGGCCAGGCGGAGACAGGAGCCAGGAGACCGATGAGGCAGTGTAAGAGCATTTGTTAGCCATGATGACGGCCTGACCCGCACCCTGCCTTCCATTCATTGTCTGCCCCTCTGGAGAGGAAGTGAGGAATGCTGCTGTGTGGCACCAGACATTTAAAATATTTTGTTTCCCTTGAAAATGTTTGGCAGCAAGACTAATGTCCCAGTTCAGGCCATCAACAAGCCATGTTTTACATTTGGACTTATCTTATGGGAGTGCGGGAAGGAAAGAGAGGCGATTGTGTCCGACAAACCCATTCCACAGAAGAGAATGCTGAGAGCTCAGAAAAGCTCAAGATGTTGAGTTTCCAGACAGAGAAAATAAACACACTTGTTATATCAAAAAGCTATCTATGTAATATTCACCAAATGATATCTAAAGATTGTTGTAGTGGTTCCATAAATATCGAAGTAGGCTTGTAATCCCAGAGGAAAGAATTCATTGATTCCAGAATGTGCTCCTGTGACCCGCATGGTCAGGCAGAGCATGGGAATAGTGCTTGAGGTTGTTGATCAGTTGTCGCATATCTGGAGAGAAGCTTTTGTTCACTCAACATTTAATGACCATGCGCTAGTTCCGGGGTCATGTGCAGGGCATTGGTGGTACAACAGGAGCAATGCATGGGCCCTGCTCTCAGGAAACTCATGACTGCTTGATGACCTCAGGAACGACTCAAGTCAGAAATGCCACAGTAACTTTGGCCAGGCGTGGTGGCTCATACCTGTAATCCCAGCACTTTGGGAGGCCGAGGTGGGCAGATCACCTGAGGTCAGGAGTTTGAGACCAGCCTGGCCAACAGGGTGAAACCCTATCTCTACAAAAATACAGAAATTAGCAGGGTGTGGTGGCACGTGCCTGTAATGCTAGCTACTCGGGAGGCGGGGGCATAAGAATGAGAATCACTTGAACCCAGAAGGCAGAGGTTGTAGTGAGCTGAGATGGCACCACTGCACTCCAGCCTGGGTGACAGAGTGAGACTCCATCTCAAAAGACAAAAAAAGGAAAGAAAGAAAGAAAGAAAGAAAGAAAGAAAGAAAGAAAGAAAGAAAGAAAGAAAGAAAGAAAGTGCTACAGTAACATATGCAATGCGAAGCCCTGAATTCTGGGATGAGTCTCCTTCCACAGATTCCTCCTTAATGGCCTATCCATCTGCATCTGAAATCCCACTCTCATGATCCCATCATACGTGTCAATGTCGGTGAGATTGCGCATAAGAGTAGTGGGAATGGAACATTTAAAAAGAGCAACCCCTTGCAAGGAAAGTATTACGGGTGAGCTAATGGGCCCTGCATGAAGAATAGGATTTGGATGTGAGGGGGTGAGAGAGAGAGTACCTGAGAAGCTTCCAGAAGGAGGAGTCAATGTGCTCCGGACCAGAGATCCAAAGGTCCCCGGTGGCTTCTGCATCCAGCAAGCAGGCCAGGAAGCCTGGAACCTGAAGCCCAGAATGCGGGGATGTGTGGACAGAATGTCTGTGTTCCCTGACCTGAAGTTTATACACTGTCCTCACCCACAATGTGATGGTAAGAGGCAAGGCCTCTGGGGGCACGTAGGTCATGAAGGTGGACCCCTCATGCATGGGATTGGTGCCCTTATAAAACAGACCCCAGACAGCTCTCTCACCCCTTTTTCCTACCAAGTGAAGACAAATTGAGAAGACAGCCACTTGTAGGTTGACAGAGTGAGACTCCATCTCAAAAGACAAAAAAAGGAAAGAAAGAAAGAAAGAAAGAAAGAAAGAAAGAAAGAAAGAAAGAAAGAAAGAAAGAGAGAGCTACAGTAACATATGCAATGCGAAGCCCTGAATTCTGGGATGAGTCTCCTTCCACAGATTCCTCCTTAATGGCCTATCCATCTGCATCTGAAATCCCACTCTCATGATCCCATCATACGTGTCAATGTCGGTGAGATTGCGCATAAGAGTAGTGGGAATGGAACATTTAAAAAGAGCAACCCCTTGCAAGGAAAGTATTACGGGTGAGCTAATGGGCCCTACAGGAAGTAGACCCTCACCAGGACTGACTGGGCTGGCACCCTGATCTCAGACTTCCAGCCTCCAGAAGGGTAAGAAATACATTTCTGTTGTTTATAAGTCCCCAGGCTGTGGTACTCTGTGACAGCTGTCCAAAGGGAGGAAGCCAGAGGTTGAGGGATAAAGCTTCTATAGGCAGCTATGCACAGGGTGGTCCCACTGTGTTTCCTGAATATTTTTTATAGTCATGCATTTCAGGGTGGGACTGACAGATTCTGTCACTGAACGAAGCTAGAGTGACTTGTGGTGAACTAAATCATGCTCTACCCAAAAGGACTTTCAAATGAAAATTAACATTGCAACCCACAGAAAAAAGGAAGCTTCTGAGACAGTTGATGATTACTGTCTGTTCCTGGTATAAAATTGGCATCATCTCCTCAGTAAGCCTTCTGTACCCATCCCTGGTCAATAATTATTTTCCTTTTTGTGAGCCCAAAGCACCTCTCTCTGGGTAAGAGTGTGGAACTCCCTGTAGCATGTCA
Organism: Nomascus leucogenys; assembly: GCF_006542625.1. NCBI lineage: Eukaryota > Metazoa > Chordata > Mammalia > Primates > Hylobatidae > Nomascus > Nomascus leucogenys. Next base: position 46,175,409 of record NC_044390.1, on the reverse strand, counting down.
GGGCTGGTTGTGTTTTTCCTTTTTTTTTTTTTTTTTTTGAGACGGAGTCTTGCTCTGTCGCCCAGGCTGGAGTGCAGCGGCGCGATCTCGGCTCACTGCAAGCTCCGCCTCCCGGGTTCACGCCATTCTCCTGCCTCAGCCTCTCCGAGTAGCTGGGACTACAGGCGCCAGCCACCATGCCCGGCTAATTTTTTGTATTTTTAGTAGAGACAGGGTTTCACCGTGGTCTCGATCTCCTGACCTCGTGATCCACCCGCCTCGGCCTCCCAAAGTGCTGGGATTACAAGCGTGAGCCACCGCGCCCGGCCATGTTTTTCTACTCCTCGACTGGAGTGGGTCATTTGAAGGCAGCGGCCTTGGCTCATTTCTGGATCCATGGTGACACATGATGGGAGCTTCTTGTATGCTTTATGTTCCATGTTGACAAATAAATCAGTGCAAAGGTAGAGTGATCTCCACAGAACCAGTTTCAGACCCAGCCGTCCTGAATTTCAGTTTAACAGGACTACAATTTCCCCTATGAAGTTCCTGGAAAGAAACCACTCAATCCATTAAAAATACAGTTGGCTCCTGGATGGTGTGCTTATTCAAAGCCAGCATGGGCATCCCCATTGAATGCACCTGGCAGCTGTGCATCCAATCAATGTCTGCAAAATGACCACCATTGGGCTGTAGTGGATGCTCTCAATGCCCTGTTCCATGTTCCTGAGCTCACTCTGAACCCATCTCTGGCTTCACCGGACAGTTCCTAGCCACTGACAGCTTCTCTTGCATGAAGAACCATGGGAGCTTCCTCAGCTCCTTGCAAGGAAGCCTGGTCATGCTGGAGATTAATGCACCCAGGGCAACATTCAGGCAATGGGAGACAGCATCAGCGTGTACACACCCCGAGATTGGCATTCGCTCTGCTTTCTCAGAGGGCATTTGCAGGATGGAGCTCCAGTTGTCCACAGTGGTGACCTGCCCATAAACGCACTCAGGATCGATGTCCCCCCTTCCCTATCTCACGTCCCCACTCTCTCATTTCTATTTCCTGGGATCATCTCTTAAATGAACAATCTGCACCCTTGTCCTTGTCTCACCAAGTGCCTGCTTTTTGTGGGAACCCAAACTAAGATAGGAGCTAAAGAAATATATGAATAAATGTTGAATGAATGAATGAATGAGTGAAATTATGAAGAGAGAAGAAGAGTCTGAAAGCAAACCATGCACATTCCACCATCTCCGTTGGGCTGAAGCTGGTTCCAGGAACAGGGACTGACAGAGAAGGAGGCTGTGGCTCCTTCCCAAGGTGGAGTCCGAGTCAGAGAGGGCCATGACTCAATGGGATTGTTCCTGGCAGGGCCACAGGAGTCAGGGGGCAGCATGTAAGGCCTCTGTGTCCAGATGGAGCAGTCAGGACTGGCTGCCTCCTCCCAGAACATCCTCCTTGTGGCCGGTATCCACGCGCGATCCTACCTGGAGCCTAAGGAAACTTCAGCAATGAATGAAGGAGGCATCACCCAGAGGGCAGCAGTATCCTCCAGGATGGAGTAAGACCATGACAGGCTGTGTTCTGAGCCGAGTCCTGTAAAAATAACATAAAGGCCCAGATAACCGGGGTGGGAGTGGGGAACATGGAGGAGCTAGAGCTGAAAGAGGAAAGGACTGGGCACCTCTTCCAGATGGCTCCTTCCCCCCTCCCCACCCATCCTGCTATGAGGACAGGGACGAATCGAATACCTGAAGGCGGAAACAGAAGGCTTCACCAAAGATTGGATGGAGCAAGCCAGGCGCTGCTGAGCGCTTAACGACAACCAGCCTTCTCCCCAGAACCGGCTGTGAGCACAGCTAAGAATAGACCTGGGCCAGGACGGTGGAGTCTCTCTGCGCGAGAGTTCTCCTCAGGAATATTCTAAACTCCGCAGTGGAACCGGCTCTGCCTCAGTGTTGCCGAGCAGGGGGCCAAGCGTGTCTGAGTCGGTTCGGCTGCTATAACAAAGCACTGTGACCGGGGTGGCTTATAAACCACAGACATTCATTTCCCACTGCTCTGGAGGCTAGGGAAACCAAGGGCTCTCTTTTCTGATTCCTAGAGTGCCATCTTTGTGCTGTGTCTTCAAATGGCAGAAGGAGAAGAGATCTCTCTGGGGTCCCTTTTTATAAGGGCACTAATCCCATTCCTGAGGGCTCTGTCCTTATGACCTAACCATCTCCTAAGAGCCCCTCCTCCAAATACCACCCTACTGGAGATTAGGTTTCAACATATGAATTTGGGGTGCAAGGCACAAGCCCTCAGTCCATACTAATGTACACAGTCTACCTCCTCAGCCGTGTGCAGAGCAACCACCTTTGAAAGCAAATGGTTCAACATCTGTAGCAGGAAAAAACAAACAAACAAACAAACAAAACCATCAATTCCTGCAGTGGGCTCATTCACTTTGCATCCACGGAATGGCTTACATCACCGAGTATGCACCAAGTGTCTGTGGCGTGCAGTGTTTGCTTGGTGCTAAGGGGCACATAGGGGAGAGAGCATATCCCTGCTTTTGGGGAGCTTGGACTGATACTCTTTGGAGGAACAAAAGGGATAGATGGGAAAGTGAAAAGAAGGCCAAGGAGAGATCATGAGGGAATTTAGTTTGCCAAGTGGGGAGGGAAGCTGCCTTGGCAGTTCGTGGGGTGGTTGGAAAAGTAAGAAAGAGATTGGGAGAAGCTGGGCCTCACAATATGAGGAGGAGGAGAGAGTTGGGCGTGTCCGCAGGGCTGAAAGTAGCAGAGATGCCCAGGACACCACTGGGCTTGTGCAGGTAAAGCTGTGGGTGAACCTTTGAGGATAGGCTCAATGGGGTGGAAGACCAGGCCATGCAGCTGCACAAGATCAGCAGGGCTGGGTTGAGTGGAAGCAGGAGGAAAAGGCTGGGGAAGGAACAGGAGAAATAAACAGGTGGGCTCCTCCAGGAAGTTGGGCATTACATGGAAGACAAGGTGACTGTTGGGTGTCTGTGGAACATGAGGTCACATGGTGGGGAGTGTCCCACTGCTCGCTTGGGTTGGGTCGATCTGCCCGGCTAGTGGTGTCAGTTACCAAGCACATATCACCCACCCAAGTGTTGCAGCCTGTAAGAAGAGGTCCTGCTTTCACAGGGTGATGCTGAGCACATATGGGAGCTCGAGTCTCTTCTCTTGCAGGAAACCTATAACCCACCTGTAACATTGAGGCATCTAACTTTTGCTAAAGAGTTGCTCCTCTAATAAAATCCTGTGGTTTGAATAGGACAGAATCTAGGGATTTGACTCTTCAGAGCATGATAACCAACACTGCAGGGTGAGGCTCGCTGGTCTAAGTGAGCCAGACCAGTGAGATGCTGAGACTTTTGAGATGATGAAGGCTCCTGGTAGAGGCGTGCAGCCATAACTTTGACCCAGGGAGCACTGTAGGCAGGCCTGGGGGTTGCTCAGTAATGTCTCTGTAGCTGACCACGTTCACTGATTCAACAGATGTTTTTGGAGCACTTAACCATATGGGAGGCCCAGTGCCGGGGTTATGGTGAGAGCATGTCATTCATGGGCTCTACCCTAATGCTCCCAAGGAACATCAGATCAGGCATGGAAATAAGGACTATGACCTTGTCTATTCTTGCCTTAGTATTTTTAATTAATTTATTTATTTGTTTTGAGATGGAGTTTCGCTCTTGTTCCTCAGGCTGGAGTGCAATGGTGAGATCTCAGCTCACTGCACCCTCCGTCTCTCAGGTTCAAGTGATTCTCTTGCGTCAGCCCCCCTAGAATCTGGGATTACAGGTGCCCACCACCATGCCTGGTTAATTTTTGTATTTTTAGTAGAGACGGGGTTTTACCATGTTGTCCAGGCTGGTCTCAAACTCCTGACCTCAGGTGATCCACCCGCCTTGGCCTCCCAAAGTGCTGGGATTATAGGCATGAGCCACTGCGTCTGGACCTTTGCCTTAGTATTTTAAGGGTCTTCTCTGTAATGGATATTTACCCAGAGTTCCTTCCTGCTCAGTCTCTTGGCGGAGATAGAGAATAGTGTTTTTCAGCAGCCACATCTCAAAGATGGTACTTGTGCTGTGGATTTCCCTGGCTTGGGACCTCAGGCTTCCCACTATCCTCTGATATAGGCCCAAAGGACTAAGGGAAAGAGGCACCCTTTTTTCTCTCTGTCAGTCAGCACTTTCCAGTTGGTGGGATTTAGAGACTGTCATGCCAAACAGAGTGACCACGTTAGGGCCAGAGTGACAGACACCTACCAATGTCTCCTGGGCTGAAGTAGCTGAATTCTCCTTCCTGAATTATCTGTTTGGCCATTTCTGACCAGTGCTGGCCTCTTTTCCCCTTCATCTTTTAGAAATCCAATTTTACAAGCTGTTGGTCTTGAGTGTGGACAGTTGCATTTTATTAATTTGAAAAAAAATATTATTTCTAATGACTCCTCTAGCCAGTTCTCCCTCCTCGCAGAGCTGCTGCCTGTGTAGAAGGGGGCTTTGTCTGCACTCCTTTTATTGTCGGAAGTGTGAGCAGTGGGCTGTGGGCAGTGTGCAACCGCAGTGCTGCTGCGATGAGGCATCACACATTTTCCTTGGGCTGTCATGAGAGGGGAAGTGGTGTTTGTGCCTTTGCTTGGTAATTCATGGGGTAGTATATTGTGCCTTTAATGATGCCCAAACAGCTCCCGGTTTCCTGCACAGAACTGACCTATCCCACTTGCCACTACCGTGAATGTCCCATTACCAAGATGGAAACACACCCCTTTCCTTGGAATGCCTTTTTCTTCCTTTTTTATAACAAGGCCATTGTTGGCTGTGGGAGATGTGTGTGTTTGTGGCAGGTGGTTCCATGCCTGCTCTAGAGATGGCTCCTCACTGCCCAAGATGTGACAACTGAGCCCCTTAGCAGGTGCCCCTCCAACTACTTAGCCCTTATTGCCCACCTCCCCTGGCTGACCTGATTTATACCATTGCATGCGGTCAGTTCAGTGTCCTCAAAGTCACCGTCCAAGCAGCTCTTTCTTGTCCATGCTGCTTCTTCCTAGCAGTCCCTCAAGATTGGGTTTAGGTCTCTCCCTTCTCCCAGAAGCCCCCAGTGGCTCCTGTAGGCCCCAGTGGGCTCTCCTCCTCTGAACTTTCATGTTCTGTGCGATCCCAGCAGCGTGGCTGGCTCAGCACGTGATGACAGATGGGCTCAGCTCTCACCTGGCCTCCTGCACTGAAAGGGCCTTGGGGACCAGACTCTTGAATCATTTTCCTTGTGCATCCTAGGAGTGCCCGGTGAAGGAGGAGTCGATGAGTTCCTGCTGTGGGTTGACCCGATTGATTGAGAGATGGATAACTGGACCCCGTGGTCTGTGTAGTTTTGTGAATTCAGAGTTTCTTTGGGGTTTCCAAAATCAGAAAGGGCAGGAGAAGGATGAAGCTTTTAGCAACATGGAGGCAGATCTTCCTAGACATCCCCTGCCCTGCAGTTGTCTGGTCCCACATTTAAGATCCCAGAATTGCAGACCGAGCGACATGGGGCACTGAATCCTGCCCACTGGCTATTAGTTGGTGTGGTTTACTAAATAAACCTCCTTGCCCATGAATATGGTCATTGTTTAACTGATGGCTGCTTTCTCTACCAGGAGCGCTCAGCATCTCAAAATGGCCTTGCGTGAGCCTAACACAACAGCACGTGATGCTTATTTTTGTGTATTGGCTTTCAAGGCTGACTGGTTCAGAACTGCATTGTAATTCTAATGGCCCCTACTGAACACACTGTCATCAGAGAGATTATGTCATTGAAAATAGGAATAACAATGGTACAATCGGTTAAATTGTGTACCCTTATTGGACAATGGTCAGTGACAAGTTCATGTGGGTTGATCACCTTCTTCTTGCTTTCTTACATTGGCTTCCCCTCTCTATCAGGTGGGAGTTTGTGCTGAGTCTCCCTGTGTATCTGCATGGAAGCATGATACCATGGAAATAACTCAGATACTCAGATTCTTTTGTTTGTTTGACCCAGATTTGAATCCCAACTCTGTCTCTTAGTAAGTATGACCTCAACCAGGTTACCTATGCCCATCTCTGATGTGAGGGTGACTGGGCATCTTTGTAGCTGTATTGTGAGGGGTGGTGCATTGGTGATGTGTGCAGGGTGGTGGAGCAGGCTGGCACCCAGTGCCCGGGCACCCCGTGTTTACCATTTTTATGGCAGATGGCAATAATGCCCGAGTGTGCAGGAGCAGTGATAATGGATGTTCTCGGCCTTTCGGTTCACTGCAGTGTTCCCCTAAAGTAGATCATTATTCTGTATGGAATAAATAGTGTTATCGGGCTGATATGCTTAAGGCTAATGAGCCCATGTCTAGCATCTGAGAAGCCAGATAACAAGACATGTTTTTCTCCATTGGCTTCTATTGATGTATTAATTAATGAAATCCAAGATTCCCCTTTGAGCTGGAGGAGTGTTTAAATCACTCCTGAGCTGTACACAGCACTGTCTCCCTCTTGCTCCCAGATGCTGGAGAGGCCAGGGAAAGGCAACAGGGTCTTCTGCCTCTGGCCTGGCCCAGGTCGGGCAGGAGGAGGTACAGACATGAGGTCTGCACCAGACATCCCAGGCTTGTCTCAGTCCTAGCGCCGGCCACATCACAGCTGCAGGGGCTCTGCAAGCCCCTCCTCCATCATCAGCCCTGTGTGACCAGCTCCGGCAGCCTGGTGGCCCCGGGCCCAGGCTTGCTCTTGGGCTAAGCGTCTGCTCCAGTTCACATTTTACCTCCTTTGGGATTTCTGTCTTCCAAAGGGCCCTGGGACACGACCCTGAAATTCACTGTGTTTATACCAACTCAAAACCTGCCCACAAAGGAGGTTGTGTCATTTTAGTCCCGGGCAAGGCGTTTATCCCCATGTGGTAGGTTGGTGAGTTTTGAGTGACCATCTCCTTTTGCAGGTAGCGGCATGGAAAAGGTCACAGTGTTGATATTAGACACACGTGGGTTCTAGGCCCCATGCCAGCACTGAGTAGCTGCTTGAGCTTAGTCAAGTTGTGGAAATTCTCTGAGCCTCACTTTCCTTGTCTGTGAAATGGGGATTATGAACATATGGAGCCCAAAGGGCTGTTGTGAGGATTACATGAACTAGCATGAGCAAAAGAATTCCAGGAATAAGGCCTGCAAGAATAGATTGTCAAGGGGGCAGGGATGATTCTTATTGTAACAATGATCATACATCTATTCAATATGGAATGGGGGGATAAGATTGCTCAAAAGATCTTTCTCACAAAAGTGAAATTGCATTATTTTTCATACCTTCCAGTAACTAGCTTTTCTAACACTCTAGTGAGAAAATATCCTTAAAAATCTGCTTCAATATTTAAAATTGGTGTGATTAGCACCTTGTTTTCCATACTACGGGAGAAGGGCATCTGAGAAAAAGTTGTCAGAAGTGGCTTATATATCTCTCGACCACCTTGCTGGAGCCATAACGTGTGCCTTGGCACCCAGAACTAATCACAGACTTCCTGCACCCCTTCCATAACCACGTACCTCACATCCTATAGAAAGCCATCTACCCTGCACCACATAAGTAACTTAAGCCCCGCATCCTAAAGGTAACCATGTACCTCTGCATCCCATCAGTAACCATGCACTTCACATCTTACAGGTGACCATCTTCTCCACACTCCATTAGTAACCTGAGCCCCAGCATCCTAAAGGTAACCATGTATCCCTGTACCCCATGGGTGACCATGCATCTCACATCCTATGGATAACAATGTACTCTGCACCCCATAAGTAACCTGAGCCCCACATCCTAAAGGTAACCACGCACCCTTGCACCCCATAGATAACCATGCACTGTACATCCTATAGCTAATCATCTACCCTGCACCCTATAGGTGACCTGAACCCCCGCATTCTAAAGGTAACCATGCAGCCCTGCACCCCATCAGTAACCATGCACTTCACATCCAATAGGTGACCATCTACCCCGCACCCCATTAGTAACCTGAGCCCCTGCATCCTGAAGGTAACCATGTATCCCTGCACCCCATGGGTAACCATGCACCTCACATCCTATGGATAGCCATCTACCCTGCACCCTATAAGTAACCTGAGCCCCTGCATCCTAAAGGTAACCATGTACCCCTGCACCCCATAGATAACAGGTGCCCTTGCACCCTAAAAGTAACCTATACCCTCAGACTATAGGTAACCATGTATTCTAGAATCCTGTAGGTAACCATATACTTCACATTCTATAGGCAACCGTGTACCCCTGCACCCCATAAATAACTTGTACCCCTGCGTCTTCAAGGTAATCATGTACCCTGCACCCTGCACCTGGCACCCCACGTACCCACACACCCAAGGCCAAGCCTGCAGAGTGGAGTAAAGTTGCCTCTTCAGTCTGTGTTGTCTCAATGGGACATTCCCATGTGTTGTCGCCCCCTCCAGCCTGAAGGAGCGAGGCAGCCTCAGAGGGCTCCTTATTCGGGCCCAGCCTTGCTCCTTCCTGGGTGCATGGTAGGTGTCCCCCCTCTGGTCTGGATCATATAGCCATGACCATCACACCTCACCCTGGAACACGTGTGCTGCGCGTCTTTGCCTTCCATGGCGTCTCTCTCCCTGATTCCACTATTGGCGGTGGGCAGCCTGCACACCCTGCCAGGACACCATGGTGATTAGCACCGGTCAGTATTCACCACCGTGGCCCCCAAAACTTCTTTCTCTTCTACATTTCATATCGGTACACCTAATGTTTTGCAACTCACATTCTACTCTATTTAGAATCAATAGCCACTTAGAATTAAAATTCGAGCCGAACTATAAACCATAAAAGCCCTTGATTATTTCATTAGTAATTTACTAATTGGCATTAGATGTTTAATTACACATTCCAAATATTTGATTAATTATTTTAGCTCTGCATAGAAAGCCAGTGATAGGGACTACATGTTTTGGGAAACAAAAAACCCAGAGGGATGCTGCGCAGGAAGGGTTAGTGTCTATGTGTGTCTGAAGCCGGAACAACTGGTGGAAGGATTTGCCTTTTCTTTGAAGGAGGCCACCCAGACAGCCATTGAGTCCAGGTTGGTATCCAGTGACCCAAGCCTGTTTCTCTCCTGTCTTTGTTCAACAACACGGCTTTCTGTTTCCCCTTTTCTTTTGGAGACGTTATCTTTTCTGCTTTGATCTGCTTCCCACAACATAAGGTGATTTCCCCCCACTCTCTTCTTATCCTCCTGATGGGCTGTGTTTTGACATGGTTAAAAAGGAGTCACCCTCTCACCTCCCATCACTCTCTCTCACCCTGTCCCTTGTCCTCCCAATTCATCTCACAGCAGGCCCTGTCTGCATCGGACACCAGATGGCCCCCACAGCCTTCTTAGAATAGATTTGCATTAGATACCACTCGGTCTCTGGCTCCCTTTCTTAAGGTGTGGGAGCTGTTTCTCTAGAAGGAAAAAAAAAAAGATAATTTCAGTACAAGAAAAAAAAATGCACAAATGTTCATTTCTGTTTCTTCAGGGATCCTTCTGATGATAAGTGGGCACTGAATTCACTCAGCCCCAGAAGTGACTTCTGCCTCTCTCTTCACTGTGCCCAGGACCCCATCTACTGGGCACCCACCTATGGACCAACATCTCCGTGGGACAATTAAACAAATATGCAGGAAGATGTACATTGAAAGATGGGTGTTTCTTCTCAATCTGTCTGGCTCTCTACAGACATCAGCTTGTCTATCTGTTGTGGGGGTGGCCTGAGAGCTGAACTGTACCCAAAAAAGCAAAACAGCACAGCTACTCACGCACTATGCTCACCCTGGGCCAGACCTGGGGGAGAGCAAAATATATTTCTCACTGATTCTCACACTGAATCCTCTGTTATTCTCATAACAGATTGTGGCAGGCCATATGTGGAACTTCCATTGACCATTCCAGGGAAGCCCAGGGAGGGTGAATGGATGATACAGAAGAGAAGGTTGCATCCCGGTCACAAACCTGCAATACAAATCAGAAGGAAGAAGTTAGCCCTTAAAGGGCCAGCCGAGCCCTGTTGCTGTGCCATGAAAGGCATATTGTCAGGAATTAGAACATGGACCCAACAGCCCTTGTTTGGAAGATGCAAATGCAAGTCTCCTCCAGACAGACTTGCTCCTAAGTAAGAGTAGCCATTTGGGATGCCTGCGCAGGAGGGTGCAATGGAAGCTTGAAGACCAAGGAATCCTTTTGTGTCTGTCCACAAACACTCTAGGAAGGAAGTGGGAGGCATGAAGAGAATTTGCTACCAGCGCACCCTCTCCAGCTCAGTTCAGCTTCTAATTGGATCTTTTTTTTTTCTTTTGAGATGGAGTCTTCCTCTGTCACGCAGGCTGGAGTGCAGTGGTGCAATCTCTGCTCACTGCAACCTCTGCCTCCCGGGTTCAAGCGATTTTCCTGCCTCAGCCTCCCGAATAGCTGGGATTACAGGCGCCCAACACCATGCCTGGCTAATTTTTGTATTTTTAGTAGAGATGAGGTTTCACTATGTTGTCCAGGCTAGTCTCAAATTCCTGACCTCAAGTGATTTGCCTGCCTTGGCTTCCCAAAGTGCTGGGATTATAGGTGTGAGCCACTGTGCCTGGCCCTACTTGGATCTTAAGCCATCACTTAATTTAGCTGTAAAATGGAGACAGTGTGCCTCACCCATCTCATGATAGAGGGAGGATCACTGAAGACGAGGTCTTGGGAAAGTCCCAGCACCAAACCTCAGGAAGGGCAGGCAGGTGGAGGAGGAGAATGATTGTGTTTCACGGAGCCATTAGCTTTACTCCTCCTTCTCTGGCTTCTGAGCTTTAGAATTTATCTGTATTTTAACCAGCCTGTATAAATAGATATACCAGGTTTTATGAGAGGCTGCCTCAAATCCCTTTGGAAATGGGGTGGGTATAAAATAAAAACCACTACAGTAATTTCTCAAGAGAAATCTAGCTGCGATGATCAACATCAAGGAGTGCCTTTGTTTCTCTCTGGACTTGGAGCCACTTTGAAATAATGAGGCTTCCAGAAGCAGGAAGTTTGTCCTGTCCTTGAACCCCCAGGGTGCATGTTCTGGGGAAAGGAGAAGGTGCAAGTCTCCATGCAAAGGATTTCAGACATGTTCCCCATCATGCTGAGGTGGACCTCTAAGCCCTGGCCTCCTCTGTCCCAGCCTCCATCACGCTGCAGCCCCAGAGCACCCCATCCACTCACCACCAGGGCGTCCTCCCCTTGACCCTGCTCACCCCTCTTTCTGGGCAGCTGAATCATTTCCACCACTCCCAAGACCTCTGGACCAATCAGCTCTTCACTAGGTCAAGATCAATGTTTAACAACTGAATAAAAGAGAGAATCCCATCTTTTAATTGGAAACAAAGAATGGACTGTAGAAAGATCTTTATCATCTGGGTAAATTTCAAAGTCAAGGTGTGACAGGTCTGATTAACTGATTAAGCTGATTCACTTAGCCTGGCTTGCTTGTCTCCCCACCCTCTGCTTGCAATCCTACAAGACCTTTAGGGCCCACTGCAAGGCTGGTACAGGAAGCCTTTCCAGGTCCCCTGCAGAATGCCCTATAAGGTTATCTGTCGCTTATCCCTGGGGCAGTCAGCACCTCTCTTGGGTTTAGCTGTGTCTGGTCTCCTTCCTTCCAGGAAGCTGACCATCCTGTTGCCGCTGTTACCTGCTCTGGCTGCCTCTGTGTTTATTTCACAGTGTAAGACCTGGCATAGATTAGGTGCTCAATGACTATTTTGTTTGTTAATTGGTGGATAGATGACATAAACTGCAGACACGTTCTTGGAGAGCTGGAAAGGGAGGAGCCCCTTGGGATTTGGAATGCCACTGACTGCCCTGTACAGAGAGCACTGTGAGGCTGGTGTCATATAAGTGTCCAACATCAAGGATTTTGCCTCTGGACTCAGAAAGGGTGTGGAAAAAAGCAGCAGGAAGAGAGGCAGGGATGAATGAATTTCTCCTGGGCAGGACAAGGAGAGGAGTCCTCGTTGCCTGAGGGTCAGAGCAGCTGTGACCCTCAGGGCTGGCTTTCAATTTGGACAGAGGATCACAGTGATGAGGGCTGGCATGACTGGGGATGGGAGGGATGCCAGGGGCTGCCACCCCAGGCCAAACGCCACCCAAAGAGACTCTTTACATAGAGAGACTTGTGTCTTTACCTTTAGGGTCTTTGAGCTTGTGAAATGCCTTTCTACTTGGAGGACACAAGGTAGAAAAGCAGCCACTTAGAATTGGAGCAAAAGAGATCTTGGGAGCACAGGTGGGGGTGGGAGAGAAGAGAGGAGGAGGTGAGTCTTCAGAGGGGACATTTCCATAAGCCCTGATTGTACGTGCCCAGCAGACTTCAAACAAAATGCCTGGTTCCAACCAGGCATGGTGGCTCATGCCTGTAATCCCAGCACTTTGGGAGGCTGAGGCGGGCGGATCACTTAAGGTGAGAAGTTCAAGACCAGCCTGGTCAACATGGTGAAACCTCGTCTCTACTAAAAATACAAAAATTAGCTGGTCATGGTGGTGGGCGCCTATAATCCCAGCTACTCGGGAGATTGAGGCACAGAATCACTTGAACCTGGGAGGCTGGGGCTTCAGACACTCAATGAGTTGAGATTGTGCCACTGCACTCCAGCATGGGGAACGGAGCAAGACTCTCTCAAAAAAAAAGAGAGAGAGAGAGAGAGAGAGAAACCTCGAAATGCCTGGTTCCAGATCACCTCAGTGGGTAGAGACCCAAATAAATGGGATCCACCCACTTTTTTCCTAGGGCATAGGTGCAATTGCTGTGTTTAGATTTTTTTTATTTTTATTTTAGACCTAGGGTCTTGCCACTCAGGCTGGAGTGCAGTGGCGTGATCTCAACTCCCTGCAGCCTCAACTTCCCAGGCTCAAGTGATCCTCTTGCCTGAGCCTCCCAGGTAGCTGGGACTACAGGTGCACACCAACACACCAGTGTCCTTTTTTTGTTAGGCTGGGGTCTCACTATGTTGCCCAGGCTGGTTTTGAGCTCCTGGGCTCAGGTGACCCCCGACCTCGGCCTCCCAAAGTGCTGGGGTTACAGGTATGAGCCACTGTCCCTGGTGATTTAGGGAATCTTAAGAGACAGGAGTGTGTCATGTTTCCTGGGTCTTGCTACCTAGTGTTTGAGCCAAACATGCATAGACCCACCCCACTGCCCATACATGTATAAACCCATGCACATATGACCCAAGGTTGGGCAGGAGATGAGAGGCTGTGACGTAGCCTGGCCCTTATACAACCCTCCCTGTGTGCCTCCTTCCCACACATAGGTCCTCCTGAACCCTGCGAGAGTTGGGCGCTGCGCCAGGGGTCCCTGTCCCCATGGAGCTGAGCCTAGTGGGAGAGACACACACCCAATCAAATAATCAGATGCACACCAGTCACCAGGAAAGGTGACATTTTCTAGGAAGGAAAGCAAAGGCACTTGGCTGAGGGGGACAGATAATGGGATATCACTTGACTCAGTTTCGGAGAGGTCAGAGCTCGCCTTACTTACCTTATTTTGATAAAACAGGAAAAAAATATTTAAAAGCAAAAGGGACTGAAGCCATTTGTGCCTCTAAGGATGCCTATTTGTAGGGGATGGGAAGGAGCAATTCACCTCCATCAGGAAATAGCTGTCCTTTGTCCTCGGGGGCTGAAATTTGGAGAACTGGCCTGGCGAGGGCTCGGGCTGCTGAATTTAAGAATAGGTTCTTGCACCTGCACATGGAGTCTGGGGTCTGAATGACAGGGGATAACTTGCTTTGCATAATAAAGTGCTAGAAGTTAGATGTGCATCTATTTATTCGAGTTGCTGGGGTATCAGATGGAAATAGGGAGAGGAGAGAGGTGTCCAGTAATAAGGGGAAGGGTGAAGTCCAACTATGTGGAAAGGATGAGAGGCTTTTAAAGAAGAGAGCTCTCTATCACTCAGTTTTATTTTATTTTACTTTATTTTATTTAATTAATTTATGTTTTGAGTTGGAGTCTAGCTGTGTCACCCAGGCTGGAGTGCAGTGGTATACTCTCGACTCACTGAAACCTCCACCTCCCAGGTTCAAGTGATTCTCCTGCCTCAGACTCCTGAGTAGCTGGGATTACAGGCATGTGCCACCATGCCCAGCTAATTTTTAAATATTTTTTAAGTAAAGGTGAGGTTTCTCTGTGTCAGCCAGGCTGGTCTTGAACTCCTGACCTCAAGTGATCCACCCACCTCGGCCTCCCAAAGTGCTGGGATTACAGGTGTGAGCCACCGTGCCCGGCCAGAGTATCACTCAGTTTTAAATTGTCTGCTGTGTGGAAGTGCCCCTGCTGCTGCCCCCTCCTCACCCACAAGCCTGTTACTCTTGAGTCATTAGCAAGATCCTCTACCAAGCTGCCCCCAGTAAGTACAACTTTAGATGAGAGGTGAAAGGAAGTTGAAGAGAAACAGGGTTAGGCTGACGGCAGAGGTGGGGTTGAATTAAAGACAGCAGATGCTCCTGAATTTGTCCAGAGCTGGAAGTTAGAGTCCTAGGCCCTGGGACTCTTGGGAAGGAGTCTGGATTCGCCCCACGTCACGAGGTGAGGATTGGAGCTGCTATTGACTTGACATCTGGATTACATTAAGGCCAAGAACTAGGATGGAGAACCTCTTTATTTGATTATTTGGTACTAACATTAGTCAGATTTTAAAGGGGAAAAATCAGAATTATAGGATTGTTATAAACAAAGCCTTTCATTAAATCTGAGTATGCTGGATAACTGGCGCTAATGGCTACAGAGTGTGGACAAGTGGGTGTCCTGCTGAACCTGCACTCCTGAAGGACCGAGGGCCATTTAGGATGAGGGGGGAACTGCCGACACCCAGGGTAGGTCTGAGACACTTGAAAACTGCTGATCTTAAAAGGTTCTAGAAATGGTGTCCCACAGTGTCTGTTCACAGAGCCGACACTCAGCTTATCTTTTGCCCACAGGCGGAGCAAGGTACAGTCTGCCTGGTCCTTGTCTGAATTTCTACTTATTCACACTATTTAGGAGCAAATGAATAAAGCCTCCTGTATCAGGAATTTCATGGCACCAAATCAACTTGGGGAACCCATCATGGGCAAAGGTTGCAGCTGCACCTCAACGTAGTACCTTTGCAAGAGGAACCCTTGCTCCTTCAGCCCCTTTTGGAGTGCATAGACAGAATCTGCCTTTGAAAGGGCATGCCCTGGAGCACTAGAGGGATGATTTAGGGTGAACGTTTCTATAGGGTTTCTCAACAGTGGCACTGTTGACGCTAGGGGCCTGACGACTTTTTGTCCTGGAGGTTGCCCTGCGAGCTTTGTAGGAAGTTCAGTTGCCCCCTCAGCTGACACCCATAGATGCTAGTGGCACTCCCACCCCTCCAAGGTGTGACAACCAAAAATGTCTCTGGACACTGCCCACTATCCCCGGGACACAGATTTGCCCCTAGTTGAGAATCATTGATCTATCGGAGGCAATTCGCAAGCACCTGCCCTCAAAGAGCATAAAATCTGCGATTAAAGGCAAAACTCATGCTGAGGGCAGAGGCCACTGCATCAAA
This sequence comes from Nomascus leucogenys, assembly GCF_006542625.1. Classification (NCBI taxonomy): domain Eukaryota; kingdom Metazoa; phylum Chordata; class Mammalia; order Primates; family Hylobatidae; genus Nomascus; species Nomascus leucogenys. The sequence goes on along the minus strand of NC_044390.1, from coordinate 46,159,847 downwards.
GGAAGCCGGGGAGGGAAAAGCCCATCTTCATGGTTGCTAATACCTCTCTCATAATTTCAATTCCGGCGAGTCCTTTCTGCTTTCTTCTTTTCTAAGAACTATATTTTTGAAGTCCCAAGTGACACATTCGACTCATTAAGGCTTCTTAATTCCCACATGAATTATTGCTGGAAGGGTCTGAAGGCCCAGTATCTCGCCTTATTACACCTGTAGTTATGAGCAGTAACTATGGCCTTTATTACAACATTCAGCACCCGCTATTAAATGTGAGGCATGAAAATGATTATTTCACCCCCAAATCCACTTACCACTGGCACATTTCCATGCATGTTCTCATACCAAACCGAGGAGCGTTCTGCCGAGGACCCTGCCAAATGCTGAGACCTCTCTGCGGGGATGCCCGTTTTGCTGAGGCTGCCTGTCAATCATTCTTCATTAGTACTTATAGAGTCCAATTTCAAGATTTCCTTAGATGTTGGCATTAGCTAATATTTCAATAAATAAAGCAAAAGCTAGTGCTGTCACTCTTTCCCATTTCACCAAAGGATTTTTCTTTTCCCTACAGAAACTCAGTAGGGCTAAAACCTTCCTTGTTTAGCTTGGGGCTAAACACACCCTACATGAAGCAGAAAAATCATCTAATTTTTTCAATGAAAGCCTATGCCAGTCAAAGACATTCTTACCTACTCACACTTAAGAGGCATCAAAAATGTACAAATATTAGAATCCTCGGCCTCCACAGGCAAGTTGCCATGTACACAATTATGAAAGGGAACCAAATTAAGAGAGAATGTGAGGAACGCCTTTGAAACCGTGAACGCTGCTTCATTTTAATGTCTTAGATTTCACCGATAATGAGGAAATTGTCCTCGTTTTCATGGGTAGAGGTTCTTAAAGGTTTTAAAATCTGAATAGTAGTGCTGCTCAATTGTGCAGATTATAAATAACTTTTGACAAATCCAGTGCCTTCCATTTTGAGTCCACTGTTGAAAATACAGAGAGCAAATGGGAAATAGAGAGAGAGTCCAGGGGTTGCATAGTATACCATTCAAAGAAGGGAAGAAAGAGAGGCATCCTGGTAACAAACTCTTTCTCTCCCAAGAAAGAGTTAACAGAAAGAAATAAAATCAGATATGTGTAGCCTCCAGACGTCCATTAAAGTGCAGAATGCTGTTTTCTATCACAGATTATATGCCAGATGTTCAAACTATCTCTAATCATTGCAGATGTAATGGAGTAGAATGTTGCAGTTTGTGAGTTTACTGGCATTAATCCTATATACTGCACAAGGGAAAAGATTTTAAATATATAATTATATCTCATTAATACTCAGGTTTTATTTCCTTTCAATGGAACAGGACTTATTAAAGCAACCATTTACCGCATGTTTTCTTTCAGTATTTGGCCCCAGCATAATCCTGTGTGCATTCGACGTGTAAATATGTACTAACCTGGGTGCAGAAAAACACCCAGGAATGGCTGTGAGTCTGCCGCTACCAAAATTTGCTTTTATATGCGTGAGATGTTTTTATATTGTAAATTGATAAGAGAGACTTAACCGCATACTTTCTGAGTTGCTACTCAGGTTTTCTTCATTTGAAAGGAAATTGCCTTCACTCCGGCTCTTTATTGCACGTGGGGAAAAGGTGCATTCTGGCTCCAGAGGGGGCCTGTGCAGGTATGGGTTAGGGCTGGAACCCCTGAGTGGCACCTACATTCTCTCAGGCACTTGTGGGACCCACCAAAGGACTAAGAAAGTTGTGTTGTTGTTCTTGTTGTGTTTTTACTGAGCGTCACCATTATTAGGGTGTATCTCAAGGGGAATGCAGAAGTGAGGAATAAAGAAATTCCTTCTTGAGCCTCCCTGGCCACTCTTCCCTAAATAAAATAGCAACCTTTTCACCAACCAACTAAACTGGGTTGGAGTAATGAATACTAACACCAAGCCATCTCCCGTGCTGATGGTCAGCTTCCTCCGTGGCTGGAGCACATTCACAGAAGCCTCTCTGGATCCTTTCTGTGGAACCGGAGCTGTCCCTCCATCCTTCCCTGTGAGCTGGGAATCCATGCTATCCCAGGGGTTGAGCTCCTTTGCTGGCTGAGGCTGGCCCTGTGGACGGATGGATACACCCACCACTAGATGGGCGACACAGAAGCTTGCTTCCTGATAAGGACAGAGGCTGAATTTTCAGCAATCTGCTCTTTCTCGCGACTCTGGGTTCAATGGCTGTGACTTACTTGGTAATTCTGGTAACAGACTCCTCAAGCGCAGGGGCCACATTACCTTGCTCTCTGATTTCCCCCGCACCGGTACAGGGCCTGACACCTCGTCAGCTCTCTCCTTACCTCTTTCTTAAGTGACAGAATAAAAGAATAAATTACTGGGTAGTGAAGGTCTTTTGGGAAAAGCTGGGTGGGGCTTACAATTTAGTACAATGTCCTTAGCTATCATTTTTGGCGTGGAAGAGAGTTTGATGGATTCTGCAATAATGAGATTGACGAGACAGATGGTCGCTGCCAGGAATTCAGCAGAGGCCAGGGTGATGGAGAGGCAAAGGCTCTGTGTCAGAAGCAGGGGTGGGAGCAGGAGGTGTTGGAAGCTCAGTGGTGGTTTCATACCTCTGGGGAAGAAGCGATCTGCAGGCCGGGTGGCGAATGGGATGCGTGCAAACCTGAAACGGGGGTGCTGAGCTCACAAAGCAGAGTCATCTGGGATATTTGGGTGGAAGCTCTGGGGGGCCAGGGAAAGTCCCAAAGGAGAGTTCTGGGAGGAGGGTGCTGCAGACAGCAATAAGAGGAAGAGATTGGAAGGAGAGGCAAAGCAGTTCATGGGGATCCCTGGAACGGAGTCCAGCTTATCCAAAGCTGCTATCTTCTGCTTTTATTTTATAATATTTAAGTTGTAAGTGGATGCTGTTAATTAGGTATACAGATATACAGCCTCTCTCTCTTCCTCCTCTGCTTCCTTCTTCCTCCTCTCCTTCCCCTTTCCTTCTAGGACACTAAGATCAACAGGAATAAAATTTCTGAGTATTTATCTCCTGCGGGGCAGAGCTAGAAAGAGAAAATCTATGCAGAGTTTCCAATTTAGAATTATATTAAATGGGGTGGGGGAAGCTGAGTGTTAATGTCCTTTTCCTGTTTGGGACTTAAGTCCTCCGGGAGCCAAGACTCAGAGAACAGCAGGCGTGAGGCCTGGGCTACAGAGGCAGCTGGGGGCTGGAGCAAGTGCCCCAGGGAAGGAGGGCCAGGCTGAGCATAGGCGAGAGACCTGAGAGCCCAGGACAGGCCACTTCCAATAGGGAAGGCCCCCGTGCTCCCTGCTGTCCCTAGGGCCAGTGGCCAATCTCTGAGGGGCCTAAGAGCTGGAGGAAAAGGGCTGTCAAGTCCAGAGGGCAGGAGCTGGGCTGGGGTGAGGGGAGGTGGCAGATGGGGGGTCCATTTAGGAACAAGGCCCTGCTGATATGAAGGAAACAGAGAGAAGGTGAGAGTCAGCACAGTCACTTCAAAATGGTGACAACTGAAAAGTTCTGCTCAACAGGAATGGAAAACCAGGTAGGAACAGAAACCTGGAAGAGCCAGATGACCAGAAAAGAGCACTTATGCATTTTGAAAAAGGAGGATAACCTTATACCACTAAAAAGCTAACTGAAAAAATGTTTTAATTTCAATGGTTTTTGGGGTACAGGTGGTTTTCAGTTACATGAACAAGTTCTGTAGTGGTGATTTCTGAGATTTTAGTGCACCCGTCGTCACCCAAGCAGTGTACACTGTACCCAACACGTATTCTTTTATCCCTCACCACCCCCAACTTTCCCCTCTGAGCCCCTAAAGTCCATTATATCATTCAAAAAGTGAGCTTTTTAGGGAACCTTCTCTGTTCGCACTTCTGTCTCCAATACAGGACTGTTTGCTCTGAATGGGAGATCTGTCTCTTAGTGAATGTTTGCCGAATGCAATAAGAAAGCACAAAGTGAATGAATTAATAGATAATTGATCAAAATGGATATGTGGCAAGGGTCATCACAGAGGACTACACAAGTGAAACTCAAGTATCCTTAAGAGTTTAAAAAGGTGTGACATGTTAGGTTGCCTGTGGGGAACCCATGAATCGGCAATAAGGAATAGGAAGCTCAGTCCAAATAGTCGTTGAGGGTCATTGGTGGGTGACGGGGCACATGGCTGCAATCACCTTCATGCAGGTGGTCCTGAGGAAGTTACCTTGCCCTGAGGCAAGCGGGGATTATCCTGAGGGGAGACTATCACCTGCAGCTAGATGCCGGGTTCCAATTCCTCAGTGGGGCAAAGAGATCCAACAAAAGCTCAGTGCTCAGGGCCTGGTGCAGGGCAGGCAACTCTTGCTGCTGACTGAGCAATGCCGTCCCCCTTCACAATTAGGGGTGGGCATGGTTTGTTGTTCTGGGCAAAGTGAAAATTACCTATTAGCAGCACAGAATCTTCTGGAAGGCCTCATGGAAGCATATCCGGATTGAACTTTCTGTCCAGACCAGCCTAAGGACACTGTCTCCCATGTCATGGGGACCACTCACTGTGCGCTGCACTGAACTGATCGTTTTTTGACTTCCTAGAGTTTGGGGCCTGACGCTCACAGCTTGGCTGTCAGGCCTCCACTGCATGGAGGTGTTCACAGATGCACCCCTTTGGTCAAGCTCTGGAATTCCCTCCTGCTCTGCACTGGAAAGGGACAGTGTGTCTGCCTCTGTCTCTCTCTTCCTGGACCCAGAGCCCCTCCAGGCTGGGGTTCTGCAGCCTAGGAGCATGGGCTCTGGAGCCTGCCTGCCTATGTTTGCAAACAGACCCCATGCTTTCCTCACTCCAGGACCATGGACAGGCCTCGGTTTCCTCATCTGTTAAGCAGGATGGAGTTGTTTTCAGGAGGAAATGAATGTGCAACCATAGAGTGCTCAGAAGTGTGTCTGGCTCTGTAAGTGTTGCAGGTAGGGTTCCCCAGGAAGCAGGCTCTGAGAAGGGGGCTCACATGCAGGAGGTGTATTAGGAGGTTCCCTGGGAATCAAAATGTCCATGAAGGAAGGGGAAGGAAAGAGGACTGGACAGAGGGAGATGTCAAGCTGCTGCATCAGCCTAACAATATCCACGGGCTGCCCCTGCAGGGAGGTCTAGAGTGAGATTAGCTCTGCAGAATTGCCCAGAGCTGGGCTGAGATGGCAGGCTTTCATTCTTCTTTGTCAGTCAGGCACTGGATGTGGTGTGATGCTGGTTGAGGCAGCTCTCTGCAGTAGAGGCCATCCTGGGAGGAACTGACAGCTGAGGCCATCTGCTGAACTCCCAGAAGCAGGAGTAACAAGTCCTTCCTTAGAAGGGACCTGGATAGTAAGTCATACTGTCTACTACTATCTTCTCTTTGGCTGTTCAGATCCACTTCTTCATACGCACGCAGGTAGCGCCATCCCTGGGATTCCCATGGGTCTCTCTTCCTGAGGGAAACTCTAGAAGAGGAAGATTCATGGAGTGAACTCCAGCCCTCGCTGCTGCAGCTGGTCTTAGGGTCCTGACTGATGCTCACCATCTGCTTTCTCCATGATTAATTCTCTATTTTCATTAGCACCAGCGCCAGTCTCAATGGCTTACTTGAAGTCATCACCCGTACCTTTGCCCATAAAGGGTTTGAGGGTTTGAGTTTCTGGTGACTATACTTTCCTCAGGTCAAGGTTGGTGCATTTATCCATTTGATACCACAATGGAGCAAAGAAATGCCACCCAGGTAAGTGCCCTGTTAAAGGAGTGAAACAGCTTTGTTGTCTGGGTTAATACCCGAGGTTCGTTGCCTCATGCCAAGGAAATCAAGGACACAGACACATGTGGAGTGAGGCTAAGAGCAGCGGTTTAATAGGTGAAAGAAAGAGAAAAGAGAATAGCTGTCTCTCCTGCAGAGAGAGAGAGGGGAGCCCGAGTAGGTATTCCGCTTTTGTGGTGAAGTGCACGGGGTTTTATAGACTGGCTTGAGGAGGTGGTTTCTGATTTACATAGGGCCCAAAGATTGCCTGGACCCGGTATGACATTTACATAGCACACGAAGAAGCTAGATACTCCACCCTAACCTTCTTTTGTGCAAATTGATTCTCTACCTGGCCAGTGCCATGACGTCTGCCCTTGCTGTACACGTGGTTGACAAAGCAAAGGGAACATGGGGCAGCCATGTTGAACATGCCTAACCCCCAGGTAGCCTTTTCCTATTGTCACAGCTGCTGGCATTCACTCCTGCAAGCTTCTAGCTTGCTTATCTATGTTTGCAGCTCAATTTTGCAGACTGCTTTTTGTTAAGAAAGAAATGATGTGAGCACTGCTTTTTATTAAAAGGGAAACCTGACCGAGGACTTCCTTACCATCACTATCTGCCTAAATAATTTCTTTTAACTCCTATATCAGGGGACTGAAGGGAGACTGGTAATCATTAGAGTCCCAAGTAGCAGGAGAAGGAGGCATGGCAGGGTATTTTCTGTGGCTTTCACAGGGAGAAATGTGCCAAGTGGCATAAGCAGGATCAACAGGCTTAGGATTGGCAACTTTGAACAATTTTGGCAGACTCCAAGGAACAGGGACTGTCCTGAGTTGTCTGGTTCCTTGTCCTAGGGATATTAGGGGAGGGAAATATTGGCCGTGGAGCATCGGAAACCTGTGAGAGCCCAGTAAAAGAGATGGTTGGGGAGTATGAGCTTTGGATTGGTTGGTTCATAGCCCTAGGAGAGACAATCACTTCCTGGTCAGGTCTCAAGATGTCAAAGCATCACAAAATACAGAAACTTAAATATAGAATTCATCTCCTTGCAGGCCCCTGACCTTCTGGTCTGGGCCATTGCCCATGAGTTCATACATACTCTAACCTCAGGCAACTTCTTTGTTCATACAAAGTGCATGACCAGGCACAAAATTTAAAGCATACCCATCGAGAAGCTTTTCTTTCCCCTCTGCCTTTCCAAGTCATTCCTGGGTACTGGGTAGGAATGCAGCTGCTATCTATTGTCATCTTTAATCCATGCACTGAGCTCACTCATCTGTGAACCAAACCTGGTCTTTTTCATCTTGTCTGAAGATCATAAGGTATCCTGAAAGTCATAGGGTGTGCTCAGGGAGAGTTGTGGGTATCAGAGTGTGAATGTGAATGATATGGAGCTCAAAGCTGCCTGCTCATGCAACCTGCCTGTGCTCCCTGGCCCTGCTGTGCTTGGACCCAGATTAGCCACTTAATCCTCCACAGATTATTGCTGGGTCACCTGATATTGTTGTGTGACAGAACACAACTCATGATGGGTCCTGTCTCTTGGGGCCACATGGTCAGACACTCCTTCTTTATCAGGTGTTGGTGGCTACACTGGGAGGTATTTTTCCAAAGGCACATTCTCTGCTGTGGAAGGTATGGCCTTCATCCAAAACCCTAGGGGTCTACATTGTGAGTCTTCCTTTGGGATTTGTTTTAAAACTCCACATGGCATCATTTCCTTCACTGGCAATGTTTATACTTCGGGGTCTGCCATATCATAGGTCCATCTGCATCACAGGCTGGACCTGCTACAGAGCTCTTTTTTCTTCTGGGCCCCATACAAAACCAGCAGCTTTTCATATTACCTGGTGTATAGGTGACAACAGTATTTCCACATGTGGAAAATGCTGCCTCTAGAATCCAGAGTCTAGAACCAGATGTCGTGCTCCATCCTTTATGATGGGAGCTCATAATTTATCTTCTACTATGGAAGGGATGTACTGTGATGCCTTTGATCACTGAACTCCTAAAAATGTTAGTGATGTAGCCGACTCCTTTGAATCTTTGAAGGAGTTCTTTTCTCACCCTCTGCAATGCATGTGTCTTGTCAAAGCCTCTGTCTTAGTGAGTTCAGGCTGCTATAACAAAAGTACCACAGACGGGGTGACTCAAGCAACAGAAATTTATCACTCATAGTTATGGAGGCTTGGAAGTCCAAGATCCGGGTGCTGACTGATATGGTTTTTAGTGAGGTCCCTTTTCCTGGTTTGCAAGAGGATGCCTTTTTGCTATATCTTCCCATGGTGGAGAGAGAGTGAGCAGCCTCTAATCTCTTTATTTCCCTATAAGGACACCAATCCCCCTCATGGGGACTCTACTTTCATGACCTCATCTAAACCTAATAGCCTCCCAAAAGTCTTTCAAGATGTCCTCATGGCTCAGGTCACTTTAACCATATTATGACAGAGGGAGGGAATGCTAACATAGTTCTTGGGAAATCCTGTGAATGTATACCATTGCTCATCCCAGAACTGTTTCTGATCCTTTCTTATTGTGATAAAAAAAAATGCACTCACTAGATCAAAGGCTGCCCACCATGTCCTTGACAGCATGTTAATCGGCTCTAAGGAAGATATAACTGATATGGATAATTGGGGTAACTGCTTGGTTAAGTATGAAAAGTCCACTGTCATTTTCCCGGATGCATCTGGTTTTTGTAGGGTCTAGACCAGTGAGATAAATGGAGATGTGATGGAAACCACCACACTTGCATCCTTTAGATCTTTAAAAAGGGCACTAATTTCTGCCATCTCCCTGGGACACAACATTATTATTTTCTACCTTGATTTGGGAAATGGGCCCAGTCAAGGGACTCAATTTTTCAGTATATCTATGCTGACATCCATTAGAGGACTGGAAACATTACTACCAAAGTGTCTATGAGTCCAGTGGAGCCTCCATGAAGTAGCCTGGCCAGGACTCCAGTGATTATACATCTCCCTTCTAACTCCCTTTGACAGGGGACTGTGATAACTCTTTGGGTCTCTAGGTATTGGTGTCTATTTAAACTCTGTGTCCACCAGTCTTCATGATGTTTGGATGTTTCCCTTGCCCTAGTCCGCAGTGCAATGCCCGCTGGGAAACGACTCAGAATTATGACTGGGTCCATGTGCCATGGTATTATAAGAACCTCCCCTGGGGGCTACAACTTCAGCTTCATTCAACAGCCTTCAGGTCTGAAAAGTGCACGAGCAGTCTTGGCTTTTTCTTGTAGCAGCTGCTCTCAGTCTTCTAACCAGCAGTCTTTGATTTCTTTTGATGGTACAAATTGAGCAGTACCCTTGTTGACTACTCTTCTATTTTGCTCCACACTGTGTTCTGTTAACCATCTCCATGTCTCTTTGCAGATCAGATCTCCTGGCTGCCTCTCTAACCTTGCCACTTATGACAATAATTGCATCCTCTTGGCTTCTGAAAATGAAAGGCCACATTGTATTCTTCCTCTGCTCTTTCAGCGTTCCATCATCTCCATTGCCATTGGTGAGTCCAGTTCTGTAACAGCCTCCTTTTCCACCAGCTTTGGTCCACAGAAGAGAGTTGCCATTGAACTTGGTATTGATGTCAGTGCTTCTCTCACCAGTGTATTCCCATTGGCCTTAGTGAATGGTATGCTCTCCAAGAGTTGCCATGGACTGTGATGTGTTTTCAGCCGTATGGATCATATCCACACCAGCATGCCTACGTTTGCCATCTTTCAAATTTTTTCTTAACATTTGCTATGGCAATTCTGACATTTCAACCCCATTTACTTCTTCCACACTCCTAGAAGCCGTCTTACTATCACGTCTCTCCATTTTCTGGGATTCTTGCCAAGGTGTTAAATCCTGAATTCTGAAAGAGTGCACCCAAACTCTTTCTAATTCAGTCTGTTGTTTTGTCACAGCCTGGCAGGTTCTTCTTTCCTGCTGCCCAGAAAAAGCCAATATGTTGAGAACAGCAGGTGCTGCAGCAGAGAAAGAGTTTAATAATTGCAGGGCAGCCATGCAAGGAGGACAGGAGATATTTCTCAAATCCACCTCCCTGAGAATTCAGAGGTTGGGATTTTAAAGGGTTCTTTGGTGGACAGGGCTTTAGGGAATTGAAACAGATGAAATCACAGGGGTGTTGAAGCTGCAACTGAGTCAGCTCCTGGCTGGGGTTTGCAGGACCAGTTGCATCAGTTTTTTGGTGTGGGTCATGGGTCCAGGTGACATCTCTTGGTCTACCAAAATGTTAAATCTAAAAGATATCTCAAAGACCACTACTGTAGGTCTCACAATAGTGATGTCATCTATAGGAACAGTTGGGGAAGTCACAAATCTTGTGACCTCCAGTTATGTGAGCCTGAGGCAGTAGGCAACTATAGAAAAGCAAGTTAAGTCAGGAATGGATGGTTATTGGTTAACTGTGTCTATTCTTTAGCACAGTTCAGACCCCTACCAGAAATATTAACCTTGTCTTTTATTAGCCTTTACAAATACAGTTTCAGTCTTTGAACAAGGAGAGGGGGGTCAGTTCAAGAAAAAAACAAGTACTGGCAAAAGCAAGTCAGTTTGTAATGGTAGAAGCAGAATAGAATCAGTTATGTTAGATTTCCCTTACTACTATAATTCCTGCAAAGATGGCTTCAGTTTCAGTCCCCTTGATTAAGCACTTTCAGTGTCTAATTCTATATATAATGTCCTGGCTGCAGGTGGAACCTGCTGGACAGGTCTTGCAGTGCCTCTATGGCATGAGCACTCCCTCCTTTTTCATTCCCAGCATGACCCCAGCTGGGTTTTGTTGTGATTTCATCTTAGTGTGGGAGCAGGCAAGAGGAGGAAAATGTTGAGGGGCATGTATCTCATGATCTAGGAAAAGCCTCTCCATTGCCTTCAAGCAAGGCAAGGAGTTACCTCTTAAGAGGGAAGGGTGACCCATTTCTGCAAGTCCAGAAGGCTCTGGGGAGTCTGGGGATTTAAGATTTCTCAAGGCATTAATTCAGATGTCTGCATCCCAGTGTCAGGGCCCATTTCTTTCTCAACTAGGGCCTTGATGTTGGCATGGCAGACCTGCTTAGATTGGGGGTTGAGAGTCTAACCTTTGGAGCCCAGCTGCTCTGATGACACAGTTCTAGGCCTGATCCTCAGCTCTCTGTACCTTCCTACTGTAAGAGATGAGGGCCTTTGATTTCCAAAGATGCCCACTGATTTTTAATTGGTGATTATTTGCTCTTATCTTTTTATTATCTTTTCCCAGATGACTATCCAGCTTAGCTGGATTCAGTGTTTCATTTAGTTACGATTTCCTCCGTATTTCTAGCTACCTGATAAATCTCACCAGCAAACACACTCCCTTGAATGAACACACCATCCTTATCAGCATCTGTGAGAGTTTTAACAATTGGACTAACGCCTATCAGATGATGGGAGCCTTATTGCCAGTGAAGTAGTGATTGAATCATCCAGCTTCAAAATCTCGCCTCAGTGCTTGCTTTTTCTTGGACTGCATCTGTTTCTAGTTGCCACAGGTTGGGTTTTCTAGAAGGAAGACACTGATACAAAGTTTAGCATCTTGGTTCGTTGGAGCTGCTATAAGAAAATTCCATGGACTGGGAAGCTTATAAACAACAAAAATTTAGTTCTCATAGTTCTGGAGGCTGGAATTCCAAGATCAAGGTGCTGGCAGATTTGTTGTCTGGTGAGGGTTCACCTCCTTGTTCATAGACAGCTGTCTTCTTGCTCTAGAAAGGTTCCACTTGCATGACCACATCTGGTCCTAATCACCTCCCCCAAATCCCATCTCCTAATGTCATCACATTTGGTGGTAGGGTTTCAACATATGAATTTTAGGGGCACACAGTTATTTAGTCCATAACAGCGCATTTCATGTTTATGAGGGGATGCATTTGGCCTCAATACCTGTGATTAAGCCACGGGAGTCATCACGCTGCAATGCAGGCTCAGTGACAGCCTATGGGGAGCTCTAGAGCTGGAAGACCCCTTAAGAGCTGAGCCAAGGTGGCCAGGCCTTTTTACCCCTGGGGTCATCAGTCGTTGAATGGGAGATGCCCAGGAAGAAGCATGACCTTGGGCGAAGTGGTATTCCATAGATAACACGATTCCAGAGACAGCTGACAGATCATGGCCAGCTGACTGCACTCTTAGCATCTGGGGCCACAGATACTTCATTAAAGGGAAATCTGAGAAACACATCACAGTGTCCCCCACAATACAGGTTATGATTACTTTGTATTCTCTCTCATAATGCCCCTTCATAAACATGAAGCATGCTATTATGGACTAAACAATTATGTCTCCCTAAAATCCATATGTTGAAACCCTATTGCCTAACGTGATGGTATTAGGAGGTGGATTTTGGGGAGGTGATTAGGATTAGATGTATCATTGTTTCTCTCTCCCAGTCCCTAAGACAGCAGACAACACATAAATAATAAATATTGTTGAATAAATAGGACTGAACAAAATATTTCTGGAACATCCTTTACAGAAACTGGTTCTCTGCAGAGTATCTGTTGGAGCCACTGATATGTGGGTGTGACTGATGAACAGAGAATTTGAGGGCCAACAGGTCAGACAATTCTGATCCTGTTGCCTGGCTTGTTCCTTCTCAGCAAGGTGGCCATGGCAGGCTTACATGGGGATGCGAGCTGGCATCTGGTGTGGGTGAGTGGCCAAGGTTGGAGCGTTGGAATGGAGGTGATGTGGAACAAGATGTCTGGATGCATTGGAGCAGGCATTGCATTGCAGGCACACTTGGCCCACACAGTAAATGGGAAATATCCCTGTTTCTAGCAAACAAAAGTTGACTGTTCCGCAGTAGAAGCAAGTCAAGAAGGAGATCCCACCGTGATAGGACTCCAACATTTAAATAACCCGTTAAATGGCTTTCATTGTCAATAATCTGATTTGCACTCAGGCAAGACAAGTTGGATGCCTCAAATATGTCAATATGTAACAAGAAGATAAGGAAGAGAATTAGGTTCACCACCCAGGCTTTCACTTTCCATCCTTCATTTTCTTGGCACGATTGCTAAATAGTTTTATATGGAACCAGAAATTGCTGCCTAATGCTAATTTGTGAATGATACAATCAGTGCTGAGGTAAATGATATAGAGAATTGATACTGGAATAAATTGGGATGCATCCCTTTAAATAACAATATTGACAAATTTTGGCACAAAGGGCAGGGGTCTTTGTTGAACAACAATACTATCCCCGAGACTGAAGCTTGGTTGGAGAGAGACAGGCATCTGGAACCGGAGGCGGGCTTGCACCCTGGCTTCTCTACCTGCCAGCCTCGTGACCTTGGCAAAGTCCTTTACTTCTCGCAGCCTTTATTTCTGTAAGATGAGTAATAAATGTCACAGTTGTTATGAGGATAACATGAGAAATTGCATTTAGAACACTTGGCACAGTACTTGGCACAGAACAACCAAGAAATACTAGCTGTTGTTATTTATTATGATTGCTTATCTCCCACCTGAAGTGCTGAACACTGACCCCCAGGGAAGGTGGAGTTGGGGGCAGTCCTAGAGGGGTAAGTTACATCTCCAAGTGTTTCCAGCTCATTGCATGGAAATCCATTATCCATTGGGCCCTGTGAGATTCTGAGGATGGGTAGGAAACCCTGGGCATCAGGGCACTCTCCTTCTTGAGGGATGGTTGTGGTTACAATCACAGGAAACCCCATCAAAACCTCTTTGCAGTTTTGGGAAAACCTTGTGTTCTTATTGAACTTTACATAAGCCCACAGGCTGCTCCCTGCCTCCCAAAGGCACCACCCACCACGGGCCAGGAACTTCTCTAAGACAGGGAGCTTTCCTGCTACAACTTTAGGCCCTGGGCCTTACACTGCAAAGCAGTGCTGAGCCATTTTCCATGTAGACGCTCTGAGGATGGGAAGCTGTATATCTGCCTTTGCAATAGGGGAAACTTCTCTCTGCCAAATCCTGTCAAGCACTTCAGGAGTCATATTCTTTTTTGTTTTTTTCATTTTTTTAAATTTTATTTTATTTTATTATTATTATACTTTAAGTTTTAGGGTACATGTGCACAATGTGCAGGTTTGTTACATATGTATACATGTGCCATGTTGGTGTGCTGCACCCATTAACTTGTCATTTAGCATTAGGTATATCTCCTAATGCTATCCCTCCCCCCTCCCCCCACCCCACAACAGTCCCCAGAGTGTGATGTTCCCCTTCCTGTGTCCATGTGTTCTCATTGTTCAATTCCCACCTATGAGTGAGAACATGTGGTGTTTGTTTTTTTTTGAGAAAGATGATTTCCAGTTTCATCCATGTCCCTACAAAGGACATGAGCTCATCATTTTTTATGGCTGCATAGTATTCCATGGTGTATATGTACCACATTTTCTTAATCCAGTCTATCGTTGTTGGACATTTGGGTTGGTTCCAAGTCTTTGCTATTGTGAATAGTGCCACAATAAACATACTTGTGCATGTGTCTTTATAGCAGCATGATTTATAGTCCTTTGGGTATATACCCAGTAATGGGATGGCTGGGTCAAATGGTATTTCTAGTTCTCACACCTGTAATCCTAGCACTTTGGGAAGCTGAGGCAGGCAGATCACAAGGTCAAGAGATCAAGACCATCCTGGCCAACATGGTGAAACCCCATCTCTACTAAAAATACAAGAATTATCTGGGCATGTTTGGCATGCACCTGTAGTCCCAACTACTTAGGAGGCTGAGGCAGGAGAATCGCTTGAACCCGGGAGCCAGAGGTTGCAGTGAGCCATGATCACGCCACTGCACTCCAGCTTGGTGACAGAGTGAGACTTGGTGTCAAAAAAAAAAAAAAAGAATTTACAATTCAGGAGTCATATTCTATTTTCGTGCCATCATCACCTGACTACTTTATTTTCTGATTAGTCTGTGAGTTCCTGGAGGGTGGAGGCAGTATCTTGTTCATGTTTTAGTGGCCAGCATGGTGCCTAGGATGGGGCAAGGACTCAGGAAAGATCTGCTGGATATTCTGTTTCTGGGAAGAAAATTCTGGCATGATACATAGCATTGATGGGCTACCATATCAGGCCACGAGAGGAAATTAGGGTTAATAGGTTTCACACTGCCCCATTACCTCCTCTTTCCATATAGTCATTTGGGTGCCTCAAGTCTTCCAGATGGCTCTGTTGGGTTGGTTCCTATTAAATATTGGTGCTTTTTGAACTCTGAGATGACCAAGGTATTTTAAGAAAGAGGTGATCTTGGGGAAGAGCTTTTTAGAAGGCATTGTGATGCTCTGTAGAGAACAGTCCAGCCCTAAAATAACATTAAAAAACGGCTACAAGCATTACCCCTGTGTTTAGATAAATTCTCCTGAGGAGTCTGGTTCTCCAACAGACTGAGTTTTTGGTTGCTATTGGTTTTAAGCTGCTTATTTCAGTAGCAAAAGTCACCCTTGGCTACTTGTGCAGAACATTGCATGTCTTTTTATCGTTGTTACTGTTATTTTAAGCACATAGTGATATATATATATACATATCTCCAAAGTTTCGCTTTGGATGAGAAAAGGGTAAGACACCAACAAGGACTAGAGGTAATTAAATGGGTCTTCATGAGGATCATGGCCAGAGACCAGGGCTTGCCAGCCTGGCCTGCCCCAGCCCTCCGCCTCTGGTTTCAGCATCTCCACCCTGGCTGATCTTGGGTCTTTGTTGGTGTGTGGCTTTGGATTTTCTTACTCTTCTCATTCCTGCTTGGAACCTCCTCTTTCTTAGTGCCCTCAGGTTACCTCCTCCATGGAGATTACATGTGAATAGCTGAAGACACGCTCTATTGGCATATCAGGTGGCCCCAGCCCACTGAAATGCAAGGATGGTCTTGGGGGTCCCAGCATTTAGAAATGGAGGGAGTCTTGGTGTTAGAAATGATTCCTCATGGGTTGAAGGAGGGGGAGTAAATCTGCAATACTTTGTGGTTCAACCTTTTGACCATCTTGACGTCATGTTTAATATAAGAAATTGAGTAGCACCAGTTACTAGTGGCCACTAGAATCAGAGACCTTCTGATCCAGGAAATTGATTTTATCCATTCATCTTTAGTTGAACTGGATCCAAATGGTGGCTGGTAATAGTCATTTTAACATGTTGAAATATTATTTCTAAAATAGTCATTCAACACAACCTGTCTGGAAGTTTTCTGGAGAACAGATATTTTTGGAATCCTTTTGACAGCCAGGCCAACACAATTGTGGTAGAGAATGACTAATGAGTAGTCACTGTATCTCTTAGCCCCACTGTTTGTGAGCAAGCCTTACTGAGTGTGTACTGGCTACTGGGCATGATTTTGCAGTGGACCAGCCCTGCTGACTCCCGACCTGTGAGAAGGCTGTGGATGTTGAAGCCTATCCCAGGTAAAGAGATATCAGTTGCTTCTTAACCAGAGCCCTCTCAACAGCTATGCCAACCAAAGGGAATGTAGAGTCAATCATGAACCCAGGCAGAAATTGGTGTGCATGAGCTTGCCAAAAGTGCTTGATTAAAAAAAAAAATACCTCTGTGAAAGAAAAATAGAATCTCGGGACCCTGAACTCACAAATGCCAAAAGGAAAGTTAAGTTTGGGAACTGAGTCATGCAAAATCTGCTTCCGTTTTGTTCCCAGATAGCTGTCACTTTATATGCTTGCTTTATTTCATGTAAAATGTAGATTTGCTGAGCAGGAGACAATGCATGGTTGACCCCTCCCCACCCTTTTCTTTAAGCAAGTGAAATGTGGATTTTCTGAGCACTAATCAGAGCCTCAGAGAATGTCACCATTGCCTGCCCACCCTCTTTTTCTTTCTGTCCCTTATTTCTCCAAATATTAAAGTTCCCAAAACTCTTTTTGGAAAAGGCACAGGACACAGAACCTATTGGGGCTTGTGTTCCCCAGCCCCACCCTGGGCGTGTCCTCAACCTTGGCAAAATAAACCTTTAATCCATTGAGATCTGCCCTAGTCACTTTTTGGCTTACATCTCCTTCACTCCACTTTCTCCCTGGGAGTAAACTGGTGTTTCCCAAAGTGTGTGTCCTCCTGGCTCTTGATTGACTTATGGGAAGAATTACATTGCCTTTAGTGGCTTCCATTGGAGTTGCAAGCCTGGAAGAGTGATGGGTTTCTCCTAACAGGGACAAAACTCTGGCCAGGGAGCTCTGAGGTTATGCCTCTGGAGCTGCATGGGTACAGTGACATATCCCCTAGGTGTATGCACATTGCCTCCAGTGACACCAGACAATAGGCAGGCTACAGCCAGTGCTGAACGTCACTCAATACTGAGTCTACTCTTCTGCTTAGGGTTCAGAACTTGTGCACTTTTTTTTTTGAGACAGTCTTGCTCTGTTGCCCAGGCTGCAGTGCAGTGTTGCGATCTTAGCTCACTGCAACCTCTGCCTCCCAGGTTCAAGTGACTCTTGTCTCAGCCTCCTGAGTAGATGAGATTACAGGTATGCACCACGACATCAGGCTAATTTTTGGATTTTTAGTAGAGATGGGGTTTCATCATGTTGGCCAGGCTGGTTTCGAACTCTTGACCTCAGGTGATTCGCCACCCCTCACCCCCATCTCGGCCTCTCAAAGTGCTGGGATTATAGGCATGAGCCACCACCACCAGCCACATGTGCACTTCTGAATCAGCTCTGAAAACCGTGAGCAACTGAACTTCCTACGCCAAGGGGGAAGAGGACAGTGGAGACAGAGCACATGCTGACGGATGGCTCAATATTCCCCCTGTAAAACGGTGAGGGTAATATCCAACGACAGAGGGACAGAGCCACACATGGCTTCCAATCTCAAGAAAACTGACCTCATAAGGAGGGGAGAAGGTCAGCAAGGTTTCCCAGGCCGAGACCCTGCAAGGTCTGATAAGAAAGGGAGCAATTTTAAAAATCAATGGAATATTTACTGGAGTCCTAAGCATAGTCCTGGATCTATTGTAAAGGATGCTTCCCAGGTATCTATAAATAAAAGATGCTTGCCCTTCTGTGTGGGTCTCCTGGAAGCTGTGGAAAGGTACGAGACAGAAAAAAAAAAGCCCTCTCCATATCAGAACCTTCTGTGATAGACGGCATCTCCTACTGACATTTTCATTAGCAGGAAATTTATGTTCCTATTTCTGTCTGTTGTAATGACCATTCATAGCCATAGCGTGGTGGCGGCTAATGGACAGGAATGGAAAAAAATTCTTTAATTAATGCAGAAGTGAAGCTTTTTCTTTCTGCACTTTGAGAAGCCAAGTAATTCACAGCAGTTCTTGGCACTGGAGTGGAGGTAAAATAATTATACGCAATTTCTAGTGATTAAAAGATTGTAAAATAATTTTAGTTACATCTTAAAATTATTTATTTTGTAAATGAGAAAAAGTGAAGAAATGTGAATAATGAGTTCTGAATTTCAGGGTAGATTCTGGAGAAAGTTCCTCCTGGATGCCTGACTGCAGATGGCACCTGGCCTCTGAACTTCTGGCCTGAGGCTAGCCTTGACCTCTGTCCAGCCCTGTCTACTGCTTGGTTGCGTGGTTGTCCAGACTTGGCTGGAAGGGAAACCAGCCCATCTCTGGGTCTTTTCTTTGAATGCATGGCCTTAAGAAGAGGAGCTATCTGAATCAGCAGTTGCCCTACAAGGGAGTTTTTGTTTATTTGTTGTATTAGTCAGGGTTCTCTAGAGGGACAGAAATAATAGGATATATATGAAAGGGAGTTTATTAGGAGAATTGACTCACACGATCACAAGGTGAAGTCCCACCATAGGCTATCTGCAAGTTGAGGAGTAAGGAAGCCAGTCGGAGTCCCAAAACCTCAAAAGTAGGGAGGCCAAAAGTGCAGCCTTCAGTCTGTGGCCGAAGGCCAGAGAGCCCCTGGCAAACCACTGGTATAAGTCCAAGAGTCCAAGAGCCGAAGAACTGGCAGTCTGATGTTTGAGGGCAGGAAGCATAAAGCACAGGAAAAAGATGAAGGCTGGAAGACTCAGCAAGTCAGCTTCTTCCACCTTCTTTTGTCTGCTTTTTCTACCTGCGTTGGCAGCCGACTGGATGGTGCCCACCCACATTTTGGATGAATCTCCCTGAGGGTGGGTCTTCCTCTCCCACTCCACTGACTCAAATGTTAATCTCTTCTGGCAACACCCAGATAAACCCAGAAACAATACTTTGCATCCTTCCATCTAATCAAGTTGACACTTAATATTAACCATCACATTTGTTTTGATTTTTGTTTTCTGTTTTGAAAATCTAAAGCCAGGCATCAGGGAAGCCATGTAGGGTGCTTAAGGTAACACAGCCAAAGTGGCTGAGTTGACTGGTGCAGGTCTGTAGGCCCAATGCTGCTTATGCCTCCCAAGGCCTTCTGCACCCAGGTGCACTCTGCAGACACTCCATCCCCTTCCTCTCTTGAGAGGATGCAGGAGGGCACATGAGAGAAAGCAATATGGAGAATTAGCAGATGAACTAGGAAGAAAAATCATAGGCAGGGTACTCTGGGCCTCCTGGGTTGTGGAAAGAGGCTGTACAGAGGGTGGTGTGTTGTCTGTGCAGTATGGTTCAATTGGCCCTTACCTGGCAGCATCCCTGTGGGAGGCTCCATGAAGAAGAGACAAGCTCCAAGGCGATGGTGCAGGGATGCCCAGCACGTACTTAGCAACTCAGTCAGGGAAAACAAAGGTCTCCTCACAGAGAAATGCCCCTCCCTACATTGTTTAACTCGTTAGGTGTGGGTGCCTTAAGATTGCCTTCTTTACATCTCCACACATTTAAAGAAATCCTGCTCAAATCCTAGAGCAGAAAGTTCTGGGGCTGGAGGCCTGGAGGCTAAGTCACCAGCCCAGCCTAGTGGAAAAAATGACCACATTTTATAAATTGTAAAATGTGTTTATTGTAGTAGTTCTTTATCATATTCTGAATAATACTACGTATGCTTATATACTTTATATATTAAAGTGTGTATAAAATAAAATCTATACAAAACCAGGTAGATAAGTTTACAGATGATTTCAAGTTGTTTTTTTTTTTTCTTTTTTAGAGACAGGGTCTCCCTCTGTGGCCCAGGCTGGAGTGCAATGGCACCTTCTTATCTCATTGCAGCCTTGAACTTCTGGGCTCAAGGGATCCTCCCACCTCAGCCTCCTGAGTAGCTGGGACTGCAGGCATGCATCACCATGGCCAGCTAATTTTTAAAATTTTTGGTAGAGATAGAGTCTCACTATGCCGCCCAGATTGTTCTTGAACTCCTGGGACCATGCAATCCTCCCGCCTTGGAGTCTCAAAGTGTTGGAATTATAGGTATAAGCTACTGCACCCAGCCTCAAGTATTCTTCAAAGGTAATTTTGACACTGTGATTTTCCATGTGCCTACTGAAGGGCCCATCTCTTTAGTAAGAATAATTTCACCAGAGTGATAGCTATGGCTTTCATAGATTGTGCCCCTGCCGGGCACTTTGCTAAATACCCAGGATGCATTATATTACAGAATCTCCACAACTACCCTTCAAGGTAGGTATTATTCCCATCTCTTGAGATGTAGGAATTGATAATTCGGGAGTTAAATGCTAAGTATGCATTTTGGAGCAGGAGCGATCTGGTTTGGATGGGAACTTGGTCATTTCCTGGCTGTAGGGTGCAGACAGCTTACTGAAGGCCTCTCAGCTCAGTTCCTGGTAACCATGACAGCTGTTACAAGTGCATCCCTGAAGGTCTGTGACGCGTCCAGACTCATCTTCTGCCTGCTGTCCCTTGGCAGGCTCTTCCTTTCTCCGCTGACTTGCTTTTGCACCTTGGCCATATCTGTGTGGGTCTATTTCTGGAAACTATTCAGTACCACCCATCAGTATCCCCTCTCTAATAACACCACAGTGTCCCGAATACCAAAGCAAATTCTGAAATCAGACAGTGTTGACAAATGTGCAGAAGCATTTATTGAAATAATTTTTTATTGTTTTTCAGTATGCAGTCTCAAAAATATTTTATTACGTTTGTCCTAAGTATTTTACTTTTGGACCTATTGTAAATGATACTGTTTTTAAAATCCCTGTTTCTAGTTATTCATTGTTAGTATATAGAAATATGATTAATACTTTTATTTTAATCTTTTATCCTGCAAACCTTGATAATCTCACTTATTAGTTTTAAAAATATTTTTGTAGATTCCTTGGGATTTTCTAAGTACACAATTATTAATATTTCTTCTGTGAATAAGGACAGTTTTATTTCTTCCTTTCTAATTTGTGTGCCGTTTCTTTTCTTGCCTTATGGCACTGGCTCAGGCATCTAGTAAGATGTTAAATAGAACTTCTGGGAGTAGACATCCTTGCTTTCTTCCCATCTTGGGGAAAAGCATCTAATCTCTCATCATTAGGTGTGATGTTACTTGTAGGTTTTTCACACATATCCTTTTTAAGTTCCTATTAGGTTGAGGAATTCTCTTCTATTTCTAATTTTGCTGAGAGATTTTGTAATCATAAATGGTTGTCTAATACTGTAAAATTCTTTCTCTGTGCCAGTTTATTTGTTTTTTTCTTCTTTAGACTAATAACAAATTAATATGGTTGATAGTGTATTACATTAATTAATTTTTAAACACTGAATCAGCCCTATACTTCCAGGATAAATCCCACTTAGTCACAGTCTACTATTACTTCTATATATTGCTGTATATAATCTGCTAACATTATGTTGAGGACTTTTTCCTTTCTTGTACATTTTTGTCTAGCTTTGGTATCAGGGCAAAGCTAATCTCCTAATTTGGGAAATATTCCTTCTTTTATTTTCAGGAAGGGATTGTATAGAATTGGTGTTGTTTCTCCTTTGGATGTTTGTCAGAACTCAGTGAAACCATCTGATCGAGGAGGAGGATTTTTCTCCAGATATTTTTTTAAACTTCTAGTTCAATGTCTTTAATAGGTATAAGATAATTCAGGTTACCTATTTCTTCTTCGAAAACTTTGGCTGTTTGTGCCATTTGGCTAAGTTGTTGAATTTATGTGCACATAGCTTTTTAAAAATAATGTTTTCTTATTAACCTTCTAATATCTGTGAGGTCTGTGGGCATGTCCCCGTTTTCAATTCTGCTGTTTATAATACATGTTGTCTTTCTTTGGTATTTTCCTTGTCAGCTAAAAGTTTATCTTCTTCTACTTTTTTTTTTTTTTTGGAGAATCAATTCTTTTTTGAAGAATCAACTTATGTTTTCATTATTTTTTTCTATTAATTTTTTATTTGTATTTTCTTTTTTTTTTTTTTTGAGAGAGTCTTGCTCTGTCGCCCAGGCTGGAGTGCAGCGGCGCAATCTCGGCTCACTGCAAGCTCCGCCTCCTGGGTTCACGCCATTCTCCTGCCTCAGCCTCTCCGAGTAGCTGGGACTACAGACGCCCGCCACCACGCCTGGCTAATTTTTAAAATATTTTTAGTAGAGAAGGGGTTTCACCGTGGTCTCGGTCTCCTGACCTCGTGATCCGCCCGCCTCGGCCTCCCAAAGTGCTGGGATTACAAGCGTGAGCCACCGCGCCCGGCCTTCATATTTTCTTTTATTTCTCTTTATTATTTCCTGCTTCTGCTTGTTTTGGGTTTCTTTTGCTCTTCTTTTTCTAGTTTCTTAATGTGGAAGCCCAGACTGTTGAGTTGAGGTCTTTCTTCTTTTCTAATGTAAACTTTGAATCCTATAAATTTTCCTTTAAGCACTGATTTAACTGCGTACTGGAATATTTGATACAATGTCTTTTCATTTTCGTTCAGTTAAAATAGTTTCTAAATTTTCTTTTGATTGCTTTTTTGACATGTATAATTCTTAATGTAACTTTTAGAGCAGTTTTACATTTACAGAAAAATTGAACAGAAAGTACGTTCCCACCCCTCATACCCCATGAGTTTCCCCAACTGTTAACATCCTGCACTGGTGTGGTACATTTGTTATAATTGGCCAGCCAACATTGATACATTATTATTAAAGCCCATGGTTCACACTATGGTTCTTCCTTTGTGTTGTACAGTTCTATGGATTTTTCCAAGTGCATAATGTCTTTTATCCATCATTACAATGTCATACAAAATAGATTCACTGCCCTAAAAATCTCCTGTGCTTCAACCGTTTATCCTTTCACCATCTCACCCCACAACCCCTGGCAACAACATATCTCCTTACTGTCGCTACAATTTTACTTTATTCAAAGTGTCATATAGTTGGAATCGTACATTATGTACTATTTTCAGATTGGGTTCTTTCACTGAGAAATATGCATGTAAGGTTCCTCTATGTTCCTTCATGGCCTGATAACTCATTTCTTTGCATTGCTGAAAAATATCCCCTTGTATGAATGTACCATTGTTTTAACCTTTCACTTATGGAAGGCCATCTTGGTTCCTTCCTATTTTTGCCAATTCTGAATAAAACTACTATGAACATTGTGTGCAGTTTTTTGTGTGGACGTAAGTTTTCAAGCCTGTTGGCTAAATACCTAGAAGTGTGATTGCTGGATTATATGATACGACTGTTTAGCTTCATAAGAAACTGCCAAATTCTCTTCCAAAGTGGCTGGTGGCTTTGAAATCCCACCAGCAGTGAATGAGAGTTCTGGTTGCTCCATGTCCTCCTTAACAACTGCTATCTTCAGTTTTGGATTTCAGCCATGCTAATAGGTGTGGAGAGATATTGCATAAT
This sequence comes from Nomascus leucogenys, assembly GCF_006542625.1. Lineage (NCBI taxonomy): Eukaryota > Metazoa > Chordata > Mammalia > Primates > Hylobatidae > Nomascus > Nomascus leucogenys. The sequence continues at coordinate 46,136,418 of NC_044390.1, read as the reverse complement.
TGTTTTCACTTGCAATTCCCTAAAGATATTTGATGTTGAGTATCTTTTCATATGCTGATTTGCCATCTATATGTCTTCTTTGGTGAGGTGTCTATTCAGATATTTTGTCACTTTTTTAATTGGGTTGTTTTCTCATTATAGAGTTGTAAGAGTTCTTCATACATTTTAGATGCAAGTCCTTTATCACTTTGTTGTTTTACAAATATTTTTTCTCAGTCCGTGGCTTGTCTTTTCATTCTCTGAATAGTCTTTCATAGATAAGTTATCAATTTTAATAAAGTCTAAGTTATCGATTTTTTTTTCACGTATCACATATTGCCGAATCCATGGTTACTTATTTTTTTTTTTTTTTCTTTTCCCATGCTATCTTCTAGGAGTTTTATGGTTTTGCATTTAATGTTTAGGACTCAGGTCAGTGTTTAGATACACTTTTTTTTTTTGTATGTGGATGTCCAGTTGTTCCAGCACAATTTGTTGAAAAACCTATCTTTTCTCCATGTGATCATCTTTGCTCCTTTGCCAAATACCAGTTGACTATATTTGTGTGGGTCCATTTCTGGGCTTCTATTCTATTCCATTGGTCTATTTATTCTTTTGCCAATACCACATTGTCTTGACTACTGTAACAGTGCAGTAAGACTTGAAGTTGGATAATGGATGTCTTTTGACTTTGTTCTTCTTTAACACTGTGTTGGCTGTTTTGGGTCTTTTGTCTTTTCATATAAACTCTAAAATCAGCTGTTTGATATCCACAACGTAACTCCTTGAAATTTTGGTTGGAATTTCATTTAACCTATTGATCAAGTTTGGAAGAACTAATATTTTAACAATGTTGAATTTTTTCATCCATGAGCATGGAATTGTTTTTTATTTATTTAAATTTTCTTAGATTTTTAAATCAGAATTTTGTAGTTTTTCTCATACACATCTAGTACATATTTTGTTAGATTTATACCTACATATTTCTATTTTTAGTGCTAATGTAAATTGTGTTGTGTTTTTAATTTAAAATCCCAATTGTTCATTGCTGGCCTACAGGAAAACATTTCTTTGCCTTACTGTATTAGCTAGGAATTTTGGTACGGTGTTGAATAGGAGTGATGATCTGGTTTCTCACTGTTAAGTGTGTTAGGTGTTAGGGTTTTTGTAGATGTTATTTATCAAGTCAAGTTGAGGAAGATCCTCTGTATTCCTGGTTTCTTAAGAGTTATTTAAAAATCATGAATATGTGTTGGACTCTGTCAAGTGCTTTTGCTGGATCCATTGACATGATTATAAATACATTTTAGCTGTTGATGTGGTAGATTATATTGAATATTAAATGCCAAACCATCCTCGCATACTAGAAAAATACCATTTGGTCATGTATAATGATTTTTTATATGTTTTGGATTCAATTAGATGTTTTTTGTGAGGAATTTTGCATCTATATCCATGAGAGATATTAGTCTATAGTTTACCTTTCTTCTTGTGTCTTATTATCCTATTAATGTCCATGGGATCTGCTATGGTTGGAAGGTGGCCCCCAGACTTTATGTTGGAAACTTAATTTTCAGTGCAAAGGTGTTGAGAGGTAGAACCTTTAAGAGTTAATTAGGTCATGAGGGTTCTGCCCTTGTGAGTGGATTATTATTGTGGGAATGGGTTACTTATCACGGGAGTGGGTTCCTGACTAGAGGATGAATTTGGTCCTGTCTTGCACATTCTCACCCTCACCCTCTCTTGCCTTTCTGCCTTTCTCCATGAGATGACACAGCACAAAGGCCCTCCATAAATGCCAGTGCTATGCTTTTGGACTTCTCAGCCTCCAGAAACATAAGCTAAATCAATTTCTGTTCATTAAAATTACCCAGTTTGTGGTATTCTGTTATAGCAACATAAAGTGGACTAGGATAGGATCAGCAGCAATGCTCTCTTTTATTTATGATATTAGTAGCTTTTGTCTTCTCTCTTTTTTTCTTGGTTAGCCTGGCTGGGGATTGTGCAATTTTATTGATATTTTCAAAGAAACTGTTATTGGTTTTATTGCTTTTCTCTATTGTTGTTCTGATTTCAGTTTTTAAAATTATCATTTCTTTCCTTTATGCTGGATTTAATTTACTCTTCTTTTTATTTTTATTTATTTATATATTTATTTTTGAGACGGAGTCTCGCTCTGTCACCCACGCTGGAGTGCAGTGGCGCGATCTCTGCTCACTGCAAGCTCCGCCTCCCAGGTTCACACCATTCTCCTGCCTCAGCCTCCCGAGTAGCTGGGACTACAGGCACCCGCCACCATGCCCAGCTATTTTTTTTTTAATATTTTTAGTAGAGACGGGGTTTCACCATGTTGGCCAAGATGGTCCCAATCTCCTGACCTCGTGATCCGCCTGCCTCAGCCTCCCAAAGTGCTGGGATTACAGGCGTGAGCCACTGTGCCCGGACTTACTCTTCTTTTTCTAGTTACCTATTGTGAAGGCTTAGATTATTGATTTTAAATATTTTTTCTACTCTAAAATATGCATTGAATGCTATACATTTTCCTCTAACCACTGCTTTCACTGCATCCCAGAAATTTTAATAGATTGTATTAATATTTTCTTAAGTTCAAATTGTGTTTAAATTTCTTTTGAAACCTCTTTGACCTATGTACTATGTGGACATTTGTTTAATTTCTAAATATTTTGGGATTCTCCAGCTATAATTTTGTTATTGATTTCCAGTTTAATTCCTTTGTGGTCTGAGAGCATACTTTGTATAATGTTCATTCTTTTAAATTTGTTAAGATGTGTTTGTGTCCCAGGATGTGTTCTTTCTTGGTGAAATGCTCAGTGAGTTTGAAAAGAATGTGTATTCTGCCATTGTTAGATGAAGAAGTCTATACAAGTTTATTATATCAAGTTGATTGATGGTGCTGTCAGTTCAACTATCTTTACTGATTTTCTGCCTGCTGACTCTGTCAATTACTAGGAGAGGGGTGCTAAGTCTCCAAATATAATTGTGGCTTTGTCTGTTTCTTGTGGTTCTGTTAGTTTTTGTCTGATATATTTTGATACTCTGTTGTTTTGCACATACACATTAAGAATGGTGTGTTGTTTTAGAAAGTGTTATCATCATATAATGCCCTTCCTTATATGTGATAATTTTTCTTGGCCTAAATTCTGATTTGCCTAAAATTAACAGGTACTTCAACTTTCTTTTGATTAGTGTTAGCAGGGTATATCTTTCTGCATTTCCATATTTTTAATCTAGCTTTCCCTTTATATTTAAAGTAGGTATTTCTTATAGACAACATAAGTTGAATATTGGTCTTTGACCCACCCTAATAGTCTCTGTCTTTTAATTGTCATAGTTAGAACACTCTCATTTTAAGTAATTATTGATGTAGTTGGATTAATATCTAATATACTGGTATTTTTAAAATTTGTTGCTCTTATTCTTTGTTTCTTTTTGTCTTCCACTCTTTTGTCTACCTGCTCTGGTTTTCACTGAGTGCTTCCTATAGTTCCATTTTCTCTCCACTCTTAGTATATCAAATATACTTCTTAAAAAAATTTTAAGTGGCTATCCCAGAGTTTGCTACATACTTTTACAACTAATCCAAGTTCACTTTCAAATAACACTATACTGTATTGTGGGTAGTAAAAGAACCTTACACAGAATATTCCCAATTCCTCCCTTCCATCTCTTATAACATTGCTATAATTCATTTCCCTTATCTATTAGTTATACTCACTGAATATATTGTTGCTATTATTATTGTTATCTGTTAGAATAATTAAGATTGAGAAAAAAAAATTTATTTTACCTTTATTTATTATTTCTTCAAATTGCTTCTTTTCTTCATGTAGATCTGAGTTTCTAACCTATATTACTTTTCTTCTCTCCAAATAATTTTTTAACACATTTCTTGCAAGGCAGGTTTACTAATGACAATTTTTTTTCAATTTTTGTTTGAGAGTCTTTATTTCCCCTTCATTTTGAAGGATAATTTCATTGGATATCTAGGTTAGTGGTTGTTTTCTTTCAACAAATTACATATTTCCATTCACTCTCCTCCTGCTTGTATGACTTATTTTTCTTTTCTTTTCTTTCTTTTTTTTCTTTTTTCTTTTTCTTTTTTTTTTTTTTTTTTGGCAGAGTCTCACTCTGTCACTCAGGCTGGAGTGCAGTGGTGCGATCCTGGGCTCACTGCAACCTCTGCCTCCTAGATTCATGAGATTCTCCTGCCTCAGCCTCCGTAGTGTCTGGGATTACAGGCATGCCCCAATATGCCTAGTTTTTGTATTGTTAGTAAAGATGAGGTTTCACCATGTTGGCCAGGCTGTTCTTAAACTCCTGACCTCAAGTGATCTGCCTGCCTTGGCCTCCCAAAGTGCTGGGATTACAGGCATGAGCCACTGCACCCAACCCTGCTTGTGTGATTTCTAAAAAGAAGTCTATGTTATTCTTATTTTTTTTTTCTTCAGTTAAGCTGACTTTTTATTCTCTAAATTCTTTTTAGATTTTCTCTGTCCTTGATATTCTGCAGTTTGAATGTAATATACCTTGGTGCAGTTTTTGATATTTACCCTGCTTCATGTTTTCTGAGCCTCCTGGATCTGCAGTTGGTATTTGTAATTAATTTTGGAAATTTCTCAACCACTTTTACTTCAAATACTTTGTTTTTCTCTCTTTATTCTCCTTGTGGCATTCCCATGATGTGTGTGCTACATTTTAGTAATTGCTCTACAGTACTTGGATATTCTGTTCTGTCTTTTTCATCCATTTATTTTTTTCTGTGAATTTCAATTTTGGAAGTTCCTATTAACATGTACAAAAGCTCACTGATTCTTTCCTTGGCTGTAATCAGTCTACTTATGAGTTCTTTAAAGGCATTCTTCATTTATTACCTTTAAAAAAAATTCTAGCATTTCCTTTGATTATTTCTTAGAATTTTCATCTCTATATTTATATTACCCATCTGCTCTTGCATGTTTTCCAGATTTTTCTATTAGAACCCTTAGCATATTTATCATAGTTATTTAAAATTTCCAGTCTGATAATTTCAAAAATTCTGCCGTATCTGTCTTGTTCGGATGTTTCCTTTGCCTCTTCAAACTGTTCTTCTTCTTATTCTTTTTTTTTTATAACATGCCTTTTAATTTTTTTTGTTATTGCTGTTGTTGTTATTGAAAGATGTATCAGGTAAAAGGAACTGAAGTAGTATGGTTAGGGAACATTGTGTAATTTTAATATTTTTAAATTTATTAAAATTAAAATTATGACCCAGGACATGGTTTGTCTTGATGAATATTCCATGTATATTTGTAAAGAATATGCATTATGCTGGTGGTGTGATAAATGTCCATTAGATTCAATTGGTTGATGGTGTTCAGTTCTTCTGTCTCTTTGCTGATTTTCACTTGTTCTATCCATAACTGAGAGGAATATGTTGAATTATCTAACTATAATTTTAAATTTGTCTATTTGTCCTATCACTTCTATCCAGTTTTGCTTAATGCATTTTAAAGCTATATTGTTATGTGCATACATATTTATGTTTGTAATGACTTCTTAGTGAATAGACATTTTGGTCATTTGTCTCTTTTTCTATCTGGTAATTTTTCTTGCTCTGATTTTCTCCTTATCTAATATAAATATAATCATTTCAGGTTACTTTTAATTAGTGTCTCCATGATGCATTGTTTTCTGTTCTTTTACTTTTAATCAGCATTATATTTTACCTATCTATCGATCGATCGATCTGTCTATCTATCATCTATCTATTTATCTATCTATCTATCTATCATCTATCATCTTATATATAAAATCAGCCATATTTATGTGAGTTTTTGTTGACAGCATATAGTTGGGTCTTTTAAAAAAGGTCAGTTTAGTGTAGACAGTGTCTGTCTTCTAATTGGTATGTTTAGACCGTTTCTATTTAATGCAATTTATTAAAAGGTTTAGACATAGCCCTACCTTTTATCATTTGTTTTTAGTTTGTTTCCTAAGTTTTTAAAAGTGTGTGTGTGTGTGTGTGTGTAGATAATACTTTTTTATTGTGGTAAAATACACAACATAAAGCTTACAATTTTAATTATTTTAAGTGTACAATTCTTTGGCATTGAATACATTCACAATGTTATACGACCTTCACCACTATTTCCAGAACTTTTTCATCATCTCAAACAGAAACTCTGCAATCGTTGAACAATAACCCCCATTTCTTCCTGCTTCCAGTTCCCTTGTAATCATTATTCTACTTTCTGTCACTATAAATTTACCTATTCTAGGAACTTCATATACATAAAATTAGGTAATATTTGTTATTTTGCGTCAGGTTTATTTAACTTACTATAATGTTTTCAAGGTTCCCCCTTGTTGTAGTATGTATCAGATTTTCACTTCCTTTTGAGATTGAATGATATTGCATATATACACCACATTGTGTTTATCTACTTATCTGCTGATGGCCATTTGGGTTGTTTCTACAAATTGGATATTATACAGAATAGTGCTATGGAAACTGATGTACAAGCATTTGTTTGAGTCCTTGCTTTCAATTATTTTGAGCATATACCTAGAAGCGGAATTGGTGAATGATGTGGTAATTCTATGTTTAAAAATTTGAAGGAGTGATAACTATTTTCCACAGAGGCTTCACCAATTTACATTCCCACCAACAATGAACAAGGGCTTCAATTTCTCCACATCCTTGTTATTTTGTTATTACTCTTATTTTTTATGAATTTGATCTGGTATCCCATTGTGGTTTTATTTTGCATTTCCCTAATGAATAGTGAACTTGAATATCTTTTCATGTGCTTACTGGTCATTTGTATGTCTTCTCCAGGTAAATGTTTGTTTAAGTCCTTTGCCCAGTTTTTAATTGGGTTGCTTGTTTTCTTTTTGCTACAGTTGTTGATTTTCAGTAATTTAAAAAATATGTTCTGGATATTACCATTATCCAATATGCAATTTGAAAATATTTTCTTCCCACTCCATGGATTGTTCTTTTACTCTGTTCATAGAGTTCTTTGATGCACAATTGTAAAAATTTTGATAGAGACAAAATTATTTGGCTTTTAAATTTTTGCCTCTGTCCTTGGTGTTATACCCAATAAATCATTGCCAAATGTAAGTTCGTGAAGATTTTCCCCTATGCTTTTTTCTTTTTTTCTAAGAGTTTTATAGTTATAGCTCTTTTGTTTATTTTGAGTCAATTTTTATATGTGGCATAAGGTTGGAATACAATTTTATTCTTTTGCATGTGGATATCCAGTTTTCCCACCACCATTAGTTGAAGTGTTTGTCTTTCCCCCATTGAATGGTCTTTGTATCCTTGTTGAAAATCACTTGTTCTTGTATGTAAGGGTTTATGTCTGGCAATTCGATTTCATTAGTTTATATTATCTGCCTTTATGTCAGTACCACACTGCTTTGATTACTGTAGCTTTGTGGCAAATTTTTGAATGAGGAAATGTGAGTCTTTTACCTTGTTTATTTTTCAAGATTATTTTTGGCTATTCGGGGTTCTTTGAGTTTCCAAATAAATTTAAGATAGATTTTCTATTTCTGAAAAGAAACTTCATTGGTGTTTGATAGGAATTATGTTGTACTGATATCTTAACAATACTAAGTCTTCAAATCTATAAACACAGGATATCTTCCCATTTATTTATGTCATATTTAATCTCTCTCAGAAATGTTTTGCTATTTTATGAGTACAAGTCTTTTGCTGCATTGGTTAAATTTATTCCTCAGTATTTTATTTTTGGATGTTAACATAAATTTTAATTCCTTCTTAATTTCTTTTTAAAATTCATTGTTAATGTATAGAAACACAACTGACTTTGTAACTCACAAATATGTTGACTTTTATTAGTTCTAACACTGTTTTTAATTGAATATTTAGGGTTTTCTGTATGTAGGATCATATCATCTGGAAGCTGAGATGACAGGTCTTTCTTTTCCATTTGGATGTCTGTATTTCTTTTTCTTGACCATTTCCTCTGGTTAAGACTTTCAATCAATTGTTGAAATTAAGTCTTGAAGACCAACATCCTTATACAATTTTAGTCTTAGAAAAATAGTTTTCAGTCTTTCACCACTGAATCTGATGATAGCTGTGGGCTTTTAATATATGGCTTATATCATACTAAGGAAATATCCTTCTATTGCTAGGCTTTTTTAGTGTTTTAATCATGAAAGGATTGTCAATATTGTCAATGCTTTTTCTACATCGAGATGATCATGTCTTTTTTCTTTATTCTATTAATATTGTGTATCACATTATTTGATTTATATGTATTGCATTATCACTGGATATCAGAAATAAATCTCACTTAGTCATGGCTTTGGCATCTATCTATCTATCTATCTATCTATCTATCTATCTATCTATCATCTCTATCATCTATCAATCAGTTCATCTTATCTATCTATGTTCTAATGTACCTCCTTATTTCTCTTCTTGTTGTGGGACTTTCATGACATGCATATTAGACCTTTTGGTACCTTTCCACACATCTCTCAGGCTTTGTTTCTTTTTTCCCCAATTATTTTTTATTTTTGTTGTTCAGACTAGGTAAGTTTTCCCAGTCTTTCAGATTCAGTGACTTTCTTCTTTCATCTCCATCAATAGCAGTATTGATCTCATTCAATGAATTTTTTAAAAGTTTAATTGTATTTTTCATTTGTACAGTTTTTATTTTGTTCTTTTATATATATTACATTTCTGTGCTAAGACCTTATAGTTTTTCATTTATTTTCAAAGTGTTTTCCCTTATTTCTTGGAACATAGTTATAATCACTGCTTTAAAATCTTTGGCAGTTCCAACACTCCGTCATCTCCAGTTTGTTGTCTATTTGTCATTTTCTTTTTCTTTGAGTAATTTAGAGAATTTTCTGATTCTTTATATGTCAAGTAATTTTAGAAGGTATCTTAGACATTTTGAATATTACACTAAGGGGCTCTGGGTCATTTTATCTTTTGAATAATTATTTATTATTTATTTATTGTTATTTTGTTTGTTTTATTTCAGTAGGCAATCAATCAATTCTGATGTTCAGGCTGCAAGCCCACAATCTGTGTGTTCTGGTTCCAATTTAAATTCAGTTTTCAGAGTGCTTACAAGGGTAGTCAGATCTGTTCTTCATGTATGTCACCCAGTGCCCAGTCTGGGACCTGGGAGTTATTGTAGTTCTCAGTGCCTTGGTATGTTGCTTAAGGCCAGATTCATGTACACACTGCTTGGACATAAGACCAGGAGTTCATACACAACTTCTTAGAATCACCTCCTTGAACATTGTCTTTTCCACTCTGTCCTAAATGCTCATTTACTCCTGAAGATTTTTCTTCCTGGCCTGGTTAGTTTCTCTGCTCCACTGTTCACTTCCTGAAACTGTGTTACCTCTAGGATCAAGTGGCAAGATGATGGAGAGAAAAAGGCATGTGGCTTATTCTTATGCTTTTGGGACCACAGTTTCTCTTGTAAAAGAGAAGCGTTTCCCTCCTTCATGGCTTTAGGCATGGGACCAGCTACTGTTGTTGCTCTGTCACTGTAGGATTGCCTAGTAGCTAGAGTAGGAGAGAATAAAACACAAACAAAAATGCAGAGAATTTTCCCCACTATCTGACTTGTAGATTTCCCTTTTATGATTTTTTGATCAAAAATAGAGGGCCTATATTAAGCATTTTTCTGACTGTGCCTGGTGCACAGTTGCAGGTTCTGGGCTGCCTTCAAGTTCAGGCTGAACAAAACAGAGAAAGGAAACAAATAGAGACTCACTTTCATTTTGGCAACATTTTGGTATCTGTTTTCCTTCTCTAATTTGCCTTCTACTTGGAAAAGATTATTCAATTTTATTTTATTTAAAAACCTATGATCACTGCTCCATCTAGTCTGTCCAGGATTTTAGTTGTAGTTGGTGAGGGAGACAGAGCTTTCTCCATATTAACTAAAACTAGAACCCTGGCAGCTATTCTTATTCCCATTTTATAGTTGAGAAAACTGATTTTCCAGAATTCTATTTTGTTTCCTTTTGTTTTGTTTCTTTCTAAAATCCAATAGTACTAAAAGACAGAACTAACCTTACCGTATCTCATCCCAACGCTCCTTATCTACCTACCAACTATCAGTTCAAGAAGTCAAAACCCAATTTGAAGATGTGGAACAGAGACCAAAGTACAGATGCCAGAAGGTGACTTAGCTCTAACTCTCATAAGTGAGTTATGAGAGCAAGATCTCTTGCCTGGAGGTCAGGAGGCCTATATTCTACTTTTTTTCTTTTTTGCCCAAATCTTTCATCAATCCTGGTCCTATCTCAGGAAATGGGTTTTATTTGTAAAAAATATATATATTTAGAAATATCTCTAACGAATCTCCCTCTGCTGGCATTCCATGATTAGCAGAAGATGTCATCCAGAGTCTCAGTAAAGGAAGAAACCATCGGAGACTGAGTTATAGAGGTATGATCCCATGCAAGATAAATGGGCCTCAAGTAGTATTCTACCTGATGGTTAAGCAAGATTTATTAACACAGGGAAAGAGTAGGGTAGTGGTAGACAACCCTAGCTTTGTGGCTTCTAGCAGTTCTTTTTCCTTCTGGTTATATCAGCCTCAACCATTCCTCCCTTACATTCTATATTTGCATTTTTATGAGGCTGTGCCTTCCTCAAGCTTGGGAGTGGACCTGAAATTGACAAGAAAATCAGCATATTTTATCCTCCTCTTTGCCATAGAGATGGGTGCAGGGGTAGCCACATGACCCACACCTATTCAATCAGAGCCTTTTGTTCTGAAAAAAAAAAAAAAAAAAAAGTGAAAGAGGAGCTTGACTTCCCTGGTCTATTTATTAAGCTGGCAAGTGCACAGCAAATGCTCTTGATGATCATCTTTTCCATATGAGGGAAGAGTTTCTGGAGGGTGAAGCCAATGCAGAAGGACTTGAAGCCAAGGAGATGGGGACCTACAGAGTCTTAAAGATGTTGTTTGAGACTCTAGATTCAGCCACACCAGAAGCCAGCTCCTTTTAGATTTTTCCATTTATGTACATCAATAAATTATCTTTGTGCTTAGACCAGCATGAATTGAATTTCTTTCACTAACCCTGATGGATACCAGGGTGGGCTAAGGAGCTAAGTAGCATGGCACTGGGAAGAAGACAAGAATGAACCTAGAATTTTGGGGGACTGCAGCAGAGATACTGAGAACCTTACAGCAGGGGTGGTTTGGCAGGAGCAATGTGAAATGAAGTCTATGAATAGATTTTTTTGCCAGATCTTGGACTGTTTGTTTCAGAAAGCCAAGATGTTTTAATATTTTTCTTGAAGACAAAGACTGAGGAGGTACCTGAGCTGGGCTGGTGCAGCTTCAGCTTTTCAGAGAATGCAAGTTAATGTGGCAGCAAATCTTTTACAGAGAATTGATCAGAGATCCCCCCAAAGTAAGGGGTGAGTTAGTCATTGATATGGTTTGAATCTGTGTCTCCACCCAAATCTCATGTCATATTGTAATTCCCAGTAGTGGAGGTGGGGCCTGGTGGAAAGTGATTGGATCAAGGAGATGGATTTCTTGTGAATGGTTTAGTACCAATCCCTTGGTGCTGTTCTCATGATAGTCAGTGAGCTCTTGCACGATCTGGTCGTTTGAAAGTGGAGCATCTTTCTCCTCTATCTCTCTCTCTTGCTCCTGCTCCTGCCATGTAAGACGTGCCTGTTTCCCTTTCACCTTCTGCCATGATTGTAAGTTTCCTGAGTCCTTGCAAGTCAAGCAGATTCCAGCATCGTGCTTCCTGTACAGCCTGCTGAACTGTGAGCCAATTAAACTTCTTTTCTTTATAAATTACCCAGTCTCAGGTATTTCTTTATAGCAACGTGAGAATGGACTTATACCGTCACTGATTGATCTAGCTCTGCTGTTAGCAGTGCCCTAATTGACAAAACCTTGCACCACGTGTTGCAACAATGGCTTCATCTCAGGCAATCTGGAAAAAAATCAACATTTTCACTTGAAACCTGTGGAGCCCAAGGACCCAAATTCTAGTCCCACCCAAATCTCACCCTTACTAGTTCTGATAATCTTGAGATTAAGTATTAATTTGGTATTAGTTTCCTTAGCAATCTCTAGTTTGTGTTTGTTTTTATAATAATGACTGTCCCATTTAGCTGGTGTGGCCCTTTGAATGGGAAATGAAATGATCTCTGTGAAAAGGCTTTGGGAACTTGAAGAGTTAAGCCAGTCCAAGGGAAAGTCACTCGAGAGATGCTTGAAATTCTTGAGTCCTGCACACTGTAGATTTTCTGCTTTCAAAGAGCTCTGCCCCTGCTCTACGTCATCCTGAAGTGGAAAGTGGTTTCAATTCCATTAAATTGAGGAAAAGGCAATAGGAGATCCTAAATTGGTCATGGCTGCCCTGGGAGGTAGTGAGCTCCCCACCACAGGGAGGATTTAAGCATCTAAATAAGTACCTGTTAGAGGGGCTATGGGGATTTCTTTTTCCTTTGTAGAAAGCGATTCATAACAGGCTCTGTTTTGGGTGCTAAGGTCTGGTCTGTCCGATTTGTTAATTCTCAGCAGGGTGACTTCCCATTTGTAACCTGTGCAATATCATTGTCCCTTTAAAGAAATTCAAAGTGTGCTGTTTCACGACAGGTTTGCTGTTGTTATTTAGTACTTTTTTGAATTTTCAAAAGCCTGTCTCTCCCTCTGCTTTTCAATACTCCCATCTCCAGCCTTCTGGTTCACAAAATCCAAACACATTGTCCTGCATAAGTAATAATGAAGAAATCTACAAGAAAAGATTTGTGGCATTTGCTAATCAGTTTAATAATGGAGGATATTTCCACCACATTATATGGAGACAAATTAAAAGGGCAAGGAGAGCTCCCAGAAATCATCTGTTCATGTTAACAAAGTGAATATTAATGAAAAACAAAATTGAGTTCCTCTTGAGTCTGATTTTCATCAAATCATACAGGTATTAAAAAGTAGCTATAGAAATCCTATCCATTAGTAGTTAATTCAAAATAACTTTGGCCTCTGCTCTATTTTTGACTATTACCTCTCTCGTGGGCAGAGAAGCCAGTCACCTTGCTGGACCCACTGTGCCATAAGGATCAATAATGGAGCTAATTTAGTTCTTTATGGACCAAACATCTAGACAGTGGAAATAGGAATTAAGTTAATGATGCCCATGGATGGGAAGAGGGGCAAGAGGGGCACCAGGGAGCATTTTGCTTGTTTCCTCTGGTAACCAGGTTCTGGTTGCCCAGATGACCAATGATCTAAATCCTACAGAACTCAGACACCTTGCAGAGACCAATATGGCCTTTCCAGGAGAGGGGTCATGCCCAGCTGCTTGTGTCCACCTTCTGGGCCTCTCTCTGCTTTGGCCTGCCCTAAGTGGCCCAGCAGGGGTGCACCTCAGGATGAGGAAGGGTCTGAAATGCCATGGGTGCACCCAGCTATCAACAGAGAGGTGCTGGGGAGTGCCTCCAAGAGGGGCCCAACATAACTCACTGGAGACTGCCACTAATACTCCCCTTTGGGTGTGGAGGGAAGGTTAATGGTGATTCCCATTATTATAATATTAGGACACATTTGATATCTGTGGGGCAAGAAAAGGGCCGGAAGGGAATTAACAGCTTCTGGTGAGAAAGAGGCAAGGACTCTTGGTGCGTACAGGCTCTCAGGCCAGCTCCAGGACACTTGGAGTCTTTAGGGAGAAGGGAAGGTGCCAGGAAGAGGAAGGGAAAATATGGGTATAAGCAAGACGCTTGGGAAGAACCTGAAGGCAAACATGGCCAGATTGCATGTGTGCTGAGGGCTGACCACTTTATCTACAATGTGACTCTCCTACCTCGGCGATGTTGGGAAAAGCTGTGTTCACTCCAGCCAGCTTTTATTACTTATCACATCTGACATGGCAAGTACCTGGGAGGAGCTGGCTGTAGCCCCTGGGGTATGGTCAGGATACCAGGGTATGGCTCTCTGAAGCTCCTTGCTGCATCCCATGTCCTCAGAAGACACCATCAGAGAATGTTGCCCTGTCCAGGAGGAAATGTCTCTGGAACTCTCTTTCCAACAAAATGGAAGGCCACAGAATGCCAGCATCATGCTGTGTTTGTGTGGAAGTGATGCAGGCTCCTCTCCATAGGATTCAGGTGAGTCCCTTGGGCTGGACTGGTACCAGAACCAGTTCTTGGTCCCTCCTCCTTGCTTCAAGTACCTGGGCCAGATGGATGGACATAACTACTACTTCCTGACAGCCACCCTAGGCTCTGAGCTCTCTCTGTAGACCGGTCTCCTGGGCTGACTCATGGTTTTTCTGTTTGCCTATAACATAGGACTTACATGCTTGCCTTGCACAGGACTTTTGACTTGAGTCCCAGCTTTTAATAGCTTCTGCCTCAGCTCCCTCCAGTGTTCAGACTCTGTTTCTCAATAGCCAGGAATAGTTAGGAATGCTTTCAGCTGCAAGGAAAAGAAAACCAACAAAGGGTTCAGAAACAGAGGGGGCTTGTTTTACTCATACAGCAATTATTCTGGTTACAGATATTTCAGTGCATCAACAATGCCATCTGCATGGTCTGTTTTTCTCCTCCATCCTCCTCAGCTCATTGGTTTTATTCTGATGTTTGTGGCCTTGTTGTTGCAAGATGGCTGCTCAACCATCGGGTGTCACATCTACATTTAATGCAGGAAAAAGAGAGAGAAGGGCAGTGGCAATTGTAGCTTTTCTATCCATCTGGGGAAACAAAGACTCCCTTGAGAGACAGGCACCTCTCCACTGGCTAAAGTTGTTGGGGACCAACCATGCAGTGGCTGGATTTTTCTAGAGCCAGTACAATTCTGGTATGTGCAGGACACTTATTGCAAGAATATACTGAGTGTCAGGCCCTATCTTAGGCTTTTGGGGGAAGGAGGGGACAGAGGTTAATGGATGGCAAGCTCATTTTCACAGTAGCCTGGGAGAAACTATGGATAAGAATGCTGCAGACAACATTGTCCTCCTGTCAAATGCTGCCAATCCTTAACTAGTGAAGGTGAATGGTCTGACCTAGGGCATGGCTAGGTTCAATGCCCCTGATGACTACTGGGGGGGAAGAGGATAGAGATGCCCAATACTGGACGTGGCTGTGTCACTTCAAGTCTCCCTGGTGTGGATGCCCCAGCTGTCTGCTATACAGGGTGAGAGGCCGGCCCAGCCCCCTCTCTGCCCAGACGGCTGTGCCAGCCCCCATCTTGCATTCAGACCCGGCTCTGAGGGCGGCGGGCTGGCAGTCACCACCGTCCAGATGACCAATTCAAAACACATGGGGACCTTCGCAAGCCCTTGGAAGACATGCTATTTTTCTCTGCCTGCATAATTGTTGAGAATGAAGCCAGAGAAGGTGTTCTAATTAATTAGAGAAGGTATTTGAGGATGCCACTGTGTGCTGGACTCAGGACCAGAATCCAAATGTCCCACTTATCTGCCTCCACCACTGCGACCCTGAGCTGCCCCTCTCCTTCCCTGCATTCGTATTTGTGTGTAAACTGCAGCTTGTGACCGAAGCCTTATTAGCTGGTCAAAATTTTACTTTCAAATGGACCATTAACCTACTCAGAGCCCAAAGCGCACTGGTAGTGTAATACCTCAGCCTCCTGTCGGGCCTCAGAGTGAACCAGGTCAGAAACGACGTCTATTTCTCTCCATTATCCCACAGATATCCAGAGCACGTTCTCACCCACAGGACTCCTCAGTCTGGAAAGACTTTTCCCATCCAGCTCGTTAATCCAAGCTATGCCATTGACTTGGACAAGTCACTTTGCTACCCTGAGCCTCAGAGTCCCCATCAATAAAATGGAGCTAGCTGCTTTATTAAAAAAATAAAATCTCGTTGACCATCAGGGAGGTGACAAGTTGCAGAGCTGAAACCAAGGTAGCTTGGATTCCACTCCATTCTGGGTTGGGAAGTTGGGTGCCTCCCACTGGGCAGTTCTTGAAGCTCCCTCCTCTGAAAGTGGGGATGGAGACATGGATAAGGGTCCCTAAGACTGAGATAAGAGCTCCTTCCAGTCTCGTGGGTCTTCTTGGCAGAACTCTTGCTTGGCTGGAATTCCATCCACTCTCTGCAAGGCATAACTTCCTGTTTCCTAGGGAGAGGGGCTTATAAAAAGGCATAAAAATGAGGCTTCTAAAGACATCCTGGACGTCAACTAGATGTTGCAAAATTACATTTTGATGAGTTCAGTGTAAATGAACCAGAAACATATGGATTCAATTTCCCTTGGAATCCACATGGGTTTAAAAACCAAGGGGGCGGGGGAGAATGCATTTGGGGAAGAGCATTTTAGGTCTCACCAAAATCCCCGCATTTGTAAACAGCAGTTTGAGGTTTATGATGATTGCGTCCCGGGCTGGGTTCCTTTCCTAATAATAGAATGTACAGGATGTCTTGTAGCAGCCTCACAAAATGCGTTCAGGGAAAAATACCCAAACGCTGCCCTCTCTCTGTGCTCCTGGGTTCTATGGAACTCTGCGGTGGCCTCCCAGATTTCCTGCCCTGGGTTTGACCCCATAAGTATCCTCTTTGCTCCTTCTGCTTCTGCAAAAATAGCATCCCAATCAGGTCCACACAATCAGTGACTGTCAAGTGCCAGGTTTATCCTAGGGATTTCAGCAAGTGCTACATTTAGTAAGGTGGGCAACTCCACCCCTGCTTTAAAATAAGAGAATCGAAGTCCAGGACATTCGGCCTAAGGCTGCTTAGCTGGTAAGTGCCAGGGCTGGCACAGGAGGCCAGGGCTTCCGAATTGAAGTCTGGAGATCTTTCCATTATAAAGGATGCATTTCTGTTCCTCAATTTCAGAGAAGGCTAAGGAAGGTATCTGTTTATCAGGAACTGCTATAAGGTGGTCTACCAGGAGGCTGGAGGAGGGGCTAATGCAGCCATTTTCATGGTGGTCCCAGAGAAGTGCTTGGAATTCCCTATGGTTCCTTGAGGAGTTCCCTGGGAGAAGGAATGGAAAAGCTGAGAGAAAGAATAAACTTACTGAACCCCCAGGCCCCTGCTCCCATCCAGGGAAACTTGCTCTCCTCTGTTCTACTTATTGAGCTTTCAAGTATGCATTTGATTATAGGAGGTTTCATAGTTTAAGTTTCAAAATCATGGATCCTGAGGATTTTTGGTGGCCTCCCATTTCCCTTCTGCCAGTCAATGGGTTAGTGTTGGCTTCTTGTCTGCTCTTTGTGTTGGGGGGTTCTGTACCCACTATCAGATGGGATTGGTGGAACTGTGGATGGACCCACAGAGCCCTTTGAGTGATGCTTTGGTGCTCAGTCCTCTGACCAGGCAGGAGGCAGAAATGCAGGACGGGACTCTGCCTCCAGCAGGACTGAAATCTGATTTTGTTGAAAAGACAAAACCCACTTCCAGGAGTCACCTTGGAAAGATGACCATGTGAGATAATGGGCAGGCTGGTTCTGGGCATCGGAGACTCCAGCCCTGTACAGCTATGCACTAATCAAAGAATGGCCCAATAAAAGCCAGTTGGATGGGCCAGAGCTTTGGAGGTAGTGCTACTGAATGACTTGGGCCAGAGCACAGAAGGGACAGAGACTTCTTGGCTCTCAGCTGATGGATGGAGCCACAAGACTCCACTGTATTGGGTCCCCTAGGGGAAGAGCTGCCTGGCCCCGCCTAGGTACATCCTGCAAAGCACAGCCAGGATGGAGATGGGCTGGAGGAGCCATCTGATTGTTATTAGGCTGTGCGACTTTCTTTATTGGCAAACAGTCTGTCAGCAGCTTCTTCCTGCAGAGCGGCCCAGATGTGCTTACAAAGCGTTCTGTGTCCTTCCCGTCCACACCCAGCCCCCATGCGCATTGCCACTTTGCCAGACTTTGTCCTGGTCCCAGGAGTCCAGCTGTGGCCAAGGCAAGGCTTAGTCAGGAGCCTGAGGAAAGAGGCTTGTCCCTCTGGGTGGCCTCATGCCAGCCACCCTCGCTGCATGTGCATGGGTCTCATTCCCCCTCAAGGTGCGGGCGGTGCCCTGGGTGAGGTTGAGAGGGGGCACCTGGCCTCATGCCCTGGGGTGCTGGTTGGGGTGGGGCAGACAGAACGCTGCCATGAACTTACATTTGCACACGTTCATCTTCAACTTGCCACACTACTAGGGTGGCTTTCATCTGTTATTGGGTCTAAATCTCCTGTCTGAGAATTCTCATGGGAGAACCACAGAAAACAGGAGGGCTGCTGGCCTCTCATGGGTGTTCAATAGGAAGGCTGACCTCAGAAATCACTCCCATGATTGTCCAAGTGACCTCCCCATGTCCCTCTTAAGAGAGGTCAGTCTCAAGCATGTTTGTCCTCTTGAGAAGCTGGGAAACGGGTGCAAAATTGTGCCTAAGCATACCACGGCCTGGGTGATATTAAATGTTTGGAACAATTAAAGTCCCATTACATGAATGTCCATGGACTGTTTTCCTCCCATTCCACACATATTGTCTTTCTTTAGGTCACAGAATCCTGAATTTCCCTTGGGAGAACCGTGCTCCCTTGACTGTCATACCCTGTGGTCATATGAACCAACACATTCCCTTTCTTTACCTAGATTAGTCTCGCCTGCCTCTCCCACCACTTATGGCCAAGGCTCTAGATGGATTCAGGGCCCCATATCCACCATTGACACTGGCCTGCCTTTTCCTGGTCATTCTTGTGTGTAAGTAACCCTAATGAAGAAAAATGAAGTGAGGCGTGGGTAATTTTCCTTCTTGCATCACCTGTGTTCTTCCTTAAGTCCTTCAAGTCTACATGGAGTTTCTTTTCTTTTCTTTTCTTTTTTTCCTGGACTGTTCTGATGATCAAAATGAGGATGCATACTTCAGCCACAAACATACTTCATGTCTGATGTTATCAGCCTTAGAGATACCCTTGCCTTGCTTAGAGGGGAAACAGGTCTGGAAAGAAGACAGGAGTTCTCAGGGTCATCCAGAAAGCCCACAGCCAAAGAAGACTTTCAGAAGCTGCACTGGTTGCAAAGCATCACCTTACCAGCAAAGGCTACTGCCTGCTCAGATGTCACCCCAGATCTCACCAAGTCACCCTTCTTGGTCCAAAAGTGCTCTGCTGTGAATGTAGTCTTGTAGGGGTCTTGATGATGAACTCCTCACCATCCATCCTCTCTGATTTGATAAAAGTAAACCAATTGTGAAAATTAACCTCAGCTCCCAAGACATTCATTGGCATAGAAAGAGAAATAGGTCTTCCTTATGGCCAGTCAGACTTCAGTCAGTTAGGAGCAGGGCGGAAGATAAGGGGCTTCTACAAAAGGTTCCCCTGCTCCTAAAAGGAGATATAAGAGAGAGGCAAACCCTTTCTTCTTCCGGACCTTATTATTTCTACATGTGACTTTTGTACATTGAGAGCCAGCCATCTTGAGACTCGAGGAAAGTGATCTTGACACCAAAGTCTGGGCGTGCTGGAAGAACAGAACGGTGCAATGAAAGGTTCCTGGGCAATGAGGACTCCCTGAGTTACAAAATCATCAAACTCCAGAGTCCTGGCTGTTTTTGGACTTCCTGTTTTATGGGATAAAAAAGTTCTTATTGTTTGAACCAGACGGAATGGGGGTATCTTCTTCTTTGATACTGGAGTTGCTCTGGTCAGAGTAAGAGACCATGTGCCTTTGTCAGCATTACAGGGCATGGGCATTTACAGCATGAATTGCCATCTTTATTGACCCTTGTCTCTCTCTCTGCCTCTTTGCTCTTAATCTACGGCCTGCCTCTCCCCCGTGTGATAGCTGTTAGAGCTGTGAGGAGACTTAATCTTCATCTGGTTGGGGTAGCTGAAGTTCAGAGGGAGGAAGGGACTTAAGGGCTTGCTCACAGTGCATAGAAAGTGTGGAGCCAGCAGGAGAACTCAGGTCTTTCTTGCCCAGCTCTGAGCTTTCTCATATTGCTCAGCCGTTTGCTGTCCTGCTCTGTCTGTCTCCCTGTGTCTCCTCCATACACCTCCTCAGGTCTCCTTCTCTTTCTGTCTCCTCTGCCTGAGATAAAGGGACCCATTCACTTAGAGCTGGATGGGGCACCTCTGCTGGGGTTGGGGGGTCCGAAGAGCCTGTGCTAAAGAAACAAGCTGGTGTTGGTGGAAACTATGTCTAGATGGTCACAGAGCAGCAGGACGGGGTGCTGGGTTTCTGCGTGAATGACCATCAGGTGGCGGGACTCACTGACGGCTCACCAGCCTTGGGAACTGGCAGTGCTGCATGGCCCAGCTCATGGAGAAGGCTCAGCTGTGGCTCCTTCCTAAGCCATCCTGCTTTCCACTGACTTGGAGAGACAGCTGGTTTGTGCAGGGTTTGTGTGGGTTTATTTACTCTTAATAACAAGCTTATATTTTAGATATACCCCCTGGGTATTTCTGCTCATTTGGGCTTCAGTACAAAATGAATTCACACATAAAATGTGTGGATCTGAAAATTAGGATTACACCCCAGCATCCCACTAATGGAGGCAGTCTTCCTTCAAAGGCACCAGGGGTCTCTGTCCTGCCCTGGCTGGCCAAAGGAAAGCCACGATGGGGCCATGCTTGTTACCAGCGAGTTCTGGATGCATCCACCACCATCAGCATCTGTTCTCCCTTTCATTAATTCTGTTCATTAATTCTGTTAAGGAAACATTTAATTAGCAACTATTGTGGTCGGATGTAACAATCACCCTGGGTAGAAGATACACAGTTCCTTGCTCCAGGAACTTCCATCCATACGCGGAGGTGAGAAGGAAGAATGTATGCACACTGGGGCATGTAAAGTTCTGCCGTGGAGAACAGAGCTGGTGGGTAAAGGAGGCCTCCTGGATCCATGTGACCTGTGGTCAGAAGACTGGTTAAGAAGGCTTCCTCCAGTGGGTTCTCAGCTCCAAACTCATGCATACCTGCAGTCCAGTTTCTCCCAGAAAAGCTGTTCCTACTGTCAACAATTCCACCCGAAGCCCTCTCCCCTAACCTCCAGCCTGCTCCCAACCCTCCCTGCACAACCAATGAAAGTTGGCCTCAAGTACCACCAAGAAAAGCAGAGGCCTTGTAAGGAGTCTTATTTTCTTCCCCTACCAACAGATGGCGCCCCAGTTTGGCCTCCGCACTGATCGGACGCTAAGAGAGGAAGCGTCCCTCTTCATGTCTAAGGCCAATCCCTCCCCATGCATCCTCAATCCCATCTCTCTCCTGTTCTCAAGGCCATGGCCTCATCTGGGGTCCCGTCTGGCACCTTGCAGTGTGGATATTATACCCCCTTGGACCATTCCCATCTACTTACAAACACCTTCACTCTCCAGCCCACTCTAATCCAGTTTGCATCCCGCCACACTGTCAAATATTCATTTGGTGAATGTCCCCAGTAACCTCCATGACGTCCACCAATCCAATGGATGTTTTTTGTGTGTTTCCTTAGATGGAGATCGCTACTCCCACCCTGATGCACACGCACGTTCCCTCCCTCGCTCCATGTTGGTTCAATCCCCCTCTTCCACTCAACCTCCAAATGTTAGGTTCCTAAAAGCTCAGTCCTACCCACACTCTGTCTCAGGTAAGCCCACCCATTATCCCAGTTTTAACATAATGACTGCTCCCAAATGTATAGTTTTAGTCCAGACCTGGCTTGTGTATCCAACCTTGACTTTTCTTATTTCACTCTGGCTGTGTGGCAATCCTATCAAGATTACCATATCCGAAACTGAACTCATAACTCATAATCTAGCCCCAATCACCCCCGTGTGACCGGTGGAATTCTAAGACATCCCCAAAGTTTCTCACTCCTCTCGTGCACATGCCCTATATGATCCCTGGGTCTCTGAGTGCCATGGATCTTCTTTTCATGATTAGGTTATGCTATACAGCACAGTTGAGTCTAAGAAAGGGAGATTATTCAGGTGGGACTAACTTAATCCAGTGAGAACTGTAAAAGTAGAGAGATTTCTCCAGTTGGTGGCAGAAGAGGAGTTCAGAAAAACTCAACTCAAAGGAGGTTTTTAGTGCTGTTGATGAGGCTCCAGGAGTGGCCTCTAGGAGCTGAACATGATCTGTGGCCAGGAGCGGTAATCAGATTGAGACTTCAGTCCTACAACCACAAGAAGCCGAACTCTGACAACAATCAGTGAGCTTCGAAGAGAACTCCACTTTCCAGATGACAACCACAGCTTGGCTGACACCCTGATGGAAGCTCCATGAGACCCTGTGCCCAGAGACTGACCGATAGAAACCATGAGCTCATACATCTGTGTTGCTTTACCTCATGAGATTTGTGATAAATTGCTTTGCAGCAATACAAATTAACATATTTCCCTATAGCTTTTCATCTCAGTAGACATCACCATCATCCACCACATTGGTTAAGCCAGATATCCTTGAGTTTTTCCTTTCTCTTACTCCCACATCCAACTCCTCAGCAAGTCTTCCCTCTTCTGTTTTAAAAACTCATCTTGAACCTCTCTATTTCTCCCCATCTTAACTGCTCCCATCCTTCGTCAGACTCTATTACACTTTGCCCCATAACTATAGCAGGTGTTCACCACCATACCAGGGCGATTCAATCCATTTTCCATTCAGCAGCCAGAATGCTGTTCTGAAATCATCAGTTGAATCATGCTATCTCCTATTTAAAATCCATCAGCACCTTCCTGCTACATACACATCAGGTGACATCCAAGCTTCTCACTGCATTCTACAAAGTTCCCTAGGACCTGGCTCCTGCCTGTGTCTACAAACTCATTTCATACCCTCTCCCTCTTGGCCTGGCAACACCAGTTATTTCCTTCATAGCACACATCACGAGTATAACCTAGCTTATTTAAGTGGTGTGTGTGCGTGTGTGGATGTGAACGGGTAGGTGTTTATCTTTTCTACTAGAATGTAGACTCCATGATGGCTGAGATCATTTCTGTTTGTGTTAACCATTATCATATACAGGGAAATCCCTTGCAACATGATTTTCCTTTGGGGCTGAGGTGGAACAAAGGCTCTTTCCCAGGCCTTTGATATGCTTTGTAGAAAGCAGGAACTCCCTGTGAAGCACCCAAGTACAAAGTGTACTGATGGGGGCCAAGGAGGCGGGTGGGAAGGGGGACAGGGGTCTCAAGGGCTCGCTGACCATGTGAGGTTAGCTAGACTGGCCTCTGGATCCACTGGGGTCTGCTAGAACCTTCTCTCCCATGAGGGCAGTCTCAGATTTCCTACCATGGGCCTTGGGCTTCTGTCCCTTGGTCCTTTATTTCAGGTGCCCCACAGAATGGTGCTGAATGGTTTGCAGGGATGTGCTTCTCTTCTGTTCGCTTAAGGCCTCAAACTGAAAAAATATGAGGGTGGGCGCGGTGACTCACTGTTGTAATCCCAGCACTTTGGGAGGCCGAGGTGGGCGGATCATTTGACGTCAGGAGTTTGAGACCAGCCTGGCCAAAATGGTGAAACCCATTGTCTATTAAAAATACAAAAATTAGTTGGGTGTGTTGGGACATGCCCGTAATCCCAGCCTGGGAAGCTGAGGCATGATAATCACTTGAACCCAGGAGGCAGAGGTTGCAGTGAGCTGAGATTGTGCCACTGCACTCCAGCCTGGGTGACAGAGCAAGACTCTGTCTAAAAAGAAAAAAATAAAGAAAGGAAGGAAGCAAGGAAGGAAGGAAGGAAGGAAATGAAATGAAAAATATGAAAATATCCCTCTGCCCCAAAGCCATCCTACTAGAACCAGTCATGACCTAATTCAGTAAAACCAGCAGCTGGAAAATGCAGACCTCCATTTTCTCCTCACACTGTCTACACTGGCCTCCTTCTGCCACAAGGGAGATTCTGTGAGCTTTTGTGGACAAAGCTGGGTTTGGACACCCCAAGAGATGAGAAGCTGTCCTGGGATAAACTTGACCCTTTGATAGTGGAGAGTTGCAAAGCCACTGATCCACTAGGCTTAGCCGCTATTCTACTGGGTGAAGAAAATCGCCCTCATGAGACACAAGTACAGGATGCTTTCCTTGCCTGGCTGAGGGAGGTTCTACCGGAAACCCCCTGCAGACTCCTCCAACCCATAGAGCCTCCAGTAGTTAAATGAAAGCACCAGAGATTTGCAGCTAAGAGACTATGGGCCTCTGGAGAAGTGCTGGTCCTCTCTGAGCCTCAGTTTCTCCACTGTAAATAGGTTTACCTTTCTTCCCCCTTGCCCCTGACCTTGGAGACCTATTGCAAAGATGAAATAATATAGCGGAGGTAAAAGGCCTGGTACAGAGCTTCATCCCCAGCAGCTGAGCAGAGGCTTAAACGATGGGGTCTTTATCATCATTGGTGTTATCATAAATGAACTCCT
This sequence comes from Nomascus leucogenys, assembly GCF_006542625.1. Taxonomy (NCBI): domain Eukaryota; kingdom Metazoa; phylum Chordata; class Mammalia; order Primates; family Hylobatidae; genus Nomascus; species Nomascus leucogenys. Next base: position 46,112,116 of record NC_044390.1, on the reverse strand, counting down.
TGGCAGCACCTTGTTCTAGAGCCACAGCTTTGAAACCTGCTGAATTGACAGAAACAGCAATAAAAAATTAAAAGTCAAAAGGCTCTGGAGTACATTTCTTAAAGTATCAGGCTGTGTTTTTCCCCCTTGTAAGTTTGCTGAGTCTCTGGAGGTCACCCTGCAATGGGCTGTCCCTTGGGAGTAGGAAAGCAAGTTTGAGGCCCTAGGGGAGAATAGCTTGGGCCCGGGAAGGGGAGGTCCTGGCCTGCCTTGCTCCCTGCAGAGCCTGGGGAGCCATGTGCCCAGCTGAGGGCCCTCTAGGGGGAGAAAAGCAGGAGGGGAGGAGAAGATATCAGTGTTTTCCAGGCCTTGCAGAGAGCTGTGGCATCAAAGGTCTGAAGAAGCCTGTTGGGGAACTTGCCCGGCCCTGGTGAGGCTCACAGACCAACTCTCCAGATTTGAACATGGCATCCTGAGCTGTTTCTCCTCATCCCCAGGGCTTCTCCACCTGGCAGGGCTGCATTCATGCAGCCCACAAACCAACTGTTCTAAGAGCTGGTCCAGGAAGTCTTGTCTCTGGCCTGAGGTTCATTCAGGGTCTCCATCGTCTCTCACATTCAGGCTCAAAAAAGGTGCAGTGGCCAAACACGTGAATAGTAACATACCTGCTTTTGTGACACACTTGTCCCCTTCTTGGGTGGCAGGTCCCAAATGCATATTGTTTATGTATCCAGTTGCAGTGTAAAGGCTGTCATGACAGACATGTAAGAAATGGAGTGAGAGGGTTCAGAAGCATTCTATCTGAAGGGGAGAGCTCTGTATTAATTAGAAGAAAAACATTGATTGGTTGTGTGGCCTCAAGGGCAAAACCCCAAAGACCTGCAGAGAATCAGAGATGGCTGTTAAGCTGCTCTAAGTGGTGCAAGGAAAATGTCTGTGCCCCCAAGAGCAAATGCAGTGAATGGAATGGGATGGATGTTGAAGACAAGGTGCTGTTTGTAATGATCCCTCATCATGACCCTGTGTCTTCAGTAAATATGACTAAACTAATAAAATGCCTAGTAAGAGTGGAGTGGAGGTGGAAACCATACATAAAACCATGTTTCAACTCAGGTTTGACTCAAACAGAAACATGAAGCTAGCACAGGTCAGAGGAGAGGGTGAGCTCCTGAAAGCTCCCACAGATCATGGAGTGTGTTTTGGACTTTCAGAGACTGGGAAAATGAGGGTACGTGGAAATTTGGGTCAAGGGTAGTCAGATCTACAAGAAGCAGTGGCATCCCAGGGAATCTCAGGGTTTGATATTATTGCATAATAAAGAATTTAACTGGCCTCTGTCCCTGGTTCTGGGGATACAGACTCCACATCCTTGGAATTTTCCAAGTAATAGGAGAGTGCCTTTGTTCTTCATGAGCTCTTGGGTCCCACTGGAGTTCATGCCAATGAGATAACTCAGGATAGGAGCTAGTCAGTCACCAGAAAGGGCCATCATGGTCTTTGAGCCAGCTGGACCTCCAGGGAGGGGCTGGAGATTGAGTTCCATCACCTGGTCAGTGATTTAATCCATGAGACCTACATTATGAAATCCCAATAAAAACTTCAGACATTGAAGCTCAGTGGTGCTTCAATGGCTGGTGAACACATTGATATATAAGGAGGGTGATACATCCCGATTCCATGGGGAGTGGTCTGGAAACTGTGTTTGGGACTATCTAAGATATCGCTCTATGTATCTCTTTATTTGGCTGGTCCTGGTTATTTATCCTTTGTAATAAAACATAATCATAAGCATAGTGATTTCGTAAGTTCTGGGAGTAATTCTAGAGAGTTATTGAACCTGAAGGGAGTTGTAGGTCTCCTTCAGGGTTGGTACCAGTTGGTCAGAAGTGTGGGTGCTCTGGGACCTCTGAATTTGCAGCACGTATCTAAAGTGAGGGCAGTCTTATTTAGCCTGTGGGGTCTATACTAACTCCAGGCAATTAGTGTCAGAATTGGAGTGTAACACACCAGTTAGGTAATAGGAAGTGAGTCTTTCATTATGTGAGTCCTTCTGTTTTCTCAAACCTATTTGGTAAACACTCCAAGTACAATCCTGAATAAGAACAAGCCTCTTTGTTCCCCACTTGGGTCTTAGGATCTGGCGAAGTGCAGCCTTGGCTGTAGCCACATTGTTTCGTACCCTCATTATGTCCCTTCTCCAAAGACAGAGTGGCATGAGCTCATGGCGGGGCTACTTGCTCTGGGGCAGGCTGGTTCTTTGGAAGGGCACAAGCAAACCATAAACACAACTCCACCTTTGCAATGGCAGCACCAGGACTTCTGTTTCCGAGGTCCTTGGGATGACAAACTGGTTCTGAGATGTCTTCAAGATGCTTCTGTATAACAAGCATATGGTTTTGACTTTGATTGTATGTTTATTTAAGGAGGCTCAGGGAGGGCTGATGGAAGTTACAGGGTGGGGACGGCTCCGATCCAACCCAAGCAGCTCCTTGGCCCAGCCATTGTCCCTTTGGTGAGCCATGCAGTCCCTAAAGAGGTAAGTGTCAGAGAAGGCCCAGATTATAAATCTTTCCCCCAGAGCAAGGCAGTTTCATTGTACTTAAAAATAATTAAACAAATCTGTAAAACATGTTTCCATTGCATTAGTTTACTTCACTTGGCCTCGCAATGTGAGGATCATAATTACTTAAATATTTCCCTTTACTATTTTTCAAAACATTTTTCTAAATTGTCAAAAAACATTCTGGAGACAGTTGGATAAAAAACATAGTGAACATGTGTCTGATTAATTTTTTAAGACAATCAAGATCAAATGCAAAAAATGATTGGAAATGGTTTCAGAGCGACAATAAAAGACAGAAATCTCGGAGCGGGGAGTGCGGTGACTCATAAGGCAGAAAGGATTTATCATTTTTACTACAGTATTTATTGGAACGCAGATGACAGGGAGCGAGCTGGCCTGGTGTGTAAATTGCCGAAGGTGGAGTGTGGCCCGAGGAGGCTGCGTCCAGTTAGGGCCATTCCCCCAAGTGGGCTCCAGGACCAGGCTCTCTCCTGATGCCGAGCTTGTAAAACAAGAGATCACTCTCAGCAGCCATTCTTTGTCTCCTGTCATTACAAACAACTCGAGGGCAATCCGCTGGCTTCTCGACAAGCAGATCCGTCCCTCATCTGTCAGCTGACAATCAGGCCACCATCCTGAGGCCACCGCTGGGGCTGCCGGGTGATGGAAAGCCACTTGTCAAAGGAGGGTTGATGACGTTTACTTACAAGCACTTCCTAAGCTTGAACTGAATTTCATTTGACTTTATTCAGTTTATTTTGCTGAGTCCTTTTTTTTAAAACTTATTTTTTAAGTTCCAGTAAACAATAGAGATCACAGAGTGTGATTTCTTTTTCTAGCAAAACAGTCCTACCCCTCTGCCCTCCTTCTCTAGCATCCATTGTCTGAGAAATGTCACAAGGGGAAGAGAGGCCGGGCCTCCCTCTGAATTCTTTGCCCTTCCAGGAGTGATATGGCTGGGTTCGGTCCCCATCCAAATCTCATCTTGAATTGTAGCTCTCATAATTCCCACGTGTTGTGGGAGGGACCCAGAGGGAGATAATTGAATCATGGGGGAGGTTTCCTTCACGCTGTTCTCATGGTAGTGAATAAGTCTCACGAGATCTGATGGTTTTATTAGGGGTTTCTGCTTACACTTGGCTTGCATTCTTTCTTACCTGATGCCTTGTTAGAAGTGTCTTTTGTCTTCCACCATGATTGTGAGGCCTCCCAGCCATGTGGAACTGTGAGTCCATTAAACCTCTTTTTCTTTATAAATTACCCAGTCTCGGGTATGTCTTTATCAGCAGCATGAAAACAGACTGATACAAGGAACTCCAAGAAGGTTCTAGGCCGGGACACTGCAGCCAGATCATCTGTCAGTTTGAAAGATACAACCCCTACTTTGCTGAATGAATTTGGGTCTCCAAGCATGGAGGAGCATACGCTAGGGCTCTACCCTAAATCCCAAACTAGAACTCTTTTGAAGGGACCTCAGCATATTGAAGGTCATGACCCTATCAATCATTCTCATATCCCCATGACATTTTCTTTATTTTGTCCTTAAGACAATTTGTATTATTTTTTATAGTGCAGAGACTAATATGCCTTTTTGTTTGAAATGGCCAGATATAGGAGGTTGTTGTCCCAGGTTTCACATCACAAATAAGTATCTTTGTTTCAATTGGAAGAAAAGGACAGGCAATGGGGGGTGGTCTTGCCCTTGATGTCCCAGACCATCCTTGGTACCTGGAGTTTGTTTGAGTAGGACCCTAAGTCCTGGGTTCTGGGAGCCTGGGCCCTGTATCACTTGCTGAGGGCAGTTAGGCATCGTCTGCTGGAAGCTGGGGTGCTCTTCGGTGGCCCATACACAGAAGGGAATTGTCAGGCTGGAGTGAGATAAAGGGATTGTCCACCTGGTACTCGCTGGCCCATAATCTGTCCCCTGGAAGCTGTGTTCAGGGCTGGAAGGTCAGCTCTATTCCCTGGTCACCCATCCTGTTACTGCTCCCGAACATAAGGAACAAACAGCTCACCTTGGCCAGAGGTATAACGTGTTCATAGAGGTGAACCAAACAGTTAGAATTATATACAATCATGGCTTGGTCCCTTGAAGTTCATTCAAGTCAGGTAGAGGGTGCTCTAGGAGCTCATAGGTAGTGGGGGATGAAAAGTGGATGTGGGTGAGAGAGGGTTGAACACACACATGCCACACTCAGGTGGTGGGCTGGGCCAGTGAGCACCTTAGGCTAGTGCCTAAGGAAGATATGGGAGGGGCTGAGGCAGGGAGTGGCCTGGGAGGATGATGGCTTCAGGGAGAGCTCCTGTCCACACTGCAGGGATATTTGCTGTGCTGCCCTGAGATTTCCAAAATCTAACGCTCAACTTTATCTTACTTTTCTCTTCTCCAAGACTTGAGTTTCTAAGCTTTTAACATTGTGGTGGTTTGGATGCATTTTGCAGCCATAATTTGGTGAGGATTTCTTGCCAATCTTTGTAATCATTGGAGGTCCCGGATCCTGAAGATTTAAGGGTAGGGGCCCAGACCTACTACCCAGAGTGCTGAGTGCCTGTGGAAGCAAGAAGCAGAGAAGGGGGTTGGGGCAGGGAGCTGCAGCCTCACGTGAGACACCTCTGCCCTGCTGACTGCACCCCTCCCTTTTATTGCCAATTCTTTACCTACTAAGGTGCAGCCAGATGGAAAGAAACCTTGAGTTTAACTCCTTTCTTGAGAGTGGCATCAATCATGTGTCACCTTTGCTGGGGAATCCGAGAGCCTTGTGAATAATTCAGAAATGCTACATAGAATACTTGTTACTCCCAAGTGTTAATGAAAATATCAAGGGAATTAATTAACAGTCAATTATATCAATTTTGGAGTTGGACATTGATTCTGATGCTGAGAGCTAAATCTGCATTTTTGCTACAGTTCCTTTTCCTAATTCTCAACTTGTCTTTGTCATTTCTAATCAAACTTATAGGGGGGAACATGTTCAAATTATTTTCATTGCCTTGCTGTATTTTAGCTTACTTCTGATAAATAAAGATAAAAAAAGAACTGGTCCAGTATTACATATTTTCTACAACTGTATATGTACATGTAGAGGTGTTATCTTGGTCTTTGTATTAAACTGCTTGGGGGAAAAGGGAGTTTCAATCTATGGATAATACATTACCAACAAAAGCGAAAAAGCAAAAATAACATGCATACTATTTGCATAGAAATGTATATATTTTGCCCAGACCATCACATGGAAGAGCTCACAAGAGATGAGAAGATGGAAAAAGAAAATTGCAGGTAGCATCTTCACCACTTGTTTATGACAATGGGAGCATAGGAGTCTGTCCATCCTGCATGTGTGACAAGTTTTCTAGGCATTTGTTAAACTTCACATATGAAGGGATTTTTCAACCCCTCTCTGATCTTTGATATTAAGAAAAGGCATTTCATTGAAAACAGTCTTTGCAGGATTTGGCACCAGTCGTCTAGACTGCTTTATGAAAAATGACAGCTAGTAGAAAAGTAATTAAAGATGTATTTTGCTGAAAGCAAAAGTATTTTTGGAATCAATACCAACCATCTTTAATTTGCCAGCTCTTTCCACAATCATTGTGTGTTATCTGGAGGATCTCAATTCTAGAGAATGGGGGTGCCACCCCCTTTCTGGTCTTGCTTTTCAGTCCTCTATCTGCTTCCTCACCATCCTCAAGTAAGGTTAGAGGAGGTCTGGGCAGGGAAGAGGAGGCATAGTCACTGTGGAGGAGCAGGAGCCAGCGAATCTCTCCCAGGAAAGCCAGCTGCTCAATGAACTCCTCCCAGGGCAGCAGAGATGTTTGAAAAGTAGCAGCAATGGATCCAGGTGCAGCAAAAGAAGGGGTTGGTGGTGGTGGTACCTCTGGTTTTAAGATGGAAACAAAGGGGAAGGCAGCTTCATTCATGCTTTTGAGAAGTTTCGAGGCAGAAAGATAGCCCTCCTAACTCTTCTCCTCTCTTTGTTGTTGTTGTTGTTGTTTTTGAGACAGAGTCACTGTCACACAGGCTGGAGTGCAGGGGAACAATCTCAGCTCACTGCAACCTCTGCCTCCCAGGTTCAACAGATTCTCTTGCCTCAGCCTCCCAAGCAGCTTGGATTACAGGTGTGCGCCACCACACCCAGCTAATTTTTGTATTTTTAGTAGAGATGGGGCTTCACCATGTTGCCCAGGCTGGTCTCAAACTCCTGACCTCAGGTGATCCACCTGCCTCAGCCTCCCAAAGTGCTTGGATTACAGGAGTGAGCCGCCATGCCTGACCTCTTCACCTCTTTTTATGGGAAGCATTTGCCTTAGCTGGTTGGGAGCTCCCTGCAGGTGGTCAGGGCTACTCTTCCCATTTCTGTGTGAGATACCAGGTAAACCACATATGCTCCATATGTGCTTGGGTGTGGCTTGATTGATGATGACAAGATTAGGCTCCCAACCTGCAGGGTCCCCTTTCTGGCCCTATTCTCCCCTTCTCTCCCTCACCTATCCTTTCTTCACCTGCCTGACACTTACTCATCTTTCAGGTGTCAGCTTAGATGACACTTCCTCCAGGAAGCCTTCTTGGAATGCCTCACTACTCCAGTTGCATCTCAGAACATCAGCTCTTTTTCCACCTAATTCCATCATGCTGTATTTGGTTAATGGTCTAACTTCCTTAGAATTTCTGGGGACAAGGGCCAGAATTTTCTCACCAATTTTCTCCCAGTTCCTAGTATGGGGTCTTGTACTGCACTCCTTGTGTTTGAGGGAGTCAGAGGCAGAGGCTGAGGACAACAGACAGCATATTGTAACTGCAATCATGTTTCTGCCATGTGTTTCTCTCACCCTCTTAGCCTACAGGTCTCTGGGTCCATGGGAGTGGTCCCAGGGTCTGAATAGACTGGCCTTTTCCAAGTCTCTCTGTATTAGAACATGAAGACCTCTTCCCTCTCAGCACCAGAGAAAAGCTGGGGTCAATGGGCAGCGAGCCCTCCACCACTAGGAGGACACTGGGAACCCGGCACTCCTTAAGACTGATGGGCAGGTGGATTAAGGAGTTGAGGTGACTGAGGGACTGAGGATGCCTGGGGAGCACCATGGCTTTGTGACACTTGAATCTGCCACAGTTGTGGGGCCTTCCCAGGCCACTCTTCAGGCCACAGAGCCCTGCACTGGCCACCTTCCCCTCCACAGGCCAGGAGGTGAACTCCACTGGCATGGTCAGGGCTCTGTGTGCTGTGATCCTGGAGTTGTGGGGTCCCTCTGGGGGAACTCAGAGAGCATCATACTAGAAGTGGAAGACGGCTGAGTGCGGGGGCTCATGGCTGTCATCCCAACACTTAGGAAAGCTGAGCGGGGAGAGTCTCTGGAGGCCAGGAGTTTGAGACCAGCCTGTGCAACATAATGACACCCTGTCTCTATTAATTTTTTTTAATTAGCTGAGCATGGTGGCATATGCCTGTAGTCCCTGCAGCTTGGGAGGCTGAGCTAGGAGGATTGCTTGAGCCCAGGAGTTCAAGGCTGCAATGAGCTATGACTGTGCTACTGCACTCCAGTGGCTAGGCGTGGTGGCTCACGCCTGCCATCACAGCACTTTGGGAGGCTGAGGCGGGTGGATCACCAGGAGCTTGAGACCAGCTTGGACAACATGGTGAAACCCCGTTTCTACTAGAAAAATACAAAAATTAGCTGGGTGTGGTGGTGCACGCCTGTAGTCCCAGCTACTCAGGAGGCTGAAGGGGAGGATCTTTTGAGCCCAGGAGGTAGAGACTGCAGTGAGCCAAGATCGCACCAATGCGCTCCAGCCTGGGTGACAATGTGAGACCCTTATCTTTTCTTCTTAAAAAATTAAGAAAGAAAAAGAAGTGGAAGTCAAGAGCACCTCACCTGGCCCTCTGTTCCCTCCTAGCTAGAACAAGTCTGCTTCTAATTTCTTTGTTTCAACAAGAGTTCCTGTGACACAGACACTATATATATAATTGTGAAACACATAACGTATATATGTGTACACACATCATGTGGTGTATATGTGTGTATGTATAAGCACATGAACACATACAACAAACTCCCGCTCCTTGTTTTGCTTGTGACCACGTCTGTGCAGCAAACACATTGTGTCTTAACACTAAAGTTGTGTCAACATACTCAAAGTCACATGTACAGCTGAGCTGAAGGGAGTGTGCTGTCATTCGGCCCAATTTTCAATGTCTGGGTGCTGTGGATTTTCATTGCTTTGGATCTTAATGAGGCATTAATTTTTTTCCCTCGTTGACATGCATAGTCAGACATAGTTAATCTTTGGGACACTTGCTGGTCAGATGCCTGGGATAAGTATGGATTAAGGGAATTCTGATTACTAGTCCTCCCAGAGTGCAAGGAAACTTGGGAATTCAGGCGACGAGGGGGTGTTCTTGTAGGCGGCAGAGCTGCCTGTGGCAGAGCAAGTTGTATCCAGAAAGGATTTTGATCAGTGAAAGTCTCTGTGTTGGCAGCATGTGGGGTTTACTGGGAAGATGGGCCCCCTGTGTTCATGTTTCCTTTTCAAACCTGTCTCTATATAGGGGTGGAATCTGAATTCAGCCTTCCTGGGACTCTACCTTTGGTTCTAGTTTTATGGCCATGTGCCACATCTATGGAGCAATGCTGCTGCCTCCCCATACGATAATCCTTAATCTACTGAAAAACCCAGTCCCGAACTAGCCTGGATAGAGAGGCAGTTGTATTAATCACTACTTATCACAAACTTTATTGTTAGTGTTCCACAGTGGAATGTAAACTCCATGAAGGTGTGTCTTAAAATTATTTGCAAATGCATGGCTCCTCATTGAGAAGGTTAGCTCTAGACTTCAGCCAGGAAGTGTGCCTGTCACCAAGTCCTTCCTGCACTCACAGTGCCCTCCACGTTGTGCCAGGCCCTAGGTGGTCTGCGTGGAGCTTGACCAAAAGGAATCTTTCCTCCAGTCTGGCCTCAGACAATTTACCCCCACTGTGTGGGGCAGGATGGATGCTCTTAGGTTTTCTGCCATGATCTGATGTCTTAGTAGAGCCGTATGCTCCTGGACTTCAGTCTTGCCTTTCCCGGAGACATTCTCTGCTGTCATAAAAGATCCTTCTTTTCTCTCACACACAGCATCAGTGATGCTACTTCTACTTGAGGGAGGTGTGGTGTCCTCTAACTTCAATTTTAAAGTCAGCCTGTTGGGCTTGGTTGAAAAGATGCTTTAGCCCTTCTTGGGGAGAGTGGAGAGTCTCACTGGAAATCCCTGTGTTGGAGAGGATGTGAAAGTGGATTTTAAAGTTAAATATATGTATTACTTTGTAATCTAGCAAATTGACTTCTTGGCATATCTTCCTTGTACTTTCTTGGATGCATGAAGGCAGATACAAGAATATTTATTGCAACATTTTTGTAATAGTGAAAAATTGAAAACAATTTACATGTCCATTAATATAGGAACAAATAAAACTGAATGCAGCCATACTAAAGAATCTTATGCAGCAATTAGAAAGAATGAGATAAATCTATATGTATTAATATGGATACAGCTTCAATGTATATGGCAAGTGAAAAAAAAAAGCATGCTATGGATAGCTACACTGGTTTCATGAAGTTTATGTTAAAAGAACTAAAGAATAAATAAATGATTTTGTATTTTCTATAAGAACATATATTTCCATATATTTGTAAATGATTACAAAAGGCCTAAGAGTCTACACCCCTAATGGATTCCAGTAGACACGTTTTAGGAAGGAGAAATAGATTCGCAGAGGTGGACAACAGGTATAGACTCTGTTGTTTCATATATATATATAAAATAAATGGCTGCGTGCGGTGGCTCACACCTGTAATCCCAGCACTTTGGGAGGCCGAATTGGGCGGATCACCATGAGCTTGAGACCAGCTTGGACAACATGGTGAAACCCCATCTCTACTAGAAAAATACAAAAATTAGCTGAGTGTCATGGCTCACACCTGTAGTCTCAGCTACTTGGGAGGCTGAAGGGGAGGATCCTTTGAGCCCACAGGGTAGAGATTGCAGTGAGCCAAGATCGCACCATTGCACTCCAGCCTGGGTGACAATGTGAGACCCTGTCTCAAAAAGAAAAAAAAAAAGAAGAAGTGCATCTTCTTGAGAAATTCAACATTCTGTAAGAGTTCAAAGAATTCAACCTGTCTTTAAGTTTACATACAAATCTTTGTCCTGTCCTCCAGAGGACTGAGGCTTTCAGTGACCATTTGTGAAGCATGAGCAGTGAATGGATTTGCTGTGAAAGAGAGAGAAGATTAAGACAAGCCTTTGCCTTCCAAAGCAAAATGTTTAGAGAAGGAACTAAGGCTTATGCCCAGGAAATAGGGGGCAGAGAATCCCAGACAGGTACAGGGCAGGAGGGTAAGGGATCCATCTCCCCAGCCTGGTCCCTCGCATCCCTCTCCCCAGGATGGGACTCACCTTTGGGATCTCTGTGCCTGGGAGCCACAACAAGTGATCTCCTCAGAGCACTTCTTCCTATAAAGCATGGATTAGACTGTGATCCCTAGGTCCAGAGGATGGAATGGTGGGTTATTGGGAAAGGCAGGAGTTTCTGGGAAGGTTTCCAAAGGGGAGGTTGCACGGAGCCTGTAGGGACATCTTTGTTGGAGCAGGTCTGCATTCTGGGGGAGAAGCCTGGAGCAGTCAGGGATGTAGTGGCATGTGCTTTATGGCTAAGGCACACGCCTTGTCTACCAGCCAGTGGTTTTGCTTTCAACAGATCAAGGTGGCCTTGCCACCTAAGCATTTAGCGAAACCCTCTTTCTTGTACCAAAAGCCTGGCTATGGCCCCTCTGCTGCTGGAGCTGGATTGGGGTCAGGACTTTCTGATATTTGACTTACAGAAGGTTCACCAACTCAAAGGCACTAGGGGACAGATAACAGATGCTGGCAATTGCCCCTTAGAGAGAGGTAGAGACTGGAATAAGCACACACCCTCTAAATACACACAGCCGAAAAATTGCCCACCATTCCATCCAAAAATGCATGCCATTGAGCCAAATTTCTCATGTTGTGATTCCTGGTTAAAGGGGAGCTAGTGAAGGGCACAGAATCAAGGTTTGTGGAGTGTTGGAGTTGATTGCTGGTCTCATTACTAAGTGACACTGACAAGCACCTAACCCTCCTCCTCCTGCTGCACGAGCCTTGGTTCCACCTGCAAAATGCAGCAGGAACACAGCTGAGCCACTGGGCCATGGTGAATGATTGTGACCAGGTGATCCAGTGTGGAGGGTGCCTTGCACTAAGAAAGGAATTACACTGTGCTTTGCTTGAAACGAATAAACACGAGGTCTTTCATGGCCTCACTCCTTTTACATCAGCTGAAGCCAACTGCTAACTCTCTGCCTCATTTTCTCTTCCTAATGAAGGGAAATCTAATATCAGCTTTAGGCTGGACGTGGAAATAACCTAGCTCCCTCCCACGTGAGGAGCGGGTGGAGGAGCCGCGGCTCCTGCAATCCTGCTGCATTGCCTGCCATCACCGCTAGGGGCGTGGTAGGGGAGGAAATCGTGCTTAGCCCGTGTCCTGGTCCCCATGCAGCTGGGAGACGGCTGGAACCCCTTCTACCTCCTTCAGCCGAGACTTCTTTGCACCATCAAAAAGAGTTAGGACTCCCCTCCTCACCATGCGGAGAAAACTTTGGGCGGCTGACCCCAACTCTCCTCACGCACAGCCAATCTCCTTCCAATTGTTTCATCAGTGTTGGGACTGTCAGCTCAAACCTGACAAGTGACAAGTCTCGGGCTCATGCTGACTAGATAATCAAAGTCTTGTCAGGGCTGTCAATACCCTGCAGATAGGAGAGGACAAAGGGAGGAAAGGTTTCTACAGAAACCGCTGCCTTCACACAAACGCTGTCGAAGCCTCTTATCCAAATCACCTGTTTGTCCCTAAACGTCATTTACTGCTGAATCTATGGGCTCAAAAGCACAAACCCTGAAAATGAAATAATAGCCTGATATTATGCATAGAAAATGCAGATTTTTTTATTTTGTGGACTATTATCTTGTAATATACCATCTAAGAAATGCATACGTGTATTTTTTGGTAACAATCGCAGTAACTTGGTGGAAGAGATTTTTTCCAGTAAAAAAAAAGTACATAAAAAAATCTAAACTGAAATATGCCAATTATGTGGCATAGACTTACCTGTGTTGCATCTTTCTGGTAACACAAGTAAATTAAGTATGTATTGCAGCATCTAATAGATGCAGTCGCACAGGTGCATAAACGTCCTCCAAGACCCCACTTTGGTCTCGCTAGCAAGGATATGCAGGTTGGTGAGCTAACGGCCTTTACCTGAGAGTGGTGGCCCCTTGTCCATCTTCATCCAGACACCAGCAGAGACTGACATAGGCCAGCTAGTCTGTGAAGAGGAAGAGGACGTCAGGGTCTTAAAGCCAAGGGCTCAGGGAGAACAGGGGTTCTGGCATGAGCCCAGTTTCCTCTCCTCTCCTCTTTCCATGCCCAGGTCAGTGTCTAGCCTTCACCCTCAAATCAAAGCCTGTTGTCTTTGTTAAAGGGCTCTTGTTCAGTGATACTAAGCCAGCTTCCTTCCCTGCACTGGTGGAGCCTCCGGTAAATGCAGGTTTAAATGCGAGTGTGCAGATGGCACTTCTTGGTAGAGAGATGGCCCCTGGAGAGGAGACTTAGAGCCCTTCTTGGGCCTGTGCCTTGGCCTGGGTCAGTTCTTCCTGGGAGCACTTGGTGGTCTGGCTGCCCTGGCTTAACCAGGGGAGGACAGTGGGCCCCTGTCAAGGGAACCGCAGAGGGAGGTTGACCCCTTTTCACTTGGAACAAACCAACCGCCTCTCCTGGCACCGGAGCTCCTGTGCACCAGCCTCGCACCCCCTTCCCCAGCTCCCTCTAGCTTTTCCTCTCCAACCACTGGGGTTATTCCTTTTGTTTCAGACAATGCCAACGTGGGCCCACCCAGGATCCCTGCACTTGCTGGTGCCTCTCTTCCTCCTCCTGGAGAGGTCTCAGCAGGGATGTGTCTTCTCTTCCCTGGCCAGCTCCTTAGCGGCCCCGGCATCCCAGAGCCAAGGTACCCCTCCCTCCTTGCCACTCTCATCAATGGCCCTTTTTGAGCATCTTGGCAACACTGACAGCTTTCTGCAATGTTCTTCCTCCTGAGTTCACTTCCTTGTTTATTACCTCCCCTTTGCAGAGGCACACAACGCAAGTCCAGCGGGGCAGGGGCCTTGTCCTCTTGCTCTTTGTCCCTTGCTGCTTCCCAGCATCATGGCAGTGCCTAGAAGGTGGGGGATGCAGAAAGATGACACCTCTGCCTGTGGTTGGAGTTAGGGGCTGAAGACACTGGGAACTCCTGCCCGTTGGAGGATGCACAGGGAGCTTCTCACCCAAGGGAGGACCATGGGCATCTTGTCTGTGAGGTTGGAACTGAGTTTGTCTCCAGGTCTCAGGGACTTCTCACGCAGCCTTATCTACTGTGTGAGCTCCAATCCTCACCACGAGGGAGCACTGTGCATCCTTAGTGCTGATTGCTGTATCTCCCTTCAGGTGCTCCTGGGGGAGAAGTTCAGGGGAAGGCCCAGTACCCATCACAGCAGGTATCATCTGCTTCTTCACATTGCCCACTCTGCTCCAAGGCCTGCACTAGGTCCAGGGGTTATGAATAGAAATAAGGCTCTATCCCTGCCTTCCAGCAGCTTATGGTTTAGCAAAAGAGACAGGCACACAAACATGTGAGAGATTACAGTGTGGTCAGGTAGAAACAATGAGGAGGGGCTCACACTCAGCATGGAATATCATGGAAGACTTCCTGGAGGAGGTGACACTTGACCTTAAATTAGATTTCAGAATGAGAGCTAAACAGAAAATGGGCCAAAATCTTCTTGGCACAACAGATAATAATGGAGTGTGTCTCTGTGGGTGCCATGCCAGGGTTGCATCTCTCAGAGGCTGGTGAAATCTGTAAGTGCCTGCACTGTGGTGGGGAAGGCTTGGTTCTTATGCAGGAAATGTCACTTCTCAGACCACAGTGCTTTTGATTTCTGCGGCTCTGCATTCATCAGGAGCAGGTGAGGCAAAGCTCTCTGCTTCAGCCCTTCCTGCTCAAGGCCCTGCCTGAGTCCCTCTTTCTCTCTGGTACTTCTGCAAAGTTTTTTTTGAAAGCTCCTCTTTTCTTCATTGCTCTGTCCTTTCCCAGCCAGTACTTTAATTCCCCCAAAGCTAAAACTGACTGTGTCTTTCCCATCTGCACCAGCAATTACTCTGGCCTTGCTTTTATGGTGCTGGGGATGGCAGGATTTCTTCCTGAAATATCGCTCACCATCCCCAGGCCCATCAAATTGCAGGCAGCCATATTTAGAAGGGATTCGGAGTGGGAACAGGGGGCGTGCGTGAGTGTGGAAGCCAATATTCCCCTGTCTAATTTATATTTTACATTTCTGTAAAATCATGCTTAGGGTATTTTGGTAATCTCTGCAGAGATTAAGTATAATGCTGTACATTTAATTGATATAAGTGGTTTCAATTCTCCTTAATATGACAAATCTCCAGTGTGAAATATTCTTAGTTAATGATCAACATAAAATAGAGTTCATTTTTAATGTGAGTACAAGATTTGAATTAATTTGTAGCTAAAGCGTGGTTATTAAATTTTGTGTGCATTTTGTGCACAGGCACACGTTCTGTCATACATGTGGACCGGGGCATACATGCACGTTATGGGTAAGGATGTGAGGTGTGTGCCCCTTCTGGTCTGAGCTGAGGCTGTCTATCCTTCCTCTCTCCCTTTGTCTTAGAAGCAGTACAAGAAGGGGCTGCCCCACTGGGGTCTCCATCTCTGCAACTCCTTGGTCTTTGGTACAAAGGGAGCTTCCTGGTGTCCTGGGTTGTCTGGCCGGAGCCTAGGAGCATGGCAGGTGTCCTATCAAAGCTGGACAGAGTCTGCACAAGCCATAGCAAGGTCATCTCCTCCTCCCAACTGTGTTTCTGACACAGCATTTACTGGCGTGAAAATTAGCATATTGCTTTACATTATAAAAACCATATGATGGTTAACGTCATCCAGGAGAGTTCATTGAAAGTTTTGAGTTGAAAAAGTTTCTTGCAAAGTCATGTCCAGGGAGAAAGCCCTGGGAGCAGAACCCCAGCAGTGCTGATCAAAGCCAAGAGGTTTGCATTCCCTAACCTCAGCTGAATTCAGGGCACATACGGGCAAGTGTGCCTTCCCAAGATGCCTGAGTTAGGGAGCATTTACAGAAAGCCAGGGTCATGATCTTTGGCTCTCAGATCCAAGGTAAGGGCACTCTCAAAAACCACAACTGCCTCTGTCAGAGGCGTTCGAACCAGCGCGACTCCATCTTGAACAGGGGCTGGGTGAAACGAAGCTGAGACCTATTGGGCTGCATTTCCAGGAAGTTAGGCATTCTATGTCACAGGATGACATAGGATAGGAAGTCGGCACAAGATACAGGTCATGAAGACTTTGCTGCTAAAATAGCATGCTGTAAAGAAACCAGCCAAATCCCACCAAAACTAATATGGTGACGAGAGTGACCTCTGGTTGTCCTCACTGCTCATTATACACTAATTATAATGCATTAGCATGCTAAGAGACACTCCCACCAGCGCCATGACAGTTTACAAATGCCATGGCAACATCAGGACATTACCCTATATGGTCTAAAAAGGGGAGGAACCCTCAGTTCCAGGAATCACCCACCCTTTTCCTGGAAAACTCATGAATAACCCACGCCTTGTTTAGCAAATAATCAAGAAATAACTATAAGTATCCTTAGTCCAGCAGCCTCAGCTGCTGCTCTGCCTATGGAGTAGCCATTCTTTTATTCCTTTGCTTTCTTAATAAGCTTACTTTCACTTTATGGATTCACCTTTCATTCTTTCTTGCATGAGATCCAAGAGCCCTCCCTTGGGGTCTGAATTGGAACCCCTTTCCAGTAACACCTCCGCTGCTTTGAGATAACAGAGGGTAATTTTCCTACAACTGTTAACAGAGAAAGGGGGGGAAATAAAAGCTTCAGGGACAAGTGCCAAAGTGAATTTGAATATTGTATAAACCGTGCCTGGGATGGAGGCAGCAACTTGCAGGAAACATCTGTTCTGACTGGACCCTCCGCTCCTCCTTGCAGCTGGAACACAGAGCTAAGACTCCTTAAACTTTTCCTTTGTGATGCAACCCATGGTGGGGAGACAGCTTTCAATATGCAAGCTGACCATGCAGCTCTTCAGTATTTCCAGTTTGTAGCCACCTCTTTAATGGTGATGGGAATTGAATCCCAAAAACAATGACACCTCCCCACCCGCTCCTAGAAACAAGGCAGGGGTGCAGGAGGCTGCACTTGGGCATGTTCAATTTCTATTGGCTTAAGCAGCTGCAGAAACAATCTTTAATCACATATACAATATTATTGGCGACACCGTGCAATAAAAGGGCTGAATGCTTCGTTTTTCTAGATTTCCTTTTATATTTCAAAATCGCTTTTCTTTCAAATTAGTGTTATCTTATACATTTTCTTAAAATGAATTACTTGTGGCTTCACTTTTTTTTTCTTTAGTTGGCTGACCATTCCTTTTTTAAATTACCACCTCACAGGGCCTGCAGACTTTCAAACACTTTGCATATGAAATGAAAGGCTTGAGTGTATTATGTTGCAATTTTTAAGAATGGCATAATTTTAATTAGAAATGTATAGATGAATAAAAATAATGCTGCTGCATGTTACTAATTAGGTATTTTATTACTCTTTGATTTAAAAAAGAAATATGCCTGGTTCTAAGGAGGCAGCACCATCAGCTTGTTTGAAGCTCCTGGAGAGGAAAAGGGCTTGAGGACCGGTGGGGTCATGGTGAAGGGAGGTTGGGGGACCTCTCCCGTGGGAAAGGTTGGGATTGAGAAGGAAACATGTGCCCAAAAAAAGACAAATGAAGAGATACTGCTGAGTGCTGTGAAAATGATCTCTCTTTGAAATCAGTCAGCAGCAAATACTCTACCATTCTGAGCATCTCACGCCTCTGCTAAGCTATTATCCAGGTAATACTATCCTCACTGAGGCTTTTTTCCCCTTGGAATTTATAGATAAATAAATAAGGGGCTAGCTCTACAGCACCTGCTGTCTGCTTCAAAAGGAGTCTGTCTTTTGTGTTTAAAGCAGAGACATGTATGATATGTGATTGTCACCTCAGGGCAGTCATTTTTCCCCTGGTTTCCTGGTTGGCTCAGGTGAGGGTATTCTCCCCTAGCTCGGCTGTGAGCTCTCAGCAAGGCTGGAAACCTGTAGCTCTGCGTCAAGTCCCTGACCCTGCCTGCCATGCCACCAAGCTCCACCTGAGCTGAAGATAGTACGATTCAGGTGTGGCTTTGTCAGAGGCATTTAAACCAAAGCGACTCCATCTCTTATAGACACTGGGTAAAATAAGGCTGAGCTACTGGGCTGCATTCCCAGGAGGTTAGGCATTCTAAGTCACAGAATGAGATAGGAGGTTCGCACAAGATACAGGTCACAAAAACCTTGCTGATAACACAGGTTGTGTAAAGAAGCTGGTCAAAACCCACCAAAACCAAGATGGTGATGAGAGTGACCTCTGGTTGACCTCACTGCTCATTATATGGTAATTATAATGCATTAGCATGCTAAGAGACACTCCCACCAGCACCATGACAGTTTACAAATGCCATGGCAACGTCAGGAAGTTACCCTATACAGTCAAAAAGGGGAGGGACCCTCAGTTCTGGGAATTGCCCACCCCTTTCCCGGAAAACTCATGAATAATCCACCCCTTGTCTAGCATATAATCAAGAAGGAACAATAAATATAAGCAGTTGAGTGGCCCATGCTGCTGCTCTGCCTATGGAGTAGCCGTGTTTATTCCTTTACTTTCTTCATAAACTTGCTTTCACTTTACTCTATGATTTGCCTTGAATTCTTTCTTGCATGAGATCCAAGAGCCCTCTCTTGGGGTTTGGATTGGAACCCCTTTCAGGTAACAGCTTGATGGTTCATAAGTGCTTTTGATTGCTGACATGGTAAAGCTATGGATCTCCCACTGGTAGGAAGGCTCCTCTCTGGGATGGTGGGTGAACGTGAGCAGATCATGGCTGATTCTCTACTTCAACTGCCTTTGTAGCCAGGGGGACCCATGGTGAGAGGCTGTGGCTGTGGTCAAGGACCTCTGTGCCCAAGCAACAAGGCACATTTCCTAGACTGAGCAAGAGCAGTCTTTGCTTTGGCCCTGCCAGCTGTGTGTGGTTTGAATATGGTCAGGGTAGACCCTCCATCCTGTAAGAAGCATGGATTACTTCTAACTTGCCCAGTTCTGAGCTATCACAATCACCCTCATCTGTGTCACTGAGCTCTGCTCGGCAAGTGTGGTTCCTCCTGAAGACATCTCACCAGGCTGCTCCAACGGATGCTAAGTCCATGTACTTAGCAGTTTCCGGCTACCAACCTTGGGCTGGTCTTCCCTGAGCCCCTGCATCTGGAGCCAGGTGCACTGGAGGAATTATGGGGTTAATAGAGGAATTTCCAGAGTGTGGAACTTCTGCAGAGGGGCGTCTTCCAAGAAAAGCAGAGCGGCTTCCCCCATTAGGAATGGTTTGTGGCCAGGAATCTCTGGGCTGTCACATCCAATTATGCAGTCTACTAATCAGCAGAGAACTTGGGAGCATCCTGACTAGGGGAAGTCGGCATCTGTTCTAAATCTGCCCTCAGAGGAGCAGCAGTGCCAAATGCCACAAAGACTGCTTAGCTGGGTACAAAAGATGCTGTCAACAGGCCAGAAATGGAAAGAAGTCCTGATTTGATTTGAATGAACTATTTTTTTAAATGGGATAGGGAAAAAAAAGTAATTGAATTACCTCCAATAAAAATAAGCTCCCACATTCTTTGAGGAAAAAAAAATATACACAAGTTGTGTCTGGTTAGAAATAGAGATATTCACTGCTTTGGTTTCCAGTATAAGTAGCAAAATTCATGACCTCCTCACTCGGGTAATAGTTTTAAAAAGCTGTTTCTTTGAGACTGCATGGCAGGTGATGTATATTTCCCCGAACCTAGGCTCTAACCTACTGTGTCAAACATGTCAATCATTTCTTCTTTCAGCAATAGCTAACCAGGGACATGGTGCACTAAGAGTGATAGTTGCCTGTGCATTTCTGAGGGTGTGAGGTTGCTTTGTGCCTCATGCGGTCCCTAGCACAGGAATGAACCCCTTCTCCATCATTGGCCTCACTTTTCCTAACTTTGGCTTAATATTTTGGTCCATAGACTTTTTTTTTTTTTTTGAGACAGAGTCTTACTTTGTCGCCCAGGCTGGAGTGCAGTGGCACGATCTCAGCTCACTGCAACCTCCACCTCCTGGATTCAAGCAATTCTCCTGTTTCAGCCTCCCGAGTAGCTGGGACTACAAGCATGTGCCCCCACACCCAGCTAATTGTTGTGTTTTTAGTAGAGGTAGGGTTTCACCACATTGGCCAAGCTGGTCTTGACCTCCTGACCTCAGGTGATCCACCCGCTTCGGCACTGGGATTACAGGCATGAGTCACGACGCCCGGCCGGTCCATGGATATCTAACAAGAAAAACAAAAATTTGTTGAAAGCCTTGACTAGGGTTAAGGCTCTGTGCAGGGGATGGAAGACCACATTGGCAGAGCATCATGATGGAGCTCATAGGATACTCGATGAGATAAAACATTCCTGTGTGCAAACTCTCTTAACAATACAAAGAACAAAGGGATTTCAAAGTCTCCTGGCTGCATGGGATGGTTCATCCCAGGAAAGGGATGGAAGTTATGATCTGCAAATGTTCAGAGAAAGGCAGAGTTGGGATGGTCAGGAAGGTCTTCAGAAATGGGATTTGAAGGGTAGGTAGAATGTGGCAAACTGAGAAGGAAGTGGGCATAGCTACGAAGGTTGTGTGCTGTGTTCACCCACAAGGCTCCTTGAGAAGGTATTAGTTAAAAATACTCTACTTATATGATTTCCAACTTTTCAGTAATGATCACAATAAGCCTGTAGTAAAGTTCTAATGGCTTTGGTTCCTGGACCTGGTTATATGGCCAGCTTCTTGGTTCCTATTAGCATAAATGAGCTGCACATATGGAGATGAGGTTGCATGCCTTGATGATTTCAGTCAATAAAAAGGGACTGGAATGGACTTTCTGGTTTCTTGATTTGTAAAGAAGGGCGAGGCATGGACCAGGGGCCATAGGAGTGTCTCTACTCTTCATGCAGGGCACACACAGGGTGAGAAGAGCTCCAGTGTCCTGTCCTAGGCATAGGCAAGCCAGAGGCATTGAGGAGGGCTGGCCTGTCTCTGGTCTTCCCTGGTTTGCATTGACATGTTGGTTGGCAGCTTTCATATGGGGACATGGAGTCTGATAGCTACATTGCTTTTTTACCCCACATAGGACTTTGGGATCTTTTCAGAAGCTACTGCAAGAGACGGGGCCATGGGCTGACCCTCCCTAGACTTGAAGACATTGCCCTGCTTTTCAGTCTGTCTCTTTCTCCCTCTCTGCCTTGTTGTTCTAAGACCTCTTGTTCACATCTTTTCACATCTCTGTCCCAAGCACCCAACGTACACTGGACAGGGGGATTTTTTTAAAGAATTTCAACTCTTATTTTAGATTCAGGGGGTACAAGTGTAGGTTTGTTGACATGGGTATACATGTGATACTGAGGTTTGGAGTATGATTGAAACTGTGACCTAGGTAGTGAGCATGATGCCCAATAGGTAGTTTCCAACCCTTGTCGCCCTCCCTCCCCCTTCCAATCATTCCCAGTGTTTATTGTTTTCATCTTTATGTCCTAGTGTACCCAATGTTTAGCGCCCACTTATAAGTGAGAACATGCAGTTCTCATAACTGCATGCAGGTTTTCTGTTCCTGCGTCAATTCACTTAGGATTATGGCCTCCAGCTGCAACCATGTAGCTGAAAAGGACATGGTTTTGTTCCTTTTTATGGCTGTGTAGTATTCCATGGTGTGTATGTGCCACCAAAAGCCTAATCCAAACCATAATGATTTCAAAAAGAGAAAGCAATGACAGCCCCTTCCAATAAGAAGGAATCAGCACAAGAACTCTGTCAATGAAAAAGATCAGAGTGTTTTCTTACCTCTAAAGGATTGCACGAGCTCCCCAGCAGTGGATCCTACAACCAGATTTAAATGTCTGAAAAGTCAGGCATAGAATTCAGAATCTGAAAGACAAGGAAGTGCAGTGAGATTCAAGAGAAAGTTGAAATTCAATCCAAGGAAGCCAGAAAAACCACAAAGATCTTATATTTCTGAGTGGCAGAAAGAGAGGCTGCCCCCAGGCTGCTTCTACTTTCAGCCCTGCAACTGTCCCAATATAGAGACCACTCAGGAGCTGAAATACAAACTCACATCCAGATAAACAATTCTCCCATCCATGTCTGAGTCAACTCCCTGGATTTTGTCCTGTAGTTTTATATACTCTGCGCCTCTCTGTGTTCTTTATCAAGCCTGTCCTCCAGGTAATCAATTGATGCAATGAGTGATTAGCAAGCTTCTCTTCACACTAGCATCCACAGACACCAGTGTCTCTTCTTGGGGCCTTCTCCCTGAGGACCAAAGCCAGGACCTTCTTGGAACACACCACTTCCTACGCAGCCTTTCTTGGTGCTTCTCTGTGTTTCTCACAACCCACAGATCATGGTTTTGGAAGACAGGTATTGGGACATCATAGATTGCCATAACTACTTCCAGAAAATTAGAACCCTACTCCTTTGTTTATAAAATGAAAATAAAATCCTGTTCCATCCATGGCCCTGCCACTGAGCTACAGCACTCTCATTCCCTGCTGGTCACCATCTCTACCTCTGGATCATGCCATCTCTGTCATTGTAGACTTCAGCTCTTGGTTCATAGTTATCTCCATTATCCAGATTCTTCCCAGGACTCCATGTGAATTTGGGATTCTGTATGAATGCTCAGTGCAATGTATGATCCTTTTATCACCTCAACACCCTGCACTACAATGGCCATTTTTTCCACCCAGCCCTTGACTACCAGTCCTTACAGATGTACTCTCCTTATCTCTAACTCCAGCCTCTTGATTTCCTAATGAGCTTGCTTCACTCCTTGGGTCATCATTGTGATTGGACCTTAGTAAGGTTTCCAGCCCGCTGAGTCCTGCCTTTCTTTCTGTCATTCTCCTCCAGGGCTCTCTCACTCCCTCCCCCAGCTTTGATTCTAGAGCTCATCATTTAATAATCTTTTTTGTGGTTTGTCTTTAATGCCTTTGGCCCTGGAAAGGCCCTAATACCAGAAGAACCTCAGTATTAATGTCTCTTGGTCTTATAAGCACAGCTGAGTCTTGCTAGAGAAAAATCACAAAATGGGATACAGTGGTTGTCTAACAAATGTTGCACAGCACAGGTAGCTTCATTTGGGCCCCAGCTCTTTTCCACAGCCTGTTATATTTGAACAGTAAAGTTTAGCTACTACCCTATCACACAAATTATTCTTGCTGAGATGACTCACAGCCTGTTGGATAAATGACACTAACATGTCAGTCCAGCCCTTTGCCATCTCTCACAGAAGTCCAGTCTGCGGCAGAATTATCTCACCACCCTCCGGTCCACCATCAGAATCCTCGAGAATGTTCACCAGTGTTTTCCTGTATTTTCAGGCAAAGTATTTCACCTTACAGCAAGTCCAGAGGATGGCAGAGATTCACAGTGGCTTCTCTTACTGACCTAACCTGTCCCTGAGCTCTGTCTGTAGGAACTGTGCCAGACAGCTCGGTTCTCCTGCTCAGTGATTCCCTCCTGCTCTCCTGCTGGATCCTCGAGTGGACTTGTTCTCTTCTTCCCTCTTGAATTTAGGCATGGCTCTTTGACTATGTCTGACCCCTAGGCTGCGGCCAGAACACTATTACTTGTGCTGGTCCTTGCAGATCCACCCCTCTTGTGCCATGACATGCACTGCAACAGACTTTGAGATGAAGCCCCCATCAGCCGGGGTCCCTGGAGAGTACATGACAGAGCCCCCTGCTAATGTGCATAAATGGGGAGTAAGAGCAAGAAATATATTTATCTTATTCTTCTATTTTGGTTTTTTGTTACTGCAGCATAACTTAGCCTAACTCGACAGATCCAAAAGCTGCAAAAGTTGAGCCTTGAACAGTGTCACAGGGCAACAGCTGTCAATCCTGTGACCCATTCTTTTGCCAAAGACCCTTAGTGCTCCCTACTGCCCACTCCTCCCGTGGGGGTCCCCCTTCTCTTATGTCTCTCCTGTAGCCTGAGATGTCAATCATTCTCTCCTCTGTCTGCCATGCTGATGATGGTCTTTGAGGAGGGATAATAAGGATCAGTTGAGAGAAGAAAGAGAGCAAAATTAGGGCTTAGAGCCCAGCCGTCAATCACAGGGATGTCTGGTGCAGGAGAAAGAGAGCTGCTGTGGACACCGTGGCCCCTCCATTGGGGGCCCACAGGGTGAAGCAGGACTGGAGCAGGGAGTGACACTGAGAATGAGTGGCATCGCCGCTGGGGAAGCTCCCACACCCCTCCCCTCCCAGTGTCCCCCACCCCCGACCCCTGAGTCCTTGAAAAGGGCTTCCGTGGCCTCTCTCCACCCCTGCTCTTATTTGCCATCCTCCAAAGAGAAGCTATTAGCCTAGGTAAACACTCCCTCTCCCGAGTGACTTGATCTCTGTACTCCCTGATTCAGTTCCTTTGCAAGGTAAATAACTATAAATATTAAAACATGTCAATAGCTTTATTAATAAATGACTTCTGGCTATCTTAGAGATTCTGTGCTGTGGGCTTTTTCACGTATTTTATGTGGCTTAACCATTGCTGGCTGAAGGATGGCTGGAATCTCTAGCACATCAGAAATCACAGTATTTAGATTCCCCAATATGTTGGCCATTCATGGTGTTAATGCTTTTTTTTCTTGGTATATATATATATTTTTTCATTTAACTTGGAGCTCATGTAGCATATAGCCCAATGTTAATACCATAAGGCACAGTGTTTCAGTCATGCCCATGCCCACCTTAGCGTTAGAATTTTAAACTTTTGAACCCTAACTTCTCATCAGAATGAAGCTTAACAAATCCTCCTCCCAAGAGCATTTTCAAAAATCCTGTGATAAAATACACTTATTTCTCATTTGCAGTTAACTTGAAATCATTTTCGTATTTTTTTTCCCAAAACTTTATCCTAGTCATTTTTTTCAGGAATTATCAAGTTTTCTTCAAGAAAACTGAGAACTGCAATTCTTAAAACCAAGTCAATTATCTAGATAATGCTTTCTGGAAAATCTAACTCAAGTTCGGTGACTTTTTATCTGGTTTTGAGTCTCATTTCAGAAGAAGGCCTCCAAGGAACAAGAGTTTCAAAATTTTCCAGAATGAGATTCTGTATTTTTCTTGTGGATTTCCCAAGATCCATATGTAGCCTTGGAGCAAACACTGTGAGCCCCATGGGTTTCACCTGGGCAGGTGGGTCCATCTTCAATGCTCTGGGCAAGTCTCTGGCCACGCGGAGCTCAGGTTGGAAGCCCAGAGCTCTGACCTGAACTGCACATTGTGGATGTTGTCTGATCTCAGTAGCAACACTGACAGCGTTCTCAGACACTCACATTTCTGTAGGCAAAGGGGAACTCTTTCTCCGGCGTTTTCATTGAAGACACTAAGCTGCATCGATGTTTTCTCTTCTTCTTTCCCATTATCCAGCAGGTTACCCTCAACCTCCTCCCAAGAAAGGAGACTGAGTGGAGCACAGAGTTGACCATGTCAGACTCACCTGCGGGTTCTTCAGTTACTAGGTCTGCTCTGTAGTGGCTCTCCCTAGAAAGCTGGCAGGGGGCAGGTGCCATGAGCTGCCACTGTCTGGGAGGTAACAGATCTGACTTGTGCCATTAAAGGACACTCTGGTGGATGGACAGATAACTGGGAGGCAGTGTCAAGAGGGGAAGTGGAGAAGTCAATCAGGAGGCTATGGCCATAGCCCGGGTGGAAGATGGTGGTGCCAGACTTAGTGGGATGGTGAGTAATTTAGAGAGGAGGAGTAGGATGCATTGATTCAAGGGGAACTTTGATATAAATAGCATGAACTTCCTTGCATACACTAAGTGTGGGTGTGACGGGGAGGCACGAATTAGGTGTGTCCTGTAAACTTTTGGCTTGACCAGCAGGGTACATGGTAATGTTGAGATGGGGAAAATTGGGCAAGAGATAGGTCTGGGTGGAAGTAAGTGTTCTAGTTGGTCATGAAGGATTTGTGAAGCTGACAGTGATATTTGTAGCAGAGAATCCAAATGGGTAGTCACCTGCCACACCTAGAGCTCATACGAGAGATCAGATCTAGAGATCTAGAGGCACTCTCAAATCGATGAGATTCAAGTCCTTGAACTGCCTGAGAGAATGACAAGAGGGAATAGAATGTGAGTACAGAGTTAGCCTGAAGATGACAGTTATTCATTTACATATTACTATAGTCTTTTTTTTTTTTTTTTTTTTTAGAGATGGGGTCTCACTGTACAGGCTGGTCTCAAACTCCTGGCTTCAAGCGATCCTCCTGCTTTGACCTCCCAAAGCGAATGGAATTACCAACATTTTAGTCTTTAATTATAGGAGACATGGCTCATTTTCAAAATATTGATCAATAAAATGTAGTTCCCTTTGGACCACCCCTAAATTCCTGTCCTGTTTTTATATTTATTCACCACAACCAGCATCTCATATACCTCCTTTTGGATCTAAAATGCAGTACATACATTTATATGAACATCTAGATATATTTAAATAGTGTATTTCCATGGAGTAGTCTTTTATTTTCATTAAATATGTATCTTAGAGATCTTCCCATGTCAATACATACAGATTTAACTTGGTGTTTTAGGGTGTGCTACTTGATATTTTATAGAAATATATATTTAATAGAGATAGGGTCTTACTATGTTGACCAGGCTGGTCTCGAACTCCTGGCCTCAAGCAAACCTCCCATCTCGGCCTCTCAAAGTGCTAGGATTACAGGTGTGATCCACCACCACTGGCCTGTTACTCCATAGAATTAATGTGCTACAGTTTACCTAACACTTCCCCTACTGATGGACATTCAGATTGTTTCCAGTGTTGCGCTTTGCATTCCAACATGTAGAGGTTGTGTGGAGGTCGTGTGGAGCTCATGTAGAGATGGAGGGCCACCAAAGGGCCCTGAGATAGAGAATGTGACTAGAGAGGAGGAGGAGGAAAAAGAGGAACATTTACAATTCTGGAAGCCAAGAGTTGAGAGTATTTTGGAAAGAGGAAGGGGTCGAATATTTTGAATACCCATGAAAGGTTAAAGAAGTTTAAGATCTAGAACTATCCAATGAATTGGGGAACATGGAACTCAATGTTGACTTGTCAAGACTGGATTAAGAAAATGTGTCACATACACACCATGGAATACTATGCAGCCATAAAAAATGATGAGTTCATGTCCTTTGTAGGGACATGGATGAAGACGGAAACCATCATTTCAGCAAACTATTGCAAGGACAGAAAACCAAACACTGCATGTTCTCACTCATAGGTGGGAATTGAACAATGAGAACACATGGACACGAGAAGGGGAACATCACACACTGGGGCCTGTTGTGGGGTGGGGGGAGTGGGGAGGGATAACATTAGGAGATACACCTAATGTTAAATGACGAGCTAATAGGTGCAGGACACCAACGCGGCACACGTATACATATGTAACTAACCTGCATGTTGTGCACATGCACCCTAAAACTTAAAGTATAATTAAAAAAAAAGAAAAAAACTAAAAAACTAATTCAGTGGACAGTGAGCATGAGAGCCAGACAAGAAAGGGGTGCAGAGGGAACAAAGGGGGAGACTTGGCCAAGGTAGCCCTCTTGGGTGCTACTTAGAGAGGTCGCTGTGAACATGAGCTGGGAAATAGGAGCTAGAGCTGTGGAGGAAATGGGCTTAGGGAGATTCCCCCTTTTTTCCTCCCTTCCTTTGCTTCCTTCCTCCTTCCTTCCCTCCCCTCCCTCCTCCCTCTATTCCTTCCTTCCCTCCCTCTCTTCCTTCCTTCCCTCCCACTCCCTCCCTCCTTCCTTGCCTCCCTCCCTCCCTCTATTCCTTCCTTCCCTCCCTCTCTTCCTTCCTTCCCTCCCTCTCTTCCTTCCTTCCCTCCCACTCCCTCCCTCCTTCCTTCCCTCCCTCCTTTTCTCCTCTCTTTCCTCTCTACTTCCTTCTCTCTCTCTCTCCTTCCTTCTTTCCCTCCTTTCTTCCTTCCCTCTCTCACTTTCCCCTCCCTTTCCTCCCTGTTTCCTTCCCTCTCTCTTTTCCTTCCCTCTCTCTTTTCCTTCCCTCCTTCCTTCTCTCCCTCCCTCCCTTCTTCCTTCCCTCTCTCCCTCCTTCCTTCCCTCCTTCCTTTCTTCCTTCCCTCCTTCCTTCCCTCTCTCCCTCCTTCCTTCCTTCCCTCCCTCTCTCCTTCCTTCCCTTTCTCTTTTTCTTCCTTCCCTTCCACCCTCCCTCCTTCCTTTCCTCTCTCCCTCCTTCTTTTCCTCCCTCCCTCCTTCCTTCCTTTCTTCCCTCCCTCCCTCCTTCCCTCCTTCCCTCCCTTTTTCCTTACCCCTCCCTCTCTTCCCTCTTCTCTCTCTCCTCCCTCCCTCCCTTATTCCTTCCTTCCTTCCCTCTATTTCTCTTCCTTTTCCTCCCTCCTTTCTTTTCCTCCTTCCTTACTTTTCCTCCCTCCTTCCTTCCCTCCCTCACTCCTTTCTTCCCTCCCTCCCTAGTCCCTTGCTTTCCTCTCTCCCTCTTTCTTTCTCTCCCTCCCTCTTTCCTTCCTTCCCTCTCTTCTTCCTTCCTTCTTTCCCTTCCTCTCTCCCTTTCTTCCCTCTTTCCTTCCTTCCCTCCTTCCATCCCTCCTTTTTATTCCTTTCTCCCTTCCTTTCCTCCTTCCCTTCCTTTTCTTCCTACCTCCCTCCCTTTCTTCTTTCCTCAAGTTGGCACATGTGTAGCACTGCTGAAGTCACACATTCTCAAACTCCATTTCTGGGTTTCACATTGGAATGATAACAATATCTGTGAGCACATAGTAGGCATGGTATAAATAACGCTTGAGTAAAATCAGGAGCAAAGTGCACCTTTTTTGCAGAGCTGTTTCCTAGTAGGAAAATGTGTGCAGAGCCCTTAGAAGACCGTGGGCATCCAGGCCCACTCAGTCCTTGTCACTTGTGGCCAGTAACTGTCACCGAAAAATAAAGTCTTTAGCAATATTCCCCATTCCCAGGCTTGTCTCCTTTTGGCTCACAGACAAAAGTGACCGAGGCTTTGAGCTGGATGTAGTGAAATGCACTTGGAGGTGCCTCTGGTCAACCGGTCGAGGAGTGGTGGCTCCTCCAGCTCCTGTCCTGTTGTGTGGTCACCACCTCTCCCCCCACCTCATACAAGTATTTCTTCAGCAGCTGCTATAGCTCTGTATAATCAGCAACAAGAAATTTTTTTAAAAGTAAATTTACTTCTGTAGAAAAGAAAAAGAATGTGGCTATTTTGGACTTTGATGAGATGCACTTTGTATAGCTGGAAATATGAGTAGAAGTTTCCATAATCAAAAGCGACCAAGCAGAGGCTCCTGGCCAGGGGATACGCTGCAGGAAGGCTGAGCCCACCTTCCAGGGAGGTTACAGTCTCTCCACATCCAGGGCAGCAGAGGTGCTGTGGAAATAGTGCTCCGTGCTACTTGCTAGAGCTGACCACTGTGCTGGGCTCCTGCTGCTCCAAACATAAATCTTCTTTAGACACCTGGGGCCTGCCTACCTCCTGCAGCCATCTTCGGGCCAATTCGTCAATCCTCACTCGTTCTGTGGTCCTTTTTTTTGGAGCCTTGATAA
The DNA here is from genome assembly GCF_006542625.1 of Nomascus leucogenys. NCBI lineage: Eukaryota > Metazoa > Chordata > Mammalia > Primates > Hylobatidae > Nomascus > Nomascus leucogenys. The sequence continues at coordinate 46,082,708 of NC_044390.1, read as the reverse complement.
TGCTTCTGAAGGAAGCTGGGGACAATTTTGCCATTCATCACCAAAGAACGCAATATTCTGTACATTTATTACAGTATACATTATGAGCGCACTATTAACTAAAAAAAAAAGCAAACCCAAACCTTTCATTTCTCTGAAGTTTTCCTTTATCTTTACCAAACAGATACCCAATATGACTGAGAATTTAATACCCTAAAGTTTAAGACCGGTTTGTAAACATGGTCCCTGCTGGCTGCTATTGATCTTTTGCTATTTTAATGCATTTTTACTGACCGACATGTCCTGTGGTAAGGAATATTGCCTAAATTAGTTATCTGATTGGTTCTTTTGATTAATGATGGGCCTGTGCTCCATTACACATGACAACATGATCAGAATAATCACTATCGCTACCCAAGCCAGGCCTGGCATTTTTTATTCCTTCATTTTTAAAGTTCATTTATAAAATTATTTAATGTATACGTCCTAAGTTGTAATTTATTTACGTGACACTTTTTTCGATGGGAACTGTTGTACTGTGTCACAAATGGCTAAGAAAACAAGGTAAACTAGATGTACAGATCAATGTCTCTTGGCTCAAGGGGAAAAAAAACGTAATCAAGATTCAGGAGCTGACCTTGTACCAAAGTCCAACCTGTCACAGAACAAACACTGAGATACCCAACAAATCACCAGGCACGGCAGGACATGGTTCTCCTGCAATCCCTTCTCTCCATCACCTTCTTTCTGCCTGGAACTTCTAGTCCTCGGATCTCTCAACTTCCTTCCTTCTGAGTGTAAAATAGGACACTGCAAATTCTTCCTGGCCCTGGCAGCGGCCTGTGTTCACCAAGTGGGCTTCTTGTGCATATAGTAATTTGGCAAGAGGCCCTATCAGGGATCCAGAATATTCAAAATCAGAATGTGGACCAAATCTGAATGAGAAAATTGTGTGTGTATTTTTAAGCAATGACATGATATTAGTTCTGGAGAAACGAAAATATCTGAATTTAGTCTATCCAATGATTGGATAACACCACTCCTCAGAGTACCTGCTTTAATGTAATTATGGTTTGGCTTAATACAAACTTGGCTGGGTAATAAAATGTAAGTTGTGAGTAGGTCTGGAATCTTTGAGGCTTCTCAAGAAGATGGCTCTGTTCAAAATTTTTATCTCACCCATGTCCTGCTCAACTTCGAAGAAAGATCAAGGAGGAAAAGCTTCAGCCCTGCTCCTTTTCGAGTTCTGTCATTTTGTGAATTTCTAGAGTCCAGGGTAGTAGGCTTTTTAGGGAGCCAACACTGGGCTTCCAAGAGCCAGCTGTACTTTTCCTAAAAGGCCCCACCTCTCTGAGGCAACTTGGCAAAGCTTCTAGCCACTTCTCCATCAAAAAAGTATTACTTGAGTAAAATCAGAGAAGCCTAGGGTCATGCTAGATGTATTATTATTTCAAACAAAATTTGGTTGCCTCCCTATCCTTGTCTTGCTCTTCCTATCTCCCCACACCTGCTCTCACCCGCAGTTGCCTCCATTTCTTCTAGAAGAGTCCTTGCCATGTTTCCCAAGCTCCATTCTGCCTCTAAGACCCACCCCGCCCCCCAGCATTGGTCTGACTGCAGGTACCAGGGACCCTGGGCACTGCGATTTCATGTCAACAAATGGCTCCTAATTCAGTATCTAACACTGGACGAGATGTATGAATGGTATCAGAGCCCAGGAACCATTCATCTTGGAGAATCCTTTGCCATCCTGTTAGCATGATGTTGTTAGAGACTCTAGCATTTCCCGGTGGACACGGTGGGCCCAGGCTGCTGTTGAACTTAGACAGAAAGTTCAAGTTCTTGGGTTAGAAGGTCGGATGGGTTGCTGGTGACCAGTGAGGTGGTGTGCCGGAGACCCTACAGAGTGGACAGCACAATTTTTCCCACACACAGTCCTCACTGGTGACCTCTCTATCTTCTCAGGTCCCAGGGAGATGGTCTCACCTCCTTCTCAATTCACATGAGGGAAGCTCCTTTCTTACCAGGGGGAGTTGCAGCCCTAAGCCCACTGTCTTCTATGATCCTTGTCAATTCCTGGCACCTTTGGCATGTTACCATGTTACAAAAGCCAAACAGACCTAAAGCACCCCACGTTTACGGGTTCAGTCTTTTACACTCTACCCGAACTTCAAAGTAAATACAAAAGTAACATGTGGGTTTCCAAGCAAAGGCACTTAAAATATAGTGAAGTGGATTTACATGGTCTTTTTTACCCCCTAGACTTAATTAATGTTGTAAATAATACCTCTTATCTTCTTCATAATGATTTGCTGTGTTATGCTATTAAGAAATTTTGTTCCATCAATTCTCACAGTCATTTGCACAACTCAGACATGAAATAGAACTTTAGTGAGATGCCTACCGCAGGAAACGCCAGCATGTGTGTGCGAGGGTGCACGTGTATCTGTGCCCATGGACTTGGGAGGCGTTCTGGGGTCTAAGATAAGCAAGTGAGTGAGATTATGTTGAATATGCAAGATATGTTAATATGATTAAATGACTACTGGATCGCCCAACATAATCAATTGAAATATTCACCAACTTTGTGTTGAAATTGGAAGAAATTATTACCTTGAGGCTGCCAAACACATTTTGCAGCTTTGAATTTGCAATAATGCGTGTCTCACTTAGCATTTAAAAACGTATTTTTGACTTTAATAAAGCAAGATGAGTCTATTAAAGAGATATTCACCAGAATGGAAGGAAGATTCAACCAGCAGAGGCGACAACGCAGAGAAAGACAGCTGGGCAGTGGTGGGGACTGCTTGTCTCCTCCCTTCCTCCCTCCCTCTCTCTGTCCCTCTCTCTCTTCTTTCCTTCTTCCGGGACCTGAGGCTGAGTTTTCCAAGGGGAAGCATCCTATTCCAAGCCATTCTTGTTAATTTATTATTGCATTATTTACCTTCACTCTCAAAATCCTGCAAAATGATTTAGTCTCTTGATGTGATTTACTTGTGTTTTAAAACTCCGTGCCACAGAGGGATGTAAATGTGTCTTCTCTCTCACTGAACAAGCACAGCTAAAACAAATGAAATCAAAGATGCATATTCCTTTGCCGTGGCTTTGCAAAATGTAAGTGATGGAGGAAGGCAGTTGTCATTCGGCTCTGTTCTATTATTGACAACAGCAGATGTAGAAATTAGAAAACAAATCCCCTTTTAAATGAAACGAAGTAAAAGGCCTCCCTCACTCAGAGGAAATACTAATTGGAGCTACCTTGCTAATGCTAGCGAG